>NC_082686.1:103022982-103339482 GCF_949987515.2 Delphinus delphis | reverse complement strand
AAATTTACTCCATTGAATTTTGTGTTTTAACAAGTTCTACAAGACAGTCCATCCTCGCCCCACCCCACCCTTTCCCAGACACACACACTTCAGATGCCAGTCACAAGTCCAGGCTGGTACCTGAGCTTCTGACCAACTGGCTATAAATCAGAGGTTCCCACAACATCCTCCTTCGGTTCAACTAATTCGCTAGAGTAGCTCACAGAACTCAGAGAGACATTTTACTTACTAGATTACTGGTTTGTTAGAAAAGGATATAACTCGGGAACAGCCAGATGGAAGAGATGTATAGGGCACAGTGTGGGGAAAGCGCTCAGAGGTTCTATGCCCTCTCCAGACTCACCACTCTCCCCAATCACTATGTGCTCATCAACCTGGAAGCTCTCCAAACCCCATCCTTTTGGGTTCATATGGAGGCTTCATTACATGGGCATGATTGATTAAATCACTGGTCATTGGTCACTGATTCAACCTCCAGCCCTTCTCCCCTCCCTGGAGGTCAGGGGGTGGGATTAAAAGTTCCAACACTCTAATCTCATGGTTGGCTCCATTGTCACCTCATTAACATAAAAGACACATGTATCACTTTCCACACTGATGAAATTCTAAGGGTTTTGGGAGCTGTGAGTCAGGAATTGTGGATGAAGACCAAATAGATATGATAAATATATTTTGGTCATCTGAATGGCCAAATATATATTTCTTATAAATCACAATATCTCAAGTACTAAACCAGTTTTCTTTTCTGCATTGATGTGGAGGGGTCTCTGTTTATTGGTAGGACTTTTACTTCCCCAATACATGCAAATGACTTATTTTATGCTTTAGAAGCAAGTCAAGAAAAAGAAGATGTGACCTATATTGGGGACCATGCTGTAGAGAATAGAGATGGGATCCTTACACAGAAATAAGTTCTCAGGAGCAGAAGTTTGGAGCCAGAGAAGACAAGGAGAAATGTAGTACTGCTCCTCTACTTTCCCTTCCCGCTCCTCACCCTCCAAACATATCTTAACTCCTAGAGCTGTTCAGAGTAACTCTGGGTTTCCAGTTATGAAGTTGGAACCAATTTTATTAGGCTCTTCTTACTTTAACATCTGGGATAAATACATAAACCGTTTAATGTTTGACCTAATTGGGATCATGCTGTATAGATTTTTTTCATTTCTACCTTCTTTTTTTTTTAAAAGAATATATATGTAACATTCTCCCATGTAAAGGAACATTTTTTAAAACATCAGTTTTGATGACAACATTGAATGGATCCATAAAAGTGTACTTAATAATTTTTCCCTTTCCTTTTTTTTGCTATTATAGATAATTTTTCAATGAATAGCTCTGTTTTTTGTTTTTTTAAAACTTTTTTTTGGATATGATTTCAAACTCACAGAAAATTTGCAAGAATAGTACAAAGAAAACCCATATACCCTCCACCAGATTCACCTATTATTTAGATCTTGCCTCATTTGCTTTATCGTTTGCTCTTTGTTGGGGGAAAAACTGTTCCTCTAACACCTCAGAGTGGGGTGGTGGAGGCCTGTGAATTAATTGACAATAGCCAGATTCACAGGAGGAAAGACAAGGCTTATTTACAAACATGTGGGACCACTCATAACAGTTTGTAGAGCAGCTTAATAGAGGAAAAGGTTGGGGGTGGTTAAGGGCTTCAATGGGAAAGTACAAAAGGTTCCACTGGGCTTTTTCATCCTGGTGCTAATGGGCAGCCTCCTTCCTGGCTGGAAACTCCCCTGGAGGGGAATTTATGGCAGCTGAATTCTCACCTCATGGTGCTGGGATTCCATTTTCTCCCAAACATGCAACTCCCTTGGAGGGGTGTTAATGGTTGCTGTATTTGGGGGTTGGGGTGCTCTGCTTTAGTCAGATAAGGGCGGTTCAGATAAGATTTCTTTATGCATCTTTTGTGCAAATGTTTCTCATTTAAAGTTATCTTTATGCCATTCTGATGGGTTATTAGTCCCTTCATCTCTCTATATATCTATATCTTTATATCTATATCAATATCAATTTAGATATATTGATATAAACTCATCAAATGTGTATATTTTCTGAACCAATTTTTTCCACCACATTTACCCCTAATACTTCAGTTTGTATGAACTATTTATTTATTTATTTAATTTTCGGCTGTGTTGAGTCTTTGTTGCTGCATGCGGGCTTTCTCTAGTTGTGGTGAGCAGGGGCTACTCTTGGTTGCGGTGCGTGGCCTTCTCATTGTCTTGGCTTCTCTTGTTGCAGAGCACAGGCTTTAGGCGCACGGGCTTCAGTAGTTGTGGCATGCAGCCTTCAGTAGTTGTGGCATGAGGGCTCAGTAGTTGTGGCTCACAGGCTCTAGAGCGCAGGCTCAGTAGTTGTGGTTCACGGGCTTAGTTGCTCCACAGCATGTGGGATCTTTCCAGACCAGGGCTCGAACCTGTGTCCCCTGCATTGGCAGGCAGATTCTCAACCATTGTGCCACCAGGGAAGCCCTGTATGAACTATTAAAGGACAAACTGAGGCATATTAAAAATTTAAAGAGATTATTTGAGCAAAAATCTATTCCAATCTATTTAGGCAGCACCAAACTCCAAGTGGTAAGGAGCTTTCCACCAGCAGGAGCTCCGGGAAAGCTTTTATAGAGAAAAGGCAGAAACAAAGCAAGGAAATTACTTGATTGGCTAGAACTTAAGTTTGCCTTATTTGGAAAAGCCTACTTTGCTTTGGTGATTGGTTGTCCTTTGGTTTTGATTTCTTCACCTTGAAGCATTTACAGGCTTAGGTTTTGGTTTGCTTACACAGGCAAACCCCTTCAGTCTAATGGCTTCCTTGTTTAATTAATTTAACTTTACAAAGAAGAGGGGTATCCCTCTTACATGACCACATTACTGTTATCAACTTTAGTACACTTAACACTGATATAATTATATTTCCTAAATCTACCATTCACATTCCAATTTCGTTAATTGACCCAATAATGTATTTATAGCAATTTTATCCTTTCCAGCAGAGGATCCAATCTAGGATCAGGTATCATATAGCAGACCCTTGAATAACATGGGTTTGAACTGCATGGGCCCACTTATACAGGGATTTCTTTCACTAAATACCTACACAGCAATGGTCCCCAATCTTTTTGGCACCAGAGACTGGTTTTGTGGAAGACAATTTTTGCACAGACAGGAGGGAGGGGGATGGTTTCGGGATGATTCAAGCACATTACATTTATTGTGCACTTTATTTCTATTATTATTACATTGTAACATATAATGAAATAATTATACAACTCACCATAATGCAAAATCAGTGGGAGCCCTGAGCCTGTTTTCACTCACTGATGGGCTTTTGATATGAGTCTGCAAGCAATTGATTTATTATGGTCTCTGTGCATTCAAACCTCTCTGCTAATGATACTCTGTATTTGCAGCCACTCCCCAGCACTAGCATCACCGCCTCAGCTCCACCTCAGATCATCAGGCATCAGATTCTCATAAGAAGCACGCAACCTAGATCCCTCGCACACGCAGTTCACAGTAGGGTTCACCCTCCTATGAGAATCTAATGCCGCTGCTGATCTGACAGGAGGTGGAGCTCAGGCGGTAATGCGAGCAATGGGGAGTAGCTGTAAATACAGGTGAAGCTTCGCTGGCTCACTCGCCTGCCACTCACCTCCTGCTGTGCGGCCTGGTTCCTAACAGGCCGTGGACGGGTACCAGTCTGTACGTGGCCCGGGGGTCAGGGACCCCTGTACTACAGTACTACATGATCCGCAGTTGGTTGAATCCGAGGATCCTGAACTGTGGATATGCACGGCCCACTGTAAAGTTATACGCAGATCTTCGACTGTGGGGAACGTTGCTCCCTTAACTCCCTCGTTGTTCAAGGGTCAACTGTACTTAGTTGTCTCTTTAGTCTCCTTTAATACGGAACATTTCCTTGGCTTTTCATTGTCTTTTATGATATTGACATTTTGGGAAAAAATAGTCCGTTTTTTAAAAAAAGTAGAATACATCTTATTTTGAGCTTGTCTAATATTGTCTCATCATTAGTTTCAGATTATGCATCCTGGCTAGAATAGTACATTAATGGCGTTGCATCCTCAGGAGACCACAGCTGGAGGCATACAATGTGTGTGCCATCTGACCCTCATTTGTGGTGTTAGTTTTCATCTTCTGGTCAAGGTGTTGTTCACATAGCCGTTTTTTTTTTTTTTTTTTTTTCTCTTGTTACCAATAAGCAACCTGTGAGAAGAATTATGTGCAGTAGCACACCTTTGGTGGATATCAGAATCTAGTCCTGTTAATTGTTTGCGGTTTTGTTATATACCTGTAAACTGGGCTGTATCCTGAATTCTTCTAATTTCCCCAAGTATCTGGCTACAAACTAACTTCTAATTTCTTCCATCCTTCTGACTTGAAGTCACTAAGAACAAAGGCTGCCCTTTTCTCAGCAAACTGAAGCTGGACAACTTGATATAAACTTCAGAGAAATCACTGCAACAGCTCACGTGTGGACAACCTTTATGCCTACTGCTGTGTGGGCCACGCATAAGGTTCCCTGGAACACCTGATGACATCACCAGAGAGATTCAAACCACAAAATATTCTGCAAGCCCAACATCTTGAAATCACTGGCTGCCCTCAGAACTCAGAAACTGGACTCACAGTCTGCTCTAATCATTAACCTTTGTTTTTATTTTGTTTCCATAGAAATACCTCTTATTAAATACCTGATTGCTTGAACCATATAAGCCTAACTTTGGGAGCCCACCTGTATCACTGCTATAGGGGTTCAGAATTTGTCACCCCCAAATATGACATGTTAGTATATTGATTATTTTGAACTAACGTTACTTGAGAAACAACTGGTACAAGAAGGACACTCTGACTCTCCTTTGTCCCCCTAAAAGTAGGAGATAAATCTCCCATGAAAGTTACCCTCCCTGTACCAGGAGGGTAGAAGTCATCCTTATCAACAGAGATAGGGAATTTAGGGCCAAGAAGGCTATGTAAACAAATGTTGCTACTTCATCATTTTACTAACCCAAGCCCAAACCCTCTTGTCTTGTCAATCTTCACAAATTTATTGTTTCTTTGTCTAAAATGTATAAAACCATCCTGCTTTGTTTACTTCTTTGTGGGGCTCCCATATAATTACATTTGTTTATCTCCTATTAATCTTTTTATTACAGGTGGGTCTCAGCCAAGAACCTAGAAGGGTAGAGGAGAAATTATTTTTCCTCCCTTACACCACCTCCTGAAATGAGACACAACTCTTCAACCTAACTGACCTATTCTCAGTACTAAGAGACTGGTTCAGTAACATGGAGGAATCTACCAACTTCACAAGGGCTGTGAAACTTAGCAGGGAAGTTTCAAAGGCAGGAATGAAAAATAGCAGAATATGCCACACTAAAATATACCTCTTTGGCTTAAGGTTTATTTTGAGCTGATCTTTTTTTAAAAAAAGCAGACACAGGAGAAGCTCCTAAAACAGAGTTGAATTTACCCTTTTTTAAGGGAAATCTCCATTGGTTAGGATGTCTCCCTCTCTGTACCAGGAAGAGAAGAATGACTCTAAATCACAAAAGACTCATCTATGAAGAAGGTGCTGGCTTAAATCTGCATAACAACCTAACCCTGTTTACTGTGTCTTTCCTGATAACTTCCCATAACTGCCCCCTCTACTCCCCAATATCTTTCTTTTGTCTTTAGCTGAAGATAGTATTTAAAGTGATGGCTTGGGCCATTTCGGGGCTTTTTACTCAGTTTTCCTGGATATCTCCCATGTATACATGAGGTATTTGTGTTAATAAACTTCTGTGTGTTTTTCGCTTATTAATCTGTCTTTTATTACTGGGGGTCTTATCACAGAACTTAGAAGGGGGAAATTTGGGAAATTTGTTTGAAAAGGGCTTTTTTTGTGGAAAAGAGGAGGATAAAGAAGAATGACAATTAGTTCCAAAGATAATTTCATAATAGTAACAGTTATTAATGCTAGAACTGTTAATGAAAAAGATAGTGTGCGTGTTTCTAAGAGTTCTTTTAATATGAGGATCATTCACAACTTTCTCTTTAGGGTCAGGAGTAGTTAAAAGGTAATACGACAACATTAAGCAAAGTATTAGTTGCTGTTGTTCATTTTTACAAAAGACCAAATGGAGTAAAGACACCCTCTAGTGGAAGGTTAGGTCCTTTCTACAATCAAACTGAAAGAACAGAAAATCTATCCACAGTTAACATTGCAATTGCGATGCGGAGATTTTGCTTTCTTTCTGAACAATAGAATCAATAACAGAATTAAGAAATTAATTCCCTTGTGTAAGAAATTAATTCTCATTCATATGTTCTTTTTTAAAATAAATTTAATTAATTAATTTATTTATTTTTGGCTGCGTTGGGTCTTCGTTGCTGCGCGCAAGCTTTCTCTAGTTGCCACAGCAGGACGTACTCTTTGTTGCGGTGCGCGGGCTTCTCATTGTGATGGCTTCTCGTGTTGCAGAGCACAGGCTTTAGGCACGTGGGCTTCAGTAGTTGTGGTGCACGGGCTTAGTTGTTCTGCGTCATGTGGGATCTTTGTGGACCAGGGCTTGAACCCGTGTCCCCTGCACTGGCAGGTGGATTCTTAACCACTGTGCCACCAGGGAAGTCCCATATGTTCTTCCTGAATGAATTTTATTTATTTTAATTACTTTTAGGGTGCATTATCCTGTAAATCAGAATAGCCAAATTGTCATGGTCCAGGAAATCTGTTGTTTTCTATTTTGAAAAAAAGGGTTAGTCACTCTGCATTGACAAATAAATCTACTCTTTCTCACAAGTTTATACAAATAAATATTGACTTGTTCAATAGATAATCTGAATGTGTTATCAAAATTTGCTTTAATTTTATAAAATTAATATTTGAGAGAGAATAGTTTGCAAAGTTATCAAAAGATCTAATAATAAATATCTAGAAAAATAAGATGTTGACAGAAATGCTTATTTTATGACTTTCAGTGTCAAGGTGCTTGAGAAAGAGAAAAGAATGAAGGGACTGAGTGTGTAGAGCTGGTAGGGGTGGTGGGCAGGAGATTATACTCTCAGAGTCCAGCCCAGGGTCTTGTTCACAGTGGAAATAAAGAAACATTGTTGATTGGGGGTGAGAAAAGTTGTTCCCTAACCAACTGAAATAAAATCTCTTCTGGATGAATTGCTAAGATGATTGCGGTGGTAAAATATCTGTAAAATGCAAAAATCCATTGTTTCATTTATCTAAAACTGTCCTGTAAGACTTACATGTTGACATTCCCTTGGTTTTGACAAAAGAAATACTGAAATACAATGGTGGAAAGATGGTCTTTTCAACGAATGGTTCTGGGCCTATTGGATAGCCATCTGGACAAAAAAAATGAATCTTAGCTTCTACCTCACACCATAAAGAAAAATCAATTCCAAGTGGATTGCAGATCTAAATGAGAAAGGTAAAACAGCAAAGCTTCTAGAAGAAAACACAGGCACCTCAGGGACAGCAAATATTTCTCAAACTGGACATGAACAGCACTAACCACAAAGGAAAAGGTTGATAGGTTGTACTAACTGAAAATTAAGTACTTCTCTACATAGGGCTTCCCTGGTGGTGCAGTGGTAAGAATCTGCCTGCCAAGGCAGGGGACATGGGTTCAAGCCCTGGTCCAGGAAGATCCCACATGCTGCGGAGCAACGAAGCCCATGTGCCACAACTACTGGGCCTGTGCTCTAGAGCCCCTGAGCCACAACTACTGAGCCCACGTGCCACAACTACTGAAGTCCATGTGCCTAGAGCCCGTGCTCTGCAACAAGAGAAGCCACCGCAATGAGAAGCCCGCGCACCACAACAAAGAGTAGCTCCTGCTCGCCACAACTAGAGAAAGCCCGTGCGCAGCAACAAAGACCCAATTCAGCCAAAAATAAATAAATCAAATAAATAAATTAAAAAAAGAACTTCTCTACATAAAAAACACCACTAGAAGACATTTGCAATACATATAGTCAATAAAGGACTTTTATCAAGAATATGTAAAGAAGGGACTTCCCTGATGGCGCAGTGGTTAAGACTCCGCGCTCCCAATGCAGGGGGCCCGGGTTCGATCCCTGGTCAGGGAACTAGATCCCACATGCATGCCGCAACTAAGAGTTCGCATACTGCAACTAAGGAGCCCACATGCTGCAACTAAGGAGCCTGCCTGCTGCAACTAAGACCCGGTGCAACCAAATAAATAAATATTAAAAAAAAGAATACGTAAAGAATTCCTACAAATCAATAAGAAAATGAACACAGTAGAAAAATGACCAAAAGACTTAATAGGGACTTTATAAAAAAAGACATTCTATTGATTGATAAACTTATGAAAATGTGTTCAACTTTCTTAGTCATCAGGGAAAGAAAACTTAAATCACAGTGTGACAGCAATATAACTAACGGTATCCTGGTAAATATTAGACAATTGGCTTTCCAGAGGGTCAAAAAAGTGTGTATGTGTGTGTATCACAAATTGACAAATAATAATAAAATATACAACATAATATATACTCTTCATTGTAAATTCCATATAGCCAACAGAATGCTTCTGTTGATTTTTGATGAACTTCTGTATCCTTATCTACAGTTGTAATTCAACCATGCTTCGATAATTTTTTTAGCTATTCACAAGATATCAACTACAAACATGACACTTTTAAGTTTAATCTGCATTATTAACGTTTCCCCCATCCCTAGCTTAAGTCTGTATAAATCATCAGAACAATAAATCAAGCTCTGATTAGTAGCACTTCCCAGTTTCCATAGTGTAAATACTCCACTGTGGCCAATTTCAAACTACCTAGAGGATATCGCTGAAGAGATGCATATAGTATTATGCACTATATAGTATTTCCACCATACAGATACAATTACTGTAAATAACCTTAATAGCATAGATGATAGTCAAATGTAGTAAAATAATTAAGAGGTGGTGAATTTTGAATACTTATTATTTTTGTTTTAATATAACATTTATATTTATGTAAGTTAATTTTTTTAATAATGGTTGTGTTTAATAACGAGCTCTCAAAATTACTACAAATTTAACCTTTGGCCCCTGAGAGCCGATCTAAGCCAACTCCAACAAAGGTGAACATAAGGTAGGTTCACCTTTGCACCTACCAGAATGAAAAGATAGCCAATACCACATGAGGCCCTATGACCTGACAATTCCTAGATATATCCTCAACGGAAATGAACACATATGTTCACCAAAGACATGTACAAGAATGTTCACAGCAGTACTATTCATGGCAGCTCTGAACAAAAAGCAACCCCAAAGGCCATCAACAGTAGTGCAGATAAGCAAATCATACTATATTCAATGAGAATGAACAGACTATTGTTACATGTGCCAGCATGGATGAATTTCATAAATGTAATGTTGAGTGAAATAAGCCAGACCCAAAGGTATACATGCTGTTTGTTTCCATTTATATAAAGTTCAAAACAGACAAAAGTAGTCTACAGTGTCAAATCAGGAGAGTGGCTACCTCTTGGGGTCAGGGCACAGGGAGACAACTGGGGTTCTGGCTATGTTCTTTTTCTCAGCTGGCACTGTTTCCACAGGTGTGTCCGGTTTGTGAAAATTCATTAAACTGTACAGCTTAAGATCTGTGTGATTTTCTGTGGATATTGCATTTCAGAGTTTAAAACATTTTTTAAAACCCACTCCCTAGATTTAAAAAAGTAAAACTGACTTAACTGAAAATTCCAAGGTAAAATTAACTTGGCTAATTTAATTATCCATAACTAAAGGAGTAGGGGAGTAGAAACCAGAAGGTTAAGTCATGGAGTCCCATTGTCTCACCATGAGACCCTGTGAAAGGATTTTTATTCCTTTTGTGACTCAACCTTTTCTACTACAAAACAGCAGTGAATTACAAAACCCAGAAAATTACTGAAAGACAGAGATTACCAAATCTCTATACTAATCTTAAAAATAGTTAAACTCTCCCTGGTGGCGCAGTGGTTGAGAGTCCGCCTGCCAATGCAGGGGACACGGGTTCGTGCCCCGGTCAGGGAGGATCCCACATGCCGTGGAGCGGCTGGGCCTGTGAGCCATGGCCGCTGAGCCTGCGCGTCCGGAGCCTGTGCTTCGCAACGGGAGAAGTCACAACAGTGAGAGGCCCGCGTACCGCAAAAAAAAATTACATACAAAAAGACATTACACTCTGTTGCTACATAAAGACCCTCCTTCTAGAAGTTTTACTGCTATAGCACATTTCACATTTCATAAATTTTCATGTCTGTTTTGCCCTAGACTTTCCTTTCTATGTGAGTTACTTAGCAGAACTTAGTTTAAGAATATGTGATATGTCTAAAAGAGTAATGGATGTGATAGAAAGAGATCCTTTCTTGAAGGTTCGTTCCTGTGAGCCTTACATTTTGTTCAAGGATAAGAACCATCACTAGAGCATCAGTTTCACCATAAATCTACCCATCTCCTTTGAAAAGAGTCTATAATCAGCAAAGATCTTAGAATTATTCTAGACATTTAGCTCTGCACACACACCGACTTGACAAATGTGAATAATAGGCTCAGACTGACTGGACAACCAGAAGACGACAACATTTGGGTAAATCAAACAAGGTTTACGTATTTAAAGGTGCAGCATGAAGTCAGAACAGGTAGGCCGTGCAGTAGAGAGATCAGCTCTCATTTCCTATTAATGGACAGAAGTCCTTTTACTTGAGGACCCCTCAAAGGGGCCACACCAGCAGATACACAGTTGGGGGTGCTAAGTTTGAGCAAATGAGGCTCACATCAGACCTTGCAAAGATCAGCTGCCTCCTTCAGACCTAGTCTTGCATACATGGTGCTAAAGCAGTCCAAGATGTGGTCTTGGTCTTGCCTGGGTACACACTGTAGACAACTGCACCTTGGCCAGGTGTACTGCATCTATCAGGGAGTCATAGTACACACGCCAGGTTTGCAGGAGTACATAGGGCTCCACTGGGCTGGATATAATCCTGAATTCCATGCCATGGAGCTAGAGTAAGGATCTGTCACCCATATGGCCCTGGGAGTCATGCTAATGTACCCTTGGACCAGTTTTAGGATCTAATCTACAAGTCCAGACTTATGTTGACAAGGAATCATGAGATTGAAGAAGGAAAAAAAGACTGCAAAATATATGCCCCAACCATAGACAGTCCAATTATGGAGTCACTAAGCATTGTAAGACAACTTTTCTACGTCATAATGTTTTACATGTGTTTTTATTTTGCTTATTTGTTTTTGCCTTCTAAACCTATGCATTGAGACATGAGAAGGTTTCTATCTAGCCATCCTTCATCATCTGGGGGCATCCTTTCAACAGGTGAAACACCCTTTTGCTTTGGATGGTGTCCTTCCTTTCAACTCAGTTTTGAATGATAGGATGCCAAATTGCAGCGTCGCAATGAAATCCCTGCAATTTGGGCTTAATCAATGACATTTTCATTAGGGAAGAATTACTAGATGTTACATGTCTCTGCCTAAAGCTTAATATACCTTAACTGCTCCTTCATGCTGAAACCCTTACTCACCCTGGATCATTCTGCTGAGGCAGAGAGCTGATTTAGATCAGGAGCCAGGCTCAAACCCTGGCTTTACCATCTACTAGGCTTGTGATCTTCAGTAAGTCCCATAGACCTCGAGCTTTGCTTTCCTCATCAGTGAAGTGGGATTTAATCTACCTCATGAGTTTGTAGCGACAGTTCAGAGAATGTTTGTTAACCTTGCCTTGAATGGTGCTTGACAGTCTGTGCTCAATAAATATAAATTGAGTCTAAATCTGACAGTTCAGTATTTGAAATATCTCACGTGTAAAAATTCTTTATTGTCTATAATTTTTACTGACATGCATGGGTTTTACTGAAAAATCTCTAAATTTCAGCAATAAAATAATTGCTAGGATTTTAGAGGATGAGTTTGTTGAGCTCTGAACAGACATTAAAGTGCTTGCAGCTAAAAGCATTTCCTTGTATGTGAACTTAAGGCTTGCGACTACATGCCAAGCGACTCACGAATCAATATCATATTCTGGGCCACCACTTACCCTCTTGGAAGCTTTTTCAGAAAATTAGTAAGTGTAACCAAGAATTTGTTGAACTCAAGTAAATTTTCACTGAGCTGTTTGATTGCTCAGTCTTTTAGACGGATTAAAGGTTATTAGAGAGGGGCCAAGGTTGACAGTGCTGCTGATGGGCCAGGAAGCAATAAGCCTGTACAGTAATGAAGAGAAGGAAAATCATGCCATACAGGGATTAAGATTTTAATTGGTTTCTCAAGGCACTTGCAGACTCTATTCAGGAGCTAATTCTGAATTTTAAAAGAATATTGAAGGAGTGCAATCATGACCATTTAGGGCTTTCTGTTTTACATTTATAAATATTAATTGAATACATCACCACTGTCTAAAAATAGCCCAATAAACATTTACCAAGAACATCTGGCTATTAGACTTCTTAAAGCATCCAGCTATGTTAATTTCGGCAATGAATGTGCAAATTGCTAAGCTTGTTTAGGGATTCTAAACTTGGAAGGGGCAAAGGTTGGGGCGTAGGAGGTAGTTCTTTGAAAATTAGCAAGAAAGGGACTGGACTGTAGTGGTCAGTGGCTCAAACTCTGACTCAGCCTCTAGTTACTGCCCCATCTCCTTCATCTGCCCACACGATCTAGGTTCTGCTGATTACAGCTGCCAGCTCTGAACTTCTGAGTTAATGATGCAAAGAATCAGGACTGCAGGAAGCCTTATGGTAGCCACACAGAGTTCCTAGGGAAGCAGGGACTGAGGTTCTAGCAGCAGTAGCTGTGTCTGCAGGGCAGGCTGCAGTGTGTATCCTGTGGGAGTGATGTCTGCGTGGTTTTGACTGGATGAGTTGTGTGATTTTGAGTGGTGCTCCTTGCTGCATGACTCTGAGTCTTGTCTTCCTCCTTCCTTTGGATTCTGAACCCTACCAAGAGCATGTCACAAATTCCTTTCTGCCAACTAAGCCACAGTCAGTTTCTCATGCTTGTATTTAAGAATATTATAGGATAAAGCAATTCATTCAATTTTTTAAAAGCCAATGTTAGACATTGTCAAAAATTCCCATGCATTGGATTTGCTGTAGTACACCACTTTGAGTCCTCCCTTCTAAATTATAAGCTCCTGGGAATTCCCGGGTGGCCCCGTGGTTTGGACTCCGCTCTGTCACTGCCATGGCCCGGGTTCAATCCCTGGTCAGGGAACTAAGATCCCACAAGCCACACGGTATGGCTAAATAAATAAATTGTAAGCTTCTTCATAAATAAAGTGGGAGAAGAGAAAATATGAAGAGAATTCATACAAGTTGGGTTTCTTCATTTTTCCCCTCATTATCAAAGTAATACATCATCCTATCTTTTTAAAACAGTATTTTTAACAGAGTAATAATTATAAAGTAATTCTTTAACAAACTTATAGGATCAAAGAAAATGCAAAGGTCAGGGGGAAAATGGCTGGGTCATAGGGCACATCTAGTTTGCCTGAGTCCTTGACACACCATGCTGACAGGAAAATGCATATTCCGTAATGTTTAGAACAATGGGGTAGCCTGGTGAGAAAGACAAAGGAGGCTTTTCTCTTTCCTTCTTTTAACACATGCCAATTAGTAAATGTTGTTTACTTTGGGCAAAACATTGTGCTAGCAATCTGAAGAAACTCAAAGAAGTATGAATCACCTGACTGCCCTTCAAGGAAACTCATTCATTCACTCATTCATTCATTCATTCATCTTTCAAATGTTTATTAGACTCTCCTATATTAGACCTGATGGATATAAAGGCCTACAAGGTATAGTCCTTTTCTATGGAGGCTTATGGTTAATAAGTATAAACATCCACATGACTAGAGACCTGTGTGGCCTTGTGACATACAGGCACCTATTAGACATATATATATATATATATATATATATTTTAGCTTATTTATTTTTGGTTAACATTTTAAGCATGTACAACCAATTACCATAACTTGTGGTGTTTTTTGAAATTGATATTCATTGCATATCTTGAGTTTACAGATTTAAGCAGTATATAATCAGAAAAGTTATAAATAAACTCGGATTATACAGGCAAAGGTATGTCCCCAAAGGTGACACGTACAAGTACATTATTAAAAGCAGGCATCTAAAATTGTGACCGAGCTCTTTTTAAAATGCAGAAATGTAAAATTACACTTTTTTTTATTTTGCGGTATGCGGGCCTCTCACTGTTGGGGCCTCTCCCGTTGCAGAGCACAGGTTCCGAACGCAAAGGCTCCGGACGCGCAGGCTCAGCAGCCTTGGCTCACATGCCTAGCCACTCCGCGGCATGTGGGATCTTCCCAGACCGGGGAACGACCCCGTGTCCCCTGCATCGGCAAGCGGACTCTCAACCACTGCGCCACCAGGGAGGCCCTACCCTTTTTTTAAAAGTGAAGAGATTATCTATACACTTTAAAAATCAAATGTGGCTTATATCAGAGACGGATGACAGCTATAGGATTGCACTCATCAAAGCCAATTACCTAAGATTTTTCTTGTTACCTAAACAATAGCAATGGCATTAGAAGAAAATTACACCTGCAATTTTTTTTTTTTTCCTTTGGTGGTACGCGGGCCTCTCACTGCTGTGGCCTCTCCCGTTGCGGAGCACAGGCTCCGGACACGCAGGCTCAGCGGCCATGGCTCATGGGCCCAGCCGCTCCACGGCATGTGGGATCTTCCCGGACCGGGGCACGAACCCGTGTCCCCTGCATTGGCAGGCGGACTCTCAACCACTGCACCACCAGGGAAGCCCACACCTGCATTTTAATTGTCAATCTAGTGTTAAGCTAGTTCTGAAAAAGGTAATGTAACCGAAAGATTTCCAAACTCCAAATTAAAAATCTGCTAGGCCCAGATTAAATTATGGAATGCTGCAGATGAAAAATAAAGATACAATTGGATTACTGAATGGAATAAAAAATTGCTGACATTTCTCTGAACCTTGGAACTACTAAATTTCATTTATTTAAATATTTCCATTATTTTTTCTTAGTGGTGTGAGTTATCTCAAATAGCTTACAAAATTATTCTCTACAAAGCACTTTTGTTTGCTGCTATTCAGAAAGAACAAAAACTGTTCTGCGGTAACTTAACAATATATATATATTTGTTACAAGATTTTATCATGATGGATAACTAATAGTTTTTCCATTAAGACAAAACAGTAAAATATTTTTGTTCCATTAGCACTGCATCTTAAAAATGTTAACATTAAATACAAAGAACCATTATCTTATTTGGTTATTAGATATTGAGTTGGAAAAACCTACAGTTCTGTGTTTTGCCTTTACCCTCACACTACTGCCACACTCATAACACTTCTGACACTTCCGGTCACCAAATGTTTGCGTTTTTTTGCCCCACGCCAAGCAATTCTCCAGGAAGCCTGCTGGGTTTATGATTTAATTGAATTCTGGCACTGTCTACCTGGAGATAGAGCCAGATTCCACAGGTTAAGGGGTTCAATCCCACAAAACTGCTCCCGTCCCACTTCAGATGTCAGTTTCAAGTACTAGGTCCCTAGGTTACCGATGTCTATCTGACTTGGCTACAAATAGGAGGTTCTCACAGCTCCCTCTTTGGGTATTATTAATTTGCAAAAGTGGCTCACAGAACTCAAGGAAACACGTTTACCAGTTTATTAAAGCTATAATAGAGGATATAGGTGAACAGCCAGATGAAGATACATAGGGTGAAACCTGGGAGGGTCCTGAGCACAGGAGCTTCTGTCCCCATGAAGTGGGGTGTGTCAACCTCTGGTATGGTATGTGGATGTTCACCCACCTGGAAGCTTTGTGGACCCTTAACTATTGGGATTTTATGGAGGCTTCCTCACATAGGGATGGTCAATTATTAACTCCATTTCCAGTCCCTCTCCCCTCTCTGGAGGATGGGTGGTGAGTTGAAAATTCCAAAATTCTAATCATGGCTTGGTCTTTCAGATGACCACCATTCATGCAGAAGCCAGCCAGAAGCCTACCCAGAGTCTCCTGAATGGAATGAAAGATGCTTCTAGTGCTCTTACCACTTAGGAATTTACAAGGGTTTTAGAAGCCCTGGGTCAGGGATTGGAGATGAAGACCAAATGTATATTTCTTATTATAAATCACAGATATATTTTAAATCTCTTACTAGAGAGAAAGCCTATGAAGAAAATGCAGAATTTCTTGAGGTTTAAAGGTTGAAGAACCCCCAAAGGCAAAATCCAATCAAGTGGTTTAGCAGCCTAGGAGGAGGTTAAAGACATTTAAATATCTTAAGACCTGAGTCAGAATGGGCTTCTTCTCTTTCTAGGTATTGTACTGATGACAAATTGAAATTATAGTGGAGTGATCACAGTTCAGGTATACAAAAATGGGGTTGGGCGGCCATGGAGGTTCTGGTCTCAGACATGTCCCTGAACCACTGAGAACTGAACATTGTTTAAACTGTACCAGATCCAAGGACACAACCAGCTGTATTCAGAACAATACCTACCAAGTGCAACTTTATGTTCTCAAGGTCTCCCCTTATAACTATGAAACCATTTCAGACCCCAACCATTCCTTACATAACAATCACCCTTACTTCTTGCCAGCTCCAATTATAATTCTTGATAAACAACTCATGTAATTAACTGTTACCTTGTGGTTTTTGCCTTTATACGCCTCTCCCGTTTTGTAGACTGGTAGAAAACAATTCAAGTGCTTCTTGGATCTGTGTCTCATGGGATGCAGTCCTAAGAAACCCCAAATGAACACCTTCTTATTTCAATCAGGTCTCCATTTCATAGGATTGTTGTGAAAATTAAACAGTGAGTGTCAGGTGTCTGGCTTATAGGAGGTAACTTAAACACTTACTCATTTTTCTTTTCTCTAGGAGCTTAAGATCTAGTTGGGATGATAAGCTGTAAACCCCTGAAGAGGTAAAGAAAAATCCAAGATTTAAGCCACAATTCACATGCAGTGAGGTGGCTGGAGAAGATGATTTTTAATGTCATGTCCAGCTCTAAACATCGATTATTCTATGACAGCTGTAACAGAAGTGTCATGGGGCAGTGCATGATGAATTGGCAGTTGGGAGGTGCAGACAGTAAGTGCTATGAGGTCAAAGAAGGGAGCAACTGCCTTGGACTGGGATGGTTTAGGAAGACTATTAAAAAATTCTGAGCTGTCTGAGCTAGAACAAAAGTCCAATTCAATTAGGAGAGTGACTGGCAAGGATCTGTTTATAATACAAATTTAGCCCAAGCTGAGGAGAATAAGAAACATAAAATATTGTAGAGAAAGAAGAAAGAAAAAGGCAGTATCAGCAGTTTGGTTTCTGAAACACACAGAGAATATAAAGCAGCTATCCTGTTTTTCATCCTTATAATAGTCTTATAATAGGTGAAGTGTATCAGCCCTGATGAGAATCTCCTGAGTAAGGAATCTGTTAGAAGTGTGTTTGGTTACAAATAATAGAAAACCTGGCCAATGGTGGCTTACACAAATAAAGTGTTTTGTTTTTTTTTATCCTTCAAGAGAAAGAACTCCAGGGTTGGTGCCACCACATAATAACACAGCCAAGACACAGGCTCTTTCTAGCTCTCTTCTGCCTCACCATAGTCTGCTTGATAGCATTTGCCCTTATTGCTCTTTGCCTTATGGACAGGAGATGGCTGCTGTGCCTCCAGGCATCACATTTGCATTCCAGACGAGAGGCAGACAAAAGGGCAAAGGAGCAAAGAGTGAGGGCAAAATGGCTTCCATTGAGTCTGTGCCTTTTTATTAAGATAGCTAAAGTTTTCTGGAAGATTGCCCAATAGATTTCTCCTTGTAACCTGCTGGCCCAAACTGTGTCTTGTGGTTGTTCCTAGTGGTAAAGAGACTGGGGAGAAGGGGAATATGGTTGGGGTTAAGTCAGCCAACTGATGATGAAGAAAAAAGTGTTGAAGCATTGTGAAAAAAATTACTACAAATTCAATTTTCTTAGTAGTTATCAGGTTATTCAAACTATCTACTTCATTTTGTGTGAGTTGTGGTAGTTTGTGCTTTTTGAGGAATTGGTCTATTACACCTAAGTTTTCAAATTTTTGCGTGGTAATTTTTTCATAGTATTCCCTTATCAATATCCAACTATTTCCCAGATGTCTAACTCTTCAAGATATTCAGAAACATTGTATATGTCATCGATTTTTAGTTTCTTGTAGAGATCTCTCTCAGAGCCATCTGATTGCTCCAATCCAGATGAAGCTCCCTTTGTGTAGCATATAACTATCCCCTTGGGATTTTGCTTAACTTTTCTCCTGTTTCCTGAGTCCTGTATCTTCCTTTTTCTCGGTTTACATCTGTCAGGAACTTCCTCAGAAGGGTGAAACTAAGAATATCTTTATTCAATCCTCACACTTTATTGACAGTTTGGTCTAGGATAGAATTCAAGGTTGGAAATAATTTTTCTTCAAAGTTTTCAAAGTATATCTTTATTACCTTCTTGTTTCTGTTGTTGCTGTTGAGAAGTCTGAAGGTATTCTGATCTTGATCCTCTGTATGTGACCTGTTTTTTTCTACTTGGAAACTTCAAGGATGTTTTCATCACTAGTGTTCTAAGCCTCATGACAATGATCTCTGGTGTGTACCAATTTTTTCCATTTTGATGAGAATACGGTGGATTCTTTCAATCTGTACATTCTTGTCCTTATGTTCTGCAAAAATATTTCTTGTATTATTTCTTCAATAATAATAATTTTTATAATAATTTGGGAAGTTTATTAGGAGGTCATGGTTCAACTAACTGAAAAGTATCCTAAAGTAAATCAGCTACAGAGCCAGACATTTTAGAAAGTGCTTTTTTCTGACATCCAAATTTGCTTACATACACTCCCTGTACATCCTTGGCAACTCCCCTGAAACTCAACTTCAGATGTTATAAAATGCCGACATAGGCAAAGTAAGTTTATTTCTAAACAGTTTTGGCAGGAAAATTCTCCCCATCACCTCCAGACAAGTACAGTTTTGTGTATCTTCCCCATTCTTGCTACAGGAGTGAAATAAAAACCAGAGCACCAAGTATCTTTGAGATCATCTGAGAGGAAGAGGTGAGCAGGCTTTTAGACCAATGAGACACTGACATGGTAGCAAGTACTGAAAAGAAGGATCAGAGCAAAAATGTCAGTTTCATATCCCCCAATTCTTAGTTCATTGGGACCCAGCGCATATAAAGTTTTATTTTTAAAATTTTTATTGGGGTATAGTTGATTTACAGTGTTGTGTTACTTTCTGCTGTACAGCAAAGTGAATCAGTTATACATATGCATATATCAACTCTTATTTAGATTCTTTTCCATATAGGTCATTATAGAGTACTGAACTGTACTGTGCTATACAGTAGTCCTTATTAGTTATCTATTTTATATATAGTAGTTTTATTGTTGAAAGTTATTTTGGTGCATCTAAATTTGTTCATGTTTTTTCCTTTGTTCATGTTCTCTTTTATAATACCTATAAAATTTATTTTTGTAAAATATTTCCTCATCTACTACTATAGTAGTTCTCTCCCATCACTAACATCTAAAGCGAGAAGTCCATGATTACATCTTTGAAAAACTACAGTAGAACATTACAAATTTAATCTCCAATATTTTGCAATTTGCAAAAGTGGGGAAATTTCTCAAGTACTATTATAGTAATTTTATTATTTTATTTTTTCTGTTTTATTTACTGGGATTCTATGTGAGAGTTTATTTGTATTTTTAAAACTTTTTGTTAAGTATAATACACACGCAGACATATGCACGGATGTTATAGGTGAATGAATTTCACAAAATGAAAACTCAAATTTTATTTTGTTTATAATTTCTTTATCTGTAAATTAAGAGTGAAGCAAGATCACAAGTGTGATGTTTCAAATTCTATACATTGGATGTATCAAATACTAACCATTCCTTGCCATTTAACTCAATTGCTGTTAAGGAGCTTCACCTGAGAATAACATAACTGTCCATAACAGCTTTTTATAGTTTACTAAGCACTTCTTTTTGCAGCTTACTAACATTTCTACATACCTTATCTCAATCATTTCTCACAATATTTTATGAGGGACAGATTATCACATAGTTTTAGAAAGAAGGAACCAACAAGGGCCTACTGTATAGCACAGGGAACTATACTCAATATCTTGTAATAACCTATAATGGAAAAGAATCTGAAAAACAATATATATATATATATATGTTTATATATGAATAACTGAATCACTTTGCTGTCCAACTGAAACTAACACAAAATTGTAAATCAACTACAATATATTTCAATAAAAATTAAAAAAAAAAAAAGAAGGAAACTAAGGCTCAGAGAGGTGAAGCAACCCCTTGCGGGCAGAGGGTCTATAAGTCGCAAGTTATGGACATGAAGCAAGGCCCTGAGAGTCCAGGTCTAGTATCAATTCTATAGATAAACTGCTTTTGTGTGGTGCATCCCAGATCCCCTTTCAGAAATGAAGGACTTATTCCTCTGAATGGCTTATTCCTTATTCCTGCTGCTGGCAGAAAGCTCTGAGTCTCACCCACTTCTGGGACTGCCTTGGCTGAAGAAGGAAACCTCACCTGAGGTTACGCCTCCTTCCTTGAGCGGTCACATCCAATGACTCATCAATGAACAATGGCCCAGCCCCCTCAAGAAAACCCTCAAGTCATCTCAGCTTCAGAACTTCTGGCATTATGGTTGCTGAGGCCTCCATCAGACTGCAAGGCACCTCGGCTTCTTTCTCTACCCACTTGTGGTTCCCCTCCTTCCTTTGCACAGGTGTTGATTCTAAATGTACTCCCTAATAAACCTCTCCTGCGCTAATCTCCAACCAATGAGATCTTGATATCCCACACGTGCTACCACATTTGATGGTGTGAAAAAACCACACTCTGCATCTGAAAGTTCTGTGTAGAATTTCAGTGATTAACAGATATGAATGGAGCATTTACTACTTGCTAGGTATTGAAGATATTTAAAATTAATAAAACTCTACTTTTAAAACACTTATTCAGTCTGTCTCCAAGAAAGTTATGTTGTAATCTAAAACAAAACAGATGAAAATCAATATTTATATTTACCTTAATTGGTTGAGAAAGAGATTTTATGGATTCTGATCTAAACTTTTTTTTAATGAGTTTGTGGATGATGAATCTGGTGAAACTGTAACTTCCTAGGAGGTCTGAATTTAAGTTTGTGAAAACAAATGAAAGCTAAGATTCAAATAAGGACAGATATCCTGAATGTAAGGACTATGGTACAAGAGAACACATTTTTTCAAGGTGAGATTTGAGGATTAAATAAAAAGTGCAAAATGAGTTTCTCTCAGGTGTAATTTGCCTATATTATCCCACTGTGAGACCAGTCCTAGCAAGGTCATCCTGGTTTGTGGCAGACGTTTAACAGCAAGCACTTACTTCTCACATCTGGAGATCTTAGTACTGAGGGGTGGGAAGTGGGAGGAGAGATATAGGTACATATTTCATTTATCAAAAGCCTGTGAATCAACTATACTCCAAAAAGAAAAAAAAGCCTGTGGCCTTTCTGCATTAACCAGAGAGGGGTCCATATGGAGGCCTTGTTCTTGGCTCCCCCTTGTAACTTACAGGGAAAATTTCACAATAACCGGAGCCCTTGATGTCCTGCAAATGAAGGAGGAGCGTGTCCTCAAATCCCTCACAGCGGAGCCCACTTAGACGGCACCAACCTGACTTCCAAATGGAACAGGACATCTACAAAAGGAGAAGTGATGGCGTTACCTCATAAATCTGAAGAGAACCCGGGAGAAGCTTCTGCCAGCAGCTCGTGCCATTGTCGACATTGAAAACCCAGCAGACGCCAGTGTCATACCCTCCAGGAATGCGGACCAGCGATCTGTGCTGAAGTTTGCTGCTGCCACGGGAGCCTCTCTATTGCAGGTGCTCCATCCACTCCTGGCAGCTTCATTAACCGGATCCAGGCAGCCTTCCGCTGTGTGTTGTGCGGTTATCAGGGGTGACCACCAGCCTCACAGAGGCGTCTTATGGTCCCTGCGCTGTGTGGACGCTGCCATCCCTTCAGCACGAGGGGAGCTCCCGGCGGGTGTGATGTGGTGGTGCTGGCCTGGGGATTGTGCGCCTGCGCGGCTCCATCTCCGGTGCGCGCTCGTGGGAAGTCAGGTCGTGTCTCTGCTTCTACAGGGATCGTGAAGAGACTGAAAAGGAAGAGCAGGCGGCTGCTGAAAAGGCTGAGACCCCGGAGGAATTTCGGGGTGAATGAGTCGCTCCAGGTCCCGAACTTATTGCTACTCAACCCGAAGTTGCAGACGAGTCTGAAGGCGCAGGTGGCCTCAGCACCTTCTAGCAGCTCCTCCGGAAGGACCGCGGCGCGCAGTCAGCCTCTGAAGGCCGGTCTGCCGCCGCCGCTCAGACCACTAAATGGGGAGAAACAACCAGAGTGGTCTCAAAGCTGCTCTTCCACAGACTCTTTTTTTTTTTTTTTTTTTGCGGTACGCGGGCCTCTCACTGCTGTGGCCTCTTCCTTTGCGGAGCACAGGCTCCGGACGCGCAGGCTCAGCGGCCATGGCTCACGGGCCCAGCCGCTCCGCGGCATGTGGGATCCTCCGGGACCGGGGCACGAACCCGTGTCCCCTGCGTTGGCAGGCGGACTCTCAACCACTGCGTCACCAGGGAAGCCCTTCCACAGACTCTTAAACAGAAGATGGAAATAAGGTCGATGGAAAATAAAGTTTCTTAAAAAAAAAAAAAAAAAAAACGAAAAAAAGCCCACGAATAGGAATAGCTGACCTGAGCCTCAGAAGGCTGGCAGCCTGGTATGGTGGTACATGTACACAGAGTTAGACAGACTGTTGTTCAGGTCCTGGTTCTGCCACTTACTTGCTACAGAACTCTCAGCAAATTACCTAGTTTTTTGGAATATCAGCCTCATCTGTAAAACATAAGCTCCATAAGGGCAGGGACCATGTCTTGTGTTGATCCAGTGCCTAACAAGACTGGCACTGTGGCACTTGCTGCCAAATCAAACAGGGTATGGAAGGGGTGTATTGAGAAAGAAAAAAGGAACAGCCCTTGACATTCTGAAGCTGGTCAGTACTCACAGGTAGGCCAGCAAAGGAAGATTATTTCCTGTAGGACCTGCCAGTTGGTTTGAAAGGCTGTGTTCTCAGGAATGTGACAGGTTACGTCAGGGTCAGATCCTGAAGGGTCCTTTTTCTATGCAGAGAAACTGGAAATAATCCAGAGTGGAGACCATTGAAGGATTAAAAGCAGGGGAGAGTAACAAAATCAAATTTGCATTTTAGAAGGATGGATTGGAGTGTGGAAATAAGAAGGAATGGGAGACTACTTAAGTACCCTACGCAAGAAATGGGAGGCCTTCTTTAATGACCTTCTATAAGACGACCTTGCTTATTTCTTGAAATTTGGGGCGAGAAGACAGAAAAAGAATATGGTTGCACTCTTCAAATATTTGAAATTCTGTCATAAGAAAGTGATTAGACTCTTTCTGAGCTGCTCTAGGATCAAGGTATAAAGTCATAAGGAAATATTAAGTGCACTATGGGGAAACACATTCTAATAATTAGAGTGGTCTGAAAATAACATAGACTTCTTCACAAATAGTTATTTCTTACTTTTCTTTCATCTATTCAACAAATATTCCTTGGAGCAGTTAGGATGTGGCAGGCATTAGGCATATAACGGTGAACAAAATAGACAAAGGCACTGCCCTCGATGGAGGTTACTGTAATTTTTGTCCAATGTGGTACCGTTTATAGATAACTTTTATATAATCATTTAAACAAGAAGCAAGCTCCCAATAGGGGTATCTAAAAAGTGGCTCTGAGTGAACTCTGGCCAAGAAGATCGGGAAGGACGATAACCAAATAGAAGAGTTGTAAAGTCTGTGTGAGTCTCAGGCGCCATAGGACGAGAGAGCCAGAGAGCCCGCTGCCTTCTCTCCCTCATCTTTTCCACCAGCCTGGCCTCCGCCCCGCCCCGCCCCGCCCCGCCCCGCCCCGCCCCGCCCCGCCCTGCCCTCTCCGCCCTGCCCTCTCCGCCCTGCCCTCTCCGCCCTCCGCTCGCCAGCACCCTCCCCTTTCTCGGTCCCCCACACGCCGCTGTGATTCGCGCTGTCGGCCCGCGAGATTTCGAGCTATTCTCTCGCGAGATCTTCAGTGTACTGGAGTCAGCTGTGGTGGCCGCTGACTAGGCGGTAGGAGGTGGTCCTGCTGCGGTTTTTCGGCACATCTGGGTCTGGCCCAGAGGCGGTAAGTAGGTTCTGGGGGCCGAGACCCGGCTTGCAGTCGTGCGGGGCCCCTAAGGAGAGAGGGGGACGGACTCCCTGGGCTCGGGCTTCCTCGGGCCGCGTGCGCGGAGCGTGTGTGCCGCCGGCGGGAGCCCGCGTGAGGTCTCACCCGTGAGGTGCGGGGTCGGAGTGGGGTGGTGGGTGGCCCGCAGGTGCGGTGACACCGCCCGCGGACTCTTACAGTGAGGTTCGAGGCACGCCCGCGGCAGCGGTGAGGGCGTGGGGTGTCCGGTGCGGCCCCGGCCCCCTCTGGCCCCTCCTTGGGTTCGCCGGGGTTGGCGTCCAGGTGCCGCCTGAGGTCAGCGCGCAGTTTAGTGGCTCGAGGGTCTTGCAGACGGGAACCTCCGGAATTCGCTTATTTGTGTTATTAAAGAAATTACTTCTTCCAAAGGTTCCAGGTGGAATTGGTTTTTCTTATTTGCGGCTTTACGAGGCTTGGCTGCCTTATTCAGAGAGGCAAAAGGAAGATGAGTAACAGATGTCTTAAATCTTACTATTCTCTCTCTTTTTAAAATCAGGATATACAGAAAAATGGAGTATATGACAGAACCCGCGAAGCACACACCTGGACACATGTGAGTCGCGTCCCTTTTCCCCCATCCCTCTTAAGTTTAAAAATGTTAAAAGTGACTCTTTGAAACTTACTGTGGGGAAAGCTTTTCTTTGCGGGGTGGGGTCGGGGGGATTCTTTTGTCTTAAGTGGGAAAATGAAAAGCCTTGTTTCCTGAGAAAAACGAGTTCATTTTTCGCTGGGAAGTTTGTGGTAGTAAATACTGGTTTAAGAATGTTAAAATATTCACTGTACATTCTTCTATGTTGGCATCAGCCATTGACTTTTAAATTTAAGGTAATTAAAATGTAATAAAATTATGTATTCATTTGTTCTGTCTAGCAATGTGATTCAGTTATATATATTTTTTATATTCTTTTCCATTATTGTTTATTACAGGTTATTGAATATAGTTACCTGTGCTATACAGTGAGACCTTGTTGTTTATCTCTTTTATATATAGTATTATAGTTTGTATCTGCTACTCCCTGTTTGATAGTTTTTTAATTTAACCTGTGCACTTATGAAATCTAATTTGAAAAACGTATGCTTTGTTTATTTAAGCTTGTGCTGCGATTGCGGTGTCCCGATCAGTCCAAATCCTGCCAATATTTGTGTGGCTTGTCTGCGAAGTAAAGTAGATATCAGCCAAGGCATTCCAAAACAAGTCTCTGTATCTTTCTGCAAACAGTGCCAAAGGTACGGTGTGGTACTATTTTATCCTGCTTAAAGTTGAAATTTGTATGTGGGAGAGCCACCAGGATATACTGACAATATTTTAAGAGTGTTAAGATATTCACTGTACATTCTTCTAGATTGGCATCAGCCATTGGCCATATGTGGCTTTTTAAGTTTAAGGTAATTAAAATGTAATAAAATTAAGTATTCAGTTCTGTCTGCTACCCACATTTCAAGTCCTCAGTAGTCACATGTGCCTGGTGGTTACCATAGTGGACATCAGAGGTTATAGAACTTTCATTTTGGATAACACGGCAATGATTCTTAAACATTTTGTGTTCCCAGTACACCTAGGGTTATGACACTCCCATAATAGTGAATCACTAGACATGATACTCTTTCCATCCTTTAAAAATAACATGCGATAAGATATATGTAATAAAGTGCATGTAATTGAGATTTAAGTTTTATTTATGTTGGCCTAGTTAGAGATTTTAGAATTGGCAATTTTGTAGTGTTCTTTTCTATTTTTCTCTGCTAATTTGGTAAAGTTAGTGCAAAGGTATTTGAATCTGTTCTTTTTCTGTTAAGAGATTAATAGGTTTGATGTATACAATTAATAGATACAAGTTTATGTTTTTAAGGGTGAGAGCAGATTTTAAAGACATATTACTATTAATTACCATGAAGCTTTTGTTTTCCGCTTCAGTCATTTAGAAGCCATGTATGATAAAAAGCACCTTATTTTTTAAGTAATTTAGTGGTGTGTTTTAAATTAAAAATCATGTATTAATGTTCCCATGTAACTAAAATGACTATAGCTGATGGAAAAACAGCTCAGTATATCATATCTAGCATGGTCTGAAATGAAGACTGGATTTTAAGGCAGACTTCTTCTGAAAGTTAATGTTTTATTCCTTTTATGTTTTCTTTAGTCGTTGGCATGAATAGCTTATGTCTAGGAGGCCATTGAGTAATACAAAACTACCCATTGAAACTACCCATAAAATTATATGCCTGTGATTTCCCAAATGGGTTAGGACTCTAGTGGCTCTTAACTTTTTTGGGAGGGAGGGGTTCATGAATCCCTTTAAGAATTTAAAAACTGCATCTTCCCAGAAAAATACATAAAACAAAGACATGAAACTTGTGTACTGTTTCAGGGAGTTTATAGTTTGTAAGCTTGGCAGGTGTGAGGCTTAATCTATAATAAATATTCGCTATTCTTAAGAGCATCGGTGGAAAAAAAACACTGGACAAAGAATCAGGAGACCCAGTTTATCTTGAATTTCTCACAAACTAGCTCTTTGATACTCTTGGCCACTTCACCTCTCTAAGCCTTAATTTCCTCATCAGAATGAAGGGGCTTTATTAGATGATATACGAAGCCCTTTCTAACTCCAAAAACATGCTTATAACAAAGGGACCTATATAAATAATTTTTTTCAGTGAAACTTTAAAAGTGAAAATCAGACTATTTACTTAACAAGTAAGGAAAAAAAAGCATTCACATAATACATTTAGAAGTATTAATTTATTGAGCATTTGCTGTATGCTAGGCACTGTCCTAAGTCCTGAGCTGACTGGGCTAAAAAACTTTAAGTACATACATAAGGGATTTCAATTTTAATTTAGTCAGGTTTTATATAAGATTTTAAATTTTACAATTTAAAATTTGAAAAGGGACTTTGAAGTAGATAAATAGTCTGAGGTATTATTGATACATAGTATTAGGTACTAATTTACCTTTTTTGTGTGTGAGAAATAAGCAGTTCTTAAGCATTTTAGATGTACATTATAAACCATTTTAATGCTATTTGGAGGTGATTTTTTCACCTGTGTTTCAAAGTATAGCTTCAAGGAACACTGGGGCATTTTGTCATCCTCACTGGAATGCTTATTGGTGCTTGAAGTAATAAGACCTTTTAATAAGTTATTTCTGATTGACTTTCTCAAATACTCAGAATTTTATCTTTTTAACTAAATTACTTGTCTAACCGAAAGTTTTCTGGAACTTCTAAAATATATTTTGGTTAAGTGCCTCAGATCAACCTTGGGTATTATTAATTTAATAATCATTGTTACGTCTGCATATTCACGTGGAAATTTTTTTTTTTTCCTGAGAGATCCTGAATTTCAATATATTTTCTCTCAGATATTTCCAGCCACCAGGAACTTGGGTACAATGTGCATTAGAATCTAGGGAACTTCTTGCTTTATGTTTGAAAAAAATCAAAGCCCCTCTGAGTAAGGTAGGTCAAATAGCTAAAACCAGTTTTTGTGGGGGGTTCTCTCTCTGTGTGTGTGTGTGTGTGTGTGTGTGTGTGTGTGTGTTCTCTCATTTTCAGATAATCCTTGTTTGAGTAGATTTTCCAAAATAACTGTTAAATGCTACTGTTGGTAAGCACACTACTACAAATGCTGTTTTCATTTTTAAAGTTGTATATATTCTTTTTTAATGGAAATGAAAATCTTTTTGCTTTAGAATCAAATTTTTTTCATTCATTATTTGAGAACCTCTTATGTGCAATAATCTTTACTGAAAATGTTTATATAAAGCCATTGCTAAACATAATTTGGAGGCTATAGTATTAGGGCTATGGTATTCGGTTTTAAAAAATTTTTCGTTACTGCTCTGCAAAGAAAATATTTGTGCCTATTACTTAAAGTCAGGGTATAAACATCTTCAGAAAACAAATAGGGTTTGTTAGTGTAGTTAGGCTCTCTACATACCACTTTCAGTTTTCTTTATGCTAAACTTTATGACTTATTTCCATCAGGTATATTTGTAATTGAAATGGCTCTTTTGGTTTGACGAGCTTCAGATTCTCTTAAAACTCTGATAAAATTACATGTAAGAGTTCTTTGAAGTTTCTCCCTTTATTTTCCTTGTTTTTTCTCCCTGGAATTTGTATCAGTCAAATATTGGCCCTACTAGCTGAAAACTTTGCCTTTTTGTCCTTGTATTGTTTTTAATCTTTTTTTCCCTGTGTTCCTGACAGTTTCTTTTATCTTCCAGTTTTTGTATTAATTTTCTTTCAGTAGTAATATTTTAAGTTTAGAGTTTTTAATGTTCTTGATACAGTCTGTTGAATATTTCTGAAGGTTTAATAATATGCTGTTACTGTTTTTTACTTTCCTTCTGTTCCCTGATTTGTCTTAGTTTTTTTTTTTTTCCTGGAGTCAGTTTTTGTGTAATTTGGTCTTTTGTTTTCATACTTCAGGCTTTTGTCAGATGTTCATTAATAATTCATTAGCATTCAACAGATGTTTATTAACTCAACTCTGTGCCAGTCTACTTTTGGTGTTAGGGATATGGAAGTGAATGAGAGAGACAAAATCCCTGTCTTAGAGAGCTTTTATTTTAGTTGAAGGGGAGGGTGTAGAGTAGTCAATGAACAAAATAAATAGGTATATTAAGAGGTATAAATTCTGTGGAGGAAAAAGCCAGCACTGTGCAGGGAAGAGTTGCAATTTAAAATAGAATGGTTAGGGGAGGCCTCATTGATAAGGTGATACTTGAATAAACATTAAAGGCAGTACGGGAGGGAGCCACAATCTGGAGGAGAAGAGCATTATGGGTAGAGAAAACAAGTGTAGAGGCCAAAGGCAGGAGAATACCTGTGTGGTTAGAGTGGAGTGGGGAGGGAAAAGTAATTGGGGATGAAGCCAGGGAAGGCATGGAAAGTCGGTAGGTCAGGCCTTGTAGGCCCTTTTGAGGCCTGGTTTTTACTCTGAGTATAGTGGGTATAGAGCAGGGGTCCCCATCCCTCAGGTCGCGGACAGGTACTGGTTGGTGGCCTGTTAGGAACTGAGCCGCATAGCAGGAGGTGAGCAGCGGGGGTGGGTGAGTGAGCAAAGCTTCATCTGCTCCCTGTTGCTCCCTATTGCTGGCATTACCGCCTGAACAACCGCCCCACCCCCCACCCCCGTCTGTGGAAAAATTGCCTTCTGTGAAACCGGTACCTGGTGCCAAAAAGGTTGGAAGGTTGGGGACCGCTGGTATACAGGGTATAGGGCAGAATAGTGAGATGAATGATTTACAGTTTATCAGCTTCCTTCTGGCTGTGTTTAGAATAGATGTGAGGGGCATGGGCACCTTTAGGAAGCGATTGTAGTAGTCATGAGAAATGATATTTGGATCAGTAGTAGAGGAAGTGAGAAGTGGACAGGTTCTGGCTGTATTTTGAAGGTAGTCAGTAGGATTTACTCATGAAGCTGGATGTATGTTTATGAGTTGGAATAGTCAAGGGTGACTTCCATGGTTCTTAACTTGATCAACCAGAGGAGGGAGTTACTGATAGTGAAGTAGGAAAGGCTTTAAGAGGAGCAGGTCAGGGGACTTCCCTGGTGGTCCAGTGGGTAAGACTCCTTGTTCCCAATGCAAGGGGCCCAGGTTGAATCCCTGGTCGGGGAACTAGGTCCCGCATGCGTGCAGCAGCTAAGAGTCCGCATGCCACAACTAAGACCTGGCACAGCCAAAATAAATAATAAATAAATAAATTAAATTAAAAAAAAAAAAAGGAGCAGGTCAGGCAGGAGAGATCAAAGCTCATCTCAAAGTGGTGCTTAGATGTCCATTAGACATGGAAGTAGAAATAGTGGGGAGCTGGATAAATGAGCAAGGGAGTGGTCCAGACCAGAGATAATAAATTTGGGGTGTGATGGTATTTAAAGCTATAATGTTAGATGAGATTTCCTAGAGAGTTTAGAGAAAGGGAGAAATTTCAGGACTGAATCCTGGGATCCTTTAATGATAAAAGTTTGAGAAGATGAGAAAAAAAATCAGTCAGTACTTCTAATTAGCTGCAGGGAGAGCAATATATATAATCAGGAGATCTAGAAGGTGAGGGGAATGTTCAGGAAAGAGATTGAGGATTTTGGAGGTTTTGTTGTTAGTGAATGTTGAATTCCAGAGGCCAGTAAAAGGTTTTCAGGATTTGGGGAGGAGTGTTAGATGGGATAGAAAAGGGCATATGTGGGCTTACCTGGTGGTGCAGTGGTTGAAAGTCCGCCTGCTGATGCAGGGGGCATGGGTTTGTGCCCCGGTCTGGGAAGATCCCACATGCTGCAGAGCGGCTGGGCCCGTGAGCCATGGCCACTGAGCCTGCGCGTCCGGAGCCTGTGCTCCGCAATGGGAGAGGCCACAACAGTGAGGCCCGCGTACCGCAAAAAAAAAAAAAGAGAAAAGGGCATATGTGGAACCATATGGAGATCGGAGTGTGGGAGATGAGGGAGTGACTGAGGTAATGGTAAAGAAGAATTAAAGGGCTCGATAAGATGGATTATTCCTGGTTGTCTGAGGACAGATGGTGTGGTGAGGCTGAGGAATGGGGAATGCAGATGGAGGCTGAGGGAGTAAGAAGCTCTCTGTCACCCTCTGTACGTGGTGTCGCTTGTTGACTACTAGGCTTTGCTTTAGGGAACCAGTCGAATGAGGAGGGTTTTACTCTGGATGGCTGTACCTATACTAGCTTATCTAGTTCTCACCAGAAAGGTCTTGATAAAATTATCTGCCTGCTCATGTCTCCCAAATTTGTTATCTACAGCTCAGATTTCTCCAAGAGCTCCAGACCAAATAGATATCTCACTATCCACTGAACAGCTTCACTTGGATATCTTAGATAAATCCTCTTAAACTTAAATGTCTGAAACCAAATATAGCACATCCTTCCCCATTTAATCTGTTTTTTATTTGTGTCAGAAAAATAGTGTTACCTAGATGCCCAAGCTGGATACTTGACCATCATTCTAGAATCTTCTTTTCTTCCTTCCCATATCCAGTTATTATTAAATCCTACAGATTTTATCTCCTAAATAGCTCTTGGCTTGGATCTTTATGCTGCTGTTATTTCTGACCCCTCAGTTCAGGTCAGCTACAACTCCTGCCCAAATTATTGAAACAACCTCCATTTTTGTTCTCCCACCCGCTTCCTCAAAACACCCATTTTAGCCATATTGAGCTACATTCATTTTGTCACATATGGCAAACTGTTTCTGGCCTCTGCTGATTTAGCAGTGAGTTACCATTGTGGATTCAGTATTCAGTGCATGAGACTCCTTGTAATGAATGTTCATTTTTTTTTTAAGCCACATACATATTATAGTGAGAATAATAAAAGTAGAAACCTTTGTTCATGAGATTTCTAGTAGATGATGAGGTCATCAGGTCTTTGTTTTCTTCTAAAAAGTGTAATTTCCATTCAAAAAACTGTATACTGTTTTTAGGGGAAAGGAGTTTTTTTCTATGCAAGTATTTTAATTTTTGCTTGAATTATACCAGTTTCATCAATATAGTCATTAGATTTTCCCTTTATTTGCTGTTTTTGTTGCCATACCTCTGATGATAACTTTTTTTTTTAAACTGGTGATGTTGGGTAGATTAATCATGGATTCCTTAAGCATCTATGAAATCTGTTTATTAATGAGTTATTCTCTCATTTCTTTTCTCCTCAGAGGGGAACTTACGTTTCTTTTTGTTTGTGTTTTGTTAAGGTACGGCTTGTAGATGCAAGCTTTGTTTGGACTGAGCCCCATTCTAAGAGACTTAAGGTTAAACTAACTATTCAGAAAGAGGTAAGCTATACATAATTTTCTCAGCATGGTTTAAAGTATAGGTAGGATAAGGAGACAAAAGACCTGTATGCAGAAAATTATAAGACACTGATGAAAGAAATTAAAGATGATACAAATAGATGCAGAGACATACCATGTTCCTGGATTGGAAGAATCAACATAGTGAAAATGACTCTACTACCCAAAGCAATCTACAGATTCAATGCAATCCCTATCAAACTACCACTGGCATTTTTCACAGAGCTAGAACAAAAAATTTCACAATTTGTATGGAAACACAAAAGACCCCGAATAGCCAAAGCAATCTTGAGAACGAAAAATGGAGCTGGAGGAATCAGGCTCCCTGACTTCAGACTATACTACAAAGCTACAGTAATCAAGACAGTATGGTACTGGCACAAAACCAGAAAGATAGATCAATGGAACAGGATAGAAAACCCAGAGATAAACCCACGCACATATGGTCACTTTATCTTTGATAAAGGAGGCAGGAATGTACAGTGGATTGTATAGTGAATGTACTGCCTCTTCAATAAGTGGTGCTGGGAAAACTGGACAGGTACATGTAAAAGTATGAGATTAGATCACTCCCTAACACCATACACAAAAATAAGCTCAAAATGGATTAAAGACCTAAATGTAAGGCCAGAAACTATCAAACTCTTAGAGGAAAACATAGGCAGAACACTCTATGACATAAATCACAGAAAGATCCTTTTTGACCCACCTCCTAGAGAAATGGAAATAAAAACAAAAATAAACAAATGGGACCTAATGAAACTTCAGCGGTTTTGCACAGCAGAGGAAACCATAAACAAGACCAAAAGACAACCCTCAGAATGGGAGAAAATATTTGCAAATGAAGCAACTGACAAAGGATTAATGTCCAAAATTTATAAGCAGCTCATGCAGCTCAATAACAAAAAACAAACAACCCAATCCAAAAATGGGCAGAAGACCTAAATAGACATTTCTCCAAAGAAGATATACAGACTGCCAACAAACACGTGAAAGAATGCTCAACATCATTAATCATTAGAGAAATGCAAATCAAAACTGCAATGAAGTATCACCTCACACCAGTCAGAATGGCTATCATCAAAAAATCTAGAAACCATAAATGCTGGAGAGGGCGTGGAGAAAAGGGAACACTCTTGCACTGCTGGTGGGAATGTGAATTAGTACAGCTACTATGGAGAACAGTATGGAGGTTCCTTAAAAAACTACAAATAGAACTATCATATGACCCAGCAATCCCACTACTGGGCATATACCCTGAGAAAACCATAATTCAAAAAGAGTCATGTACCAAAATGTTCATTGCAGCTCTATTTACAATAGCCCGGAGATGGAAATGACCTAAGTGTCCATCATCGGATGAATGGATAAAGAAGATATGGCACATACATACAATGGAATATTACTCAGCCATAAAAAGAAATGAAATTGAGCTATTTGTAATGAGGTGGATAGACCTAGAGTCTGTCATACAGAGTGAAGTAAGTCAGAAAGAAAGACAAATACTGTATGCTAACGCATATATATGGAATTTAAGGAAAAAAAATGTCATGAAGAACCTAGGGGTAAGACAGGAATAAAGACATACCTACTAGAGAATGGACTTGAGGATATGGGGAGCGGGAAGGGTAAGCTGTGACAAAGCGAGAGAGCAGCATGGACATATATACACTACCAAATGTAAGGTAGGTAGTGGGAAGCAGCCGCATAGCACAGGGAGATCAGCTCAGTGCTTTGTGACCCCCTGGAAGGGTGGGTTAGGGAGGGTGGGAGGGAGGGAGACGCAAGAGGGAAGAAATATGGGAACATACGTATATGTGTAACTGATTCACTTTGTTATAGAGCAGAAACTAGCACACTATTGTAAAGCAATTATACTCCAATAAAGATGTAAAAAAAAAAGTATAGGTAGGAAAATGAGGGGCTATTGGTAAATTATGACTTGAACAGCTTAAAAGGAAACAAAGGCACTCTTAATTTTAACCCTTTGTTTTCTTTTGGATCATCTGCACAGATGATCAGGTTGATAGTAAGCAGCCATTGTTCATGATAGTGGGCTAAGTTAATCTTCTCAAAGTCATTTTTATTTGGAATAAGATTGAAGTAAAAACATGAGCTAAGGCAGTGCTTCTCAAACTTGGCTGATCATTTGACTCACAGTGACTGAATCAAACTGGATTCAATTGGATGTAAGATCCAGGAATCTATTAAAGCTTCCCAGGTGATTTCTGATGATTGCCTATGTTTGGGGACAATTAAATTAAGGAATGTCTTCTTTTTTGAGTTTTCTTGGTCTCCTAAGGAAGAACTTTATACGCACACACGCATGTACATGAATATATAGCTATTAAAATTCTGCAAAAAATATCCTTACAACACTTCAACTAAAGGTAAATTTGAAATGTTAATCTAATAAATCCTATGAATTAAACCTATATATCTTTCTTGAAATAGTATGACTTACGATTTTAAATGTAACTCATTTGTTGTTGATTTCCTCAAAGCATTCATGGAAGAAGATTTTAAGTTAAATATTGAAGGATCTTCTTTTAAGAAAACTATGCTATTAAACAGAAAGGAAAGAATGAAGGAGTGTGATTGTTTTCTTCGTCAGGTGATGAATGGTGCTATCCTTCAGCAAGTGTTTGTGGTGGATTATGTTGTTCAGCCCCAGATGTGTGGAGATTGCCACAGAGTGGAAGCTAAGGATTTCTGGAAGGCTGTGGTTCAAGTCAGGCAAAAGGTAATGAGAGAAAGATGATGTGTGAATCCTCCATCTTGTATTTCATCTTTGTCGGTTATAAATAGCGAGTAAAACTTTCTCCTTTCCCCTCTTTCCAAATCGTTCAGGCAGTAGGGATATCCAGGTCTCTGGGGCATTCACCTTTAGAAAGAGATCACTGCCACATTTTAGATAATCTTTAAAGGTTGTTTTTGTTTTAAAAATCAGTGTCCTATATCTGTAGATGGCTTTTTTTTTTGCATTTCATTTATTAATCCAGTAATGCATTTATGTTTAGACTTTGCACAAAAAAACTTTCTACTATCTGGAACAGTTGATTTTGAAATATGGCATGTACCAGAATACACTTCGTATCAAAGACATTCATGGTGAGTTAAAATTTAAAGCATTTGAAATGATGTCAGAATTTTATTGCAGCTATCCTAAGGAGTCTTTTATCTTTACTGATAGTATCTAGAATAGTACTGTCCAAAAGAAATTTCTGTTAGGAAGAAAAAAATCTTAGCTCTTTATCTGCACTGTCCAACCAGTTTGGTAGCCTCTAGCCATATGTAGCTATTGAATATTTGAAATGTGGTTAGTGCAACTGGGGAGCTGAATTTTTAATTTTTTTCTACTTTAATTGAAATTTACACTAAATAGCTACCAGATGAGTAAACCAGTAACTACATTAATAGAATGTAAAGTGGTATGATAGAAATTCATCAAAAACTTATTTTATGTAGAGGTCAGTTTTCTGATTGAAAGAAAATTATTTTTGAGATCTGTGAGTTGTAATATTTTTGTTTTTCATATGCCTAGCTGCATTTGTGCTGGATACATTAAATCAAAAGGCTAAACTCAGTAATAATAAATAGTGATATACAAATGATATAATTAGATTTCTTGAAGATGGAATTTAAAAATGTGTAATTTCATAATGGCTCCTCACAGCGTGTTCTGTCTTAGCACTTACTATTGATGTAGCACACTTTTATATACTAGCCGATGGATAAATATTTCTTTAATAATAGAAAAAGTAAATATTCTTTAGCAAACTCTTAAGTCTCTTGCTAAAAGTTAATATTTTTAGTTGTAGGACATGTGTATAATTTTCCTGGTTGTTAAAGTACAGGTTTAGAGATAGCTATTCTTGAAGGAATGACCAAATTCTTGTACTACTTATTTTAAAAGTGTAAGCTCCTCTGTTACTTACTGATCTGTTAGTCATTTATCTCATATGTCTTGAGGAAAGTAATTAGAAGTGTAATTTTAGGTCCTTAAATGGGAAGAAATGAGTATCAGTTATGTCACCTGGAGAAAATCTTTTAAGCTTTGTATCTGATTTGAGTGCATTACCACTATAAGGTTAACAGTCTAAATTTGTAAAACATAGTTTACTGAATACTTACTGTGGGGAAGGTACTTTGCAGCCTGTTTAACATGGTGCCTGGATATTTGTGGCTAGCCATCAGGCAAAAATACACCTTTGTTCTGAGTAACTTTGTTTTGAGTAACTTTTGGGGATTAGGGGATCCTAATATTCTAGAAAAGGAAGCAGAAAACTCTGATTATCGTTCATCACCAGGGCAGAAATGTCCTTACACAGAATTTTTTGTAGCAAAAGACTTGGATACATTCTGGTACATACCTTTGCAGTCACTTTAAAAATCAAAAATGCTGGAAGTTTAACAGTCCTTTTTTTCATCCAGAGGAATTAATCTATTTTTTTCCCCCTACTGGTTCTTGATTTGATGTAAATGAATCTTTTGTTTGTTTGCTTGTTTGTTTGTAACTTTGTTTTTAAAATCATAACAATTGTAAAAATTTAAACAGAAGTATATATGAATAAAGGACCTCTGTCCCATTTATCCACTTGTTATTCCCAGATGTAGCCCCTTAAAACAAGGTATTACAATGTGTACTCTGTATATGAATTGTGATAGCATTGGTTTTCCCTCATATATGAGACTGTTCTGTAATATTCTGTGACTTGCCATCTTAATATATTTAGAAACGTTTCCAGGTCATTGCATATAATCCTATTTTATTATTTTTCACCACTATGGTTGTGTATTTGTTAATCAGTATGTTTTTAATTATTTAGTTGTTTCCTATTAACTGGTTTACAAGATGCTCTAGTTTTTTTTGCTGCTACAAACAGTACTGTAATAAACATCCTTATGTTTGTGCATAGTGGTTTTTCTGTGGGACTGAGTTCAGGAATTGAAATTACTAGACAAAAGTATGCAAATGTTAAATTTTATACATGTGCTGCTAGATTGTTTTCCAAAATGGTGCCAGCTTACAGTCCAGTCACTTGTGAGAATTTCTGTTTTTCCAAACACTTGCCAACACTGCATAAGATTGTATTGGACTTTCTAATTTTTGCTGTTCTGATGAAGAGAATAAAGGCATCTTGTTTTTATTTTCATTTCCTTGATTACTAATGAGGGTTAACATTTTCATATGTACTGGCTATTTATGTTTATCTAATGTGAATTGTCTGTTCTGCATATATCTGTTTTTTCCTTACATATTTTGTGTCTGTTATTTAGTATATCAATCTCATTACGTGTGTGTATTATTACATATAGAGAGAGAGGAGCATGCAGAGCATGTGTTTGAGTGTGAGCCTGAGAGAGCATATACTTTCTTACAATGTCTCATGTCTGTTATCATCTAAATTTTTCTTTTTTCTTTTTTTTTTTGTGGTACGCGGGCCTCTCACTGTTGTGGCCTCTCCTGTTGCGGAGCACAGGCTCCAGTTGCGCAGGCTCAGCAGCCATGGCTCACAGGCCCAGCCGCTCCGCGGCATGTGGGATCTTCCCGGACCGGGGCACGAAGCCGTGTCCCCTGCATTAGCAGGCAGACTCTCAACCACTGCGCCACCAGGGAAGCCCTAAATTTTTCATTTTTTGGTTTTGTATAGCTATGGCTTATGACTTTCTGTCTTACATAGGAAAGTTTTTTATACTCCAAAGATATTTTTAGAAAGTAAATTTCTGTTTTACTTTTGGATCTTTAATCTTACCTGGTAAGAGTTTTTCCCAGAAAGTTAACTTGCATTGTCTCAATACTTACCTACCAAGTAGTCTGTCCTTTCCCCACTGATTTGAAATATCTCCTTTCTTATATATACTAAATTCCTTTGTACACATGGCTCAGTTCTGGTTTATTTTGTCCCACTGCTTTTATTACAGTATGTAAATTATACTTTATAGTATGTGCCCTTTTATTAATTCTTTTGTAAACCTTGGTTGATAGTGAGTAAGAGCATGGATTTTGGAACCAGATTTTGTGAATTTGAATCTCTGTCCCACCAGTTTTTTGCTGTGTGACCTTAGGCAAGTTATTTAACTTCTCTGAGCGTCAGTTTTCCCATTAATAGAATAGAGAGGATGATAATAACACTACCTCATAGGATTATAATGAGGATTAAATAATTTGTGTAAAGCACTTAGAACTGTGCCTGGTGCATAATCATGTTTATTTAGTTCTTTTCTGTATTTCAGTGACATGTTATTGTTTTCATCGTGAAGATTTTGAATGTTTCTAGTTTTTTTTGACTATTCTATGCTTTTTATTATTGTGGATGGCAACTGTTTTCATTATGTTTTCTAAGTGATTATTGCTAGTATTTTGGAAATGTTGATTTTGTATGTTGATCTTTCTGAAATTTCTTAATCACTAATAGTTTACATTATATTCTTGTCATATACATGATAATTTACTAGGTAAATTATTATCTGTACACAACGGTAGTTTTATTTCTTCCTTTGCAGTACTATTCCCTCTTTTTTTCCCCTTTGGCTAGGAGTGGAGAATAGCATTGAGTGATAATGTATCAGGCATTACCATCTTTCTGTGTTTCACCCCTAAATAGAATATTTGTTGAGATTTCTATCTGATACATATGCATACAAAGTTATATTTAAACTGTTCTGTCCCATCATGCTATCAGTTACGTTAGTGACGTTGAAACAGTTGGAGTTTTCCCCTCTTTCTGCATACTATTAATCAACATGTTGAAGTTTTGTAAGAACCTGCCCAGTAAGCCATCCAGTTTGGTATGAGGAAAGGGTGTAAAGGCTTTTCAACTCCTTTTATTAGGACGTTAGTCTTTCAGGTATTATACTGCTTCTTGAATCAATTTTAATAGCATTTTCCAAGGAAATTCACCATTTCGTCTAGCTTTTCACATACTTGGCATAAAATTGAACGTGGTATATATATCATAGTGTTAAATCTCATCCATAACTATCATTGTATCTTCTTTATTTTTGCTAATGTTGTTTGTCTTTTTTCATCTCCCTTCACTTCCTCTCTCTCCCCGTTCCCATCAGATTTGCCAAAGTTTTGTCTATTCTAGTTTTTTCAAAGTTAGTTTTATCAAGAAAGTCTTACTTTTTCTTAATTTTTGCTTTTGTTACTAATCCTTCTATTTAAAAATTTTTTTAATTGAGATAGAATTGTAGAATTGACATAAAACATTATATTAGTTTCAGGTATACAATATATTGATTGAATATTTGTGTATATTGCTGAATGGTCACCCTATTAAGTCTAGTTAACATACATCACCATACATAGTTATACAATTTTTTTCCCTTCTACTTTCTTTAGTTTTTTGTTTGAATTAATTGAAAGCTTAGTTTATTTTCAGTTGCTAATATGTAGACTTAATACATTTTCTGAGTATCATATTGGCTCTGTAGCTGGTACTTAAAGCTGACTTTTTCCACTACCCATTGCATATTCCTTTTTTTTCTCACCAAGTATCTCAGCTATTTGATGCTCTTGAGTACATACCTCGGTGTAGAATTGCTGAGTCATATGGTAAATTTATATTTATCTTTTTAAGAAACTACTAAAGTGTTTCCAAAGTGGCTGTATCATTTTATATTCCCATCAGCAGTGTTTGAGGGTTCTAGTTTCTGCATATCCTCATCAACACTTGCTATTGTTTCTTTTTATAAATAGCCGTTTTAGAGGATAATTTGAAGTGGTATCTCATTGTGGTTTTAATGTGCATTTCCCAAATGACTAATGATGTTGATTATCTTTCATGAGCTTATTAGCCATTTCTGTATCTTTTTTGGTGAAATAGCTGTTTAAATATTTTGCCCAGTTTTTGACTGGGTTGTCTGAAGTTGTAAGAGTTATTAAAATATACACTGGATACAAGCCCCTTATCACATATGATTTGTAAATATTTTCTCCTAGTTTATCTTTCCATTTTCTTAATGGGTCTTTTTTTAAAATTGTGATAAGAACACTTAACATAAAATCTACCCTCTTAAATTTTTAAGTGTATAATACATTATAGTTGACTGTAAGTATAGTGTTATACAGCATATCTCTAGAGCTTAATCTCTTGCTTAACTTAAACTTTATGCCCATTAACTAGTCACTCCTCATTTCCCCCTCCTCTCTGGCAACCATCATTCCACTGTTTAATTCAATGAATTTGACTATTTTAGATACCTCATATGAGTAGAATCATGCAGTATTTGTCTTTCTGTGACTGGCTTATTTCACTTTGCATAATGTCCTCAAGGTTAGTCCATGTTTTTGTACATTGTAGAATTTCCTTCCTTTTTAAGGCTGAATAATGTTCCATTGGAGGTGTATATCACATTTTAACCATTCATCTGTTGTGGAAACAACTTAAATGTCCATCATCTTGGCTGTAGTGAATAGTGCTGCAGTAAACATGGGAGATCTTGATTTCGCTTCTTTTGAATAAATACCTAGAAATAGGATTACTGGATTATATGGTAGTTCTATTTTTAATTTTTTGAAGAACATCTGGACTATCTTCCATAGTGGCTGCACAGTTTTATATTCTCCGTAGTAGTGTACAAGGGTTCCAGTATTTCCATGTTCTCGCCAGTACTAATTGTCTTTTGTGGGTTTTTTTGGTAATAGCCATCCTGACAGGTGTGAAATGTAAACTTATTGTGGTTTGGATTTGCATTTCCCTGACGATTAACAACATTGAGCTTTTTTCATATACCTATTTGCCATTTGCACATCTTCTTTGGAGAAATGTCTTGTTCCTCTGCCTGTTGCTTAATTGGGTTATTAGTTTTTTTTGCTGTTGAGCTGTAGGAATTCCTAATAGATTTTGGAGATTAACCCCTTTGCAGATACATGGTCTGCAAATATTTTCTCCAATTCTGTAGGTTGCCCTTTCACTGTGGTGATTGTTTCTTTTGCTGTGTGGAAGCTTTTTGGGTTTGATGTAGTCTCAGTTGTTTATTTTTGTTTTTGTTTTGGTGTCATCCATGAAATCATTGCCAAGACCAGTGTCATGAAGCTTTTTTTGTATGTTTTCTCGTAGAAGTTCTATAGTTTCAGGTCTTACATTTGAGTCTTTTTAATCTGTTTTGAGTTGATTTTTGTAAGATGAGTTCAATTTCATTCTTTTGCATGTGGATATCCAGTTTTCCCAATGCCGTTTGTTGAAGAGACTATCATTTCCCCACCATGTATTTGTGGCACACTTGTTGAAGATCAGTTAACTGTATGTGTGGATTGATTCTATAGACTTGTCTTTTTGTCGATACCATACTGTTTTGATTACTGTAACTTTGTAATATATTTTGAAATTAGGACGTGTGATGCCTGCATGAAATGGTGTCTTTTGAATTGTGAAATTTCTAAATTTTGAAGTCTAATTTATCATTTTTTAGATAGCATGCTTTTGGTGTCATGTTTAAGAACTCTTGTCTAATTGATATCAGAAAGATTTTCTCCTGTTTCTTTCAAATGTTTTATAATTCTAGCTCTTATATTTAAGTCTAACCCTTTTGAGTTAATATTTATGCATGGTGTAAGGGTCTAAATTCATCTTTTCCCATGTGGATAGCCTGTTTTCCTAGTGAAAAGACTATTCTTTTCCCAATGAATTGCCTTGGATCCTCTGTCAAAGATTTATTGACTATAAATGTAAGGGTTTATTTCTGGATTCTCAAGTCTGTTCTGTAGATCTGTATAATCTATCCTTAATATACTAGTACCTCACTGTCTTGACTACCTAAAGTTATTGAGTTTTGAAATTGGGAAGTGTAAATTCCTGACAACTTTGGTCGCCTTCAAAATTGTTTTGGCTATTCGAAGTTATTTTAGTCTTCCTAGTTAGCTGAGTTGTTTGGAAGAATATCTCTAAACATTTCTTAGCAGGTAGTTTGCTTTTAGTTATCTCTTTGCTGCTTATTTTTAATGGTACTGCATTGTGATCAGATAACATTGTAGTAATTTCTGCTGTTTGGAATTTATTGAATTTTTTTATTCTTAGATGTGATTATTTTATGAATATTCTATGACTTTTTGAAAATAATAGTCTTTCTTGGGACCATGTTCTACAATGTCAATTAAATCAACCTTGATACTTGGTTTTTCAAGTTCTATGTATCCTCCCTATTTTTGGTCATTTTGGTCATTTTGGTTTTGATAGTCTTATACTGGTCTCCCACAATGATTGCATGTGTATTAACATTTGTTAATTTTATTCTTTTTAATAGTTTTTGTTTTCTTCATCTCAGTGCTATGTTATTAGATGAATTCCTATTGTCTTCTTGGTAGATTGTTCCATTTATTACATAAAATATCCTTCTGTTTAATATTGTTTTCTTTTAACCTTAATTTTATTTTGTCTGAAATTTAAATTGGGCATCTTGTTTTGTTAGTATTTATCGGATTTGTCTATCCTTTTGTCAAACAAGCCTTTAAGTGATAACGGTATTCCTCCTGTGCTATGGCTAGAATATTGTAATTGTTTAATATGCATTGAATTTTTGGTATAATCATGTTAGCAGAGGAAAATCTTACTTTGTGGTATTATTTTAACATGGCTTTTTTCTTTAAAAGATGGTCTGGATTTCTATTATTCCTCAAAACAACATGCTCAGAAGATGGTAGAATTTCTTCAGTGTACGGTTCCCACTAGGTATGTTTTGAACGTACATGTGATTAAATCCAGGGAACTGGGAATGAACTTAGGTCACATCCATTCTTCAGGCTTTGGCATCCTATCTTAAAATATTTAAATTATAGTAGGGATACTTACACAGTCAGTAAGTATTTATTGGATTAACCATTTTAAGGGAAGTATTAGCCAAAGAGCATTAACAATCTCTTTGGGGAGCTAGACCTCACCCCACAATAGTAAGCACTGTAGTACTGAACCACTGATTGAATATGTTTAAATAAGCGAGAAGAAAAACGGGGTAGAGGACTTTGGGGAGAAACTTCATGGAAGAGGAAGAACTTAAGCTCATAAAATGGGGAAATTTTCAAAAGTAGAGTTTGTATTGAAAAGTGAGATTAGTGTGAACAATGACTTTGGGCAGGCATTAGTGTGGCTTTTAATGGATGCTATATGTAGACTAGATTGGTCTAAGCCAAGGGCATGTTTTGGTCTAAGCTAAGGGCATGTTTTGGAGGTTTTCAGTAGGTAAAGTTGAAAATAGGTAGGGTGCAGTCAGATTGGTGAGGTTTTTAAATGAAGTGGACGAAATGAGGGTTCACCATAGCAGGCATTGCTGTTTCAGACCTTGGACAGTAATGATTTGTTTTGATGTTTATATTCTCGAGACTTGTTACAAGTAAGGACCTTTGTTTTTTTATATGATTAACTTTTTCTCTTAACAGATACAAAGCCTCACAGAGACTGATCTCTCAGGATGTCCATAGTAACACATACAATTACAAAAGCACTTTTTCTGTGGAAATTGTTCCAATATGCAAGGTACTTTTTCTCATTTAATTAATCCATGTCCTTCTTTCTTTTTTTTTTTTGCCGTACGCGGGCCTCTCACTGTTGTGGCCTCTCCCGTTGCGGAGCACAGGCTCCGGACGCGCAAGCCCAGCGGCCATGGCTCACTGGCCTAGCCGCTCCGCGGCATGTGGGATCTTCCCAGACAGGGGCATGAACCCGTGTCCCCTGGATCGGCAGGCGGACTCTCAACCACTGCGCCACCAGGGAAGCCCAGCTTAATCCATGTCCTTCTTAATTGGTTTATATGTAATTATTAGGTCCTGGTTTCCTTCTGGGATTGGTTAAATATTTAGAAAACCTCCTTCTTAATGGTTGCTGACACATTTCAGCCATGTTAAAAAGATGTTTAAAAGTAATCATGCTTAAAATTATAAATTTTTGGTGTACTAATTAAAAGGCCTGGTTGCAGTTTTTATGGTGCGAATTCCTTAAACTTTGGCAGTCCTAGTGGACACTTGACAGTTCTGTGAAACTTTGAATACAGGAAATTACTTTAAAATAATTATCAGTGAACCACTTTGTGGAATATATGCAAACTGGATTTTGGCATGATAAAATTAAACAGTATTGTGGAAAGGAGATCACAGAATTATTTTTGTGATTTTTAAAAAAATTTATTTATTTATTTTTGGCTGTGTTGGGTCTCTGTTGCTGCACGTGGGCTTTCTCTAGTTGCGGCGAGCGGGGGGCTGCTCTTCATTGTGGTGTGCGAGCTTCTCATGGCGGTGGCTTCTCTTGTTGTGGAGCATGGACTCTAGGCACGCAGGCTTCAGTAGTTGTGGCACACGGGATTAGTTGCTCCGCAGCATGTGGGATCTTCCTGGACCAGGGCTCGAACCCATGTTGCCTGCATTGGCAGGTGGATTCTTAATCACTTCACCACCAGGGAAATCCTTGTGATTTTAAAAATATAATCTGAATAACACTTAAGACATAGATTATCATTTCATTAATTGTACTAAGGTAAAACTCTGCTTCAAAAATATAAATGAATTAAAATTCAACAAATAGTTATTGAGGATCTATTGTATAGAAGGCTGTGTGTTAAGGATTAAGTACTAGAGGTCTCTGCCACGTAGGAACTTGCATGTCCATGTTTAAATCACTAATAATAAATGCCATAATTTATTGTGAGCATTCTACATAAAGTTATTATCTCTTATACTTATTATTATAAGTATATTTCACCTCTTCAAGTCTCATAACAACGGGAGTAAGTCATATCATCATTTGAAGATGAGGAAATTGAAGCTTGGGGAGGTTAGATGACTTGCCCAAAGTTACATAACTACAAAATGATGAAGCCAGGATTTGTGTCTAGGTCTGTGACTCTGAGGCTTTAAAGTTATCACTAATTTATGGTGTAGCACAGTACCAGGGATGAAATGATGGCTTAAAACCAAGTCAGCAAATTTTTTCTGTAAAGGGCCAGATAGTAAATATTTTCAGCTTTTAGGCTATATAATCGGTTTTGCAATTACTCAACTGTGCTGTTGTTGCACAAAAGTAGCCATAGATAATAGGTAAATGAAGGGCTGAGGCTGTGTTCCAGCAAAACTTTATTTACAAAAATTTGACCTGAGAATCTTATTTGCAGACTCCTGGTTTAAAACAGTGAACATTTTCCTGGTGTAAAACTGGGGAAATATGAATCTAGGTGTGAGGGCATATTTAGGCCATGTGTATTAAGTGCTTTGAGAGACTCATACAGGTATCTGGATAAATACACAGTGTAAAGAAGTTTTTTCATTAATCTTTGGAGACTCTTACTACGTTAAAAAAAAAAAAGGAAAAGGACTGAACTAGGTGCCATTAGGGAGGCACAGAATGTTCCTTCAGTGGGGGAGGCTTGTGAACAGATACAGCTTAAAATATAACCCAGATCCTTTTTATATTTCAATAACAGCTTAAAAGCAGTAAACCACATTGGTGGTAATACTTCCTGATGCACACATAGGCATATGTGCTTTTAAGGGGGCATTAGATCTTTGATTTCATATTGGTACATGTAGACAAGAAGGAGGAACACGTGGCTCCTCTGAAATTAATTTTTTTTTAATAATGGTTATGTTTTTTAAAAAAATTATTTTTAGCTGTGTAGGGTCCTCATTGCTGCACGAGGGCTTTCTCTAGTTGTGGCGAACGGGGGCTTCTCTTTGTTGCGGTGCGTAGGCTTTTCATTGCAGTGGCTTCTCTTGTTGCAGAGCATGGGCTCTGGGCTCGGGCTTCAGTAGTTGTGGAACGCAGGCCCTAGAGTACAGGTTGTGGTGCACAGGCTTAGTTGCTCCACGGCATGTGGGACCTTTGCGGACTAGGGGTCAAACCCGTGTCCCCTGCATTGGTAGGTGGATTCTTAACCACTGCGCCACCAGGGAAGTCCCTGAAATTAATTTTTATAGAGATTAAATGAAGGCACAAATAGATTAGAAAATCACTCTCCTTCTGGTGTTTATAATACTTTGCTTGGAATGTAAACTATATTAACATAGAGTAAAAAGCAGGCGTTCACACTTTAATAAAATTGAAACAAACTAAATAGTTTGGTGAAGAATCTGGAAAATATTTTTTAAAGCATTTTTATTAAGACAGATATTCCCATCTTAAGAAGGTGTAGCTTATTTTCTGTTTCTTTAAGGTCTGATTCTTTTTTTTAGGCCCTTTGTTGATACATAGAATTAAAAATGACATTTTGGTTTGGGCAAATGCGCTTGGATCAGCTTTACATTGATGATTGTTTACTGGAGACTGTTACTTAGGATTTCCTTCATACTAAATGTTAGTTCTTACGCCTAGGATAATGTTGTTTGTCTGTCTCCAAAACTGGCACAAAGCCTGGGAAACATGAACCAGATTTGTGTGTGTATTCGAGTAACCAGCGTCATCCATCTCATAGATCCAAATACCCTACAAGGTAAGTTTTCGAAGCTATTTGCCTTGACAGTTCTCTCCAGCAAGCAGTAATAATTTGTTAATGTTGTTAATTTTATTAAGCATTCTTAGTAACATTGTTTTAAAAAAGTACTATACAGTGGTTAAAATTTTTACCATACGGTGTTTTAAAATACTGGAATTTTTAAAGCTTTTAATAAGTTATCCTTGTATTTTTTTGTTTGAAGAAAGATTTCTGTGAACTTTTAAATTTTTATTAGTTGTATTCCATTTAGAGTATAATTGCTTTACAATGGTGTGTTAGTTTCTGCTTTATAACAAACTGAATCAGCTATACATATACATATATCCCCGTGTCTCCTCCCTCTTGCATCTCCCTCACACCCTCCCTATCCCACCCCTCTATGTGGTCACAAAGCACCGAGCTGATATCCCTGTGCTATGCGGCTGCTTCCCACTAGCTATCTATTTTACATTTAGTAGTGTATATATGTCCATGGCACTCTCTCACTTCGTCCCAGCTTACCGTCCCCCTCCCCGTGTCCTCAAGTCCATTCTCTATGTCTGCATCTTTATTCCTGTCCTGCTTCTAGGTTCTTCAGGACCATTTTTTTTTAGATTCCATATATATGTGTTAGCATACGGTGTTTGTTTTTTTCTTTCTGACTTACTTCACTCTGTATGAGAGTCTCTAGGTCCATCCACCTCACTACAAATAACTATTTCGTTTCTTTCTATGGCTGAGTAATATTCCATTGTATATATGTGCCACATATTTATCCATTCATCTGTTGATGGACACTAAGATTGCTTCCATGTCCTGGCTATTGTAAAGAGTGCTGAAATGAACACTGTGGTACATGACTCGTTCTGAATTATGGTTTTCTCATGGTATATGCCCAGTAGTGGGATTGCTGGTTCATATGTAGTTCTATTTTTAGTTTTTTAAGGAACCTCCATACTGTTCTCCATAGTGGCTTTATCAATTTACATTCCAAGCAACAGTGCAAGAGGGTTCCCTTTTCTCCACACCCTCTCCAGCATTTATTGTTTGTAGATGTTTTGATGATGGCCATTCTGACCGGTGTGAAATGATACCTCATTGTAGTTTTGATTTGCATTTCTCTAATGATTAGTGATGTTGAGCATCCTTTAATGTGTTTGTTGGCAATCTGTATATCTTCTTTGGAGAAATGTCTATTTAGGTCTTCTGCCTATTTCTGGATTGGGTTGTTTTTTTTTTTTGTTATTGAGCTGCATGAGCTGCATGTATATTTTGGAGATTCATCCTTTGTCAGTTGCTTTGTTGGCAAATACTTTCTCCCATTCTGAGGGTTATCTTTTGGTCTTGTTTATGGTTTCCTTTGCTGTGCAAAAGCTTTTAAGTTTAATTAGGTCCCATTTGTTTATTTTTGTTGTTATTTCCCTTTCTGTAGGAGGTGGGTCAAAAAGGATCTTGCTGTGATTTATGTCATAGAGTGTTCTGCCTATGTTTTCCTCTAAGAGTTTGATAGTGTCCAGCCTTAAATTTAGGTTTTTAATCCATTTTGAGTTTATTTTTGTGTATGGTGTTAGGCAGTGTTCTAATTTCATATTTTTACATGTACCTGTCCGGTTTTCCCAGCACCACTTATTAAAGATGATGTCTTTTCTCCATTGTATATTCTTGCCATCTTTACCAAAGATAAGGTGACCATATGTGTGTGGGTTTATCTCTGGGCTTCCTATCCTGTTCCATTGATCTATATTTCTGTTTTTGTACCAGTACCATACTGTCTTGATTACTGTAGCTTTGTAGTATAGTCTGAAGTCAGGGAGCCTGATTCCTCCAGCTCCATTTTTCTTTCTCAAGATTGCTTTGGCTATTCAGGGTCTTTTGCATTTCCATACAAATTGTGAAATTTTTTGTTCTAGTTCTGTGAAAAATGCCAGTGATAGTTTGATAGGGATTGCATTGAATCTGTAGGTTGCTTTGGGTAGTATAGTCATTTTCACAATGTTGATTCTTCCAATCCAAGAACATGGTATATCTCTGCATCTCTTTGTATCATCTTTAATTTCTTTCATCAGTGTCTTATAATTTTCTGCATACAGGTCTTTTGTCTCCTTAGGTAGGTTTATTCCTAGATATTTTATTCTTTTTGTTGCAGTGGTAAATGGGAGTGTTTTCTTAATTTCACTTTCAGATTTTTCATCATTAGTGTATTGGAATGCCAGAGATTTTTGTGCATTAATTTTGTATCCTGCTACTTTACCAAATTCATTGACTAGCTCTAGTAGTTTTCTGATAGCATCTTTAGGATTCTGTATGTATAGTATCATGTCATCTGCAAAGAGTGACAACTTTACTTCTTCTTTCCTTTTTGGATTCCTTTTGTTTCTTTTTCTTCCCTGATTGCTATGGCTAAAACTTCCAAAACTATGTTGAATAATAGTGGTGAGAGTGGGCAACCTTATCTTGTTCCTGATCTTAGTGGAAATGCTTTCAGGTTTTCACCATTGAGCACGATGTTGGCTGTGGGTTTGTCATATATGGCCTTTATTATGTTGAGGAAAGTTCCCTTTATGCCTACTTTCTGCAGGGTTTTTATCATAAATGGGTGTTGAATTTTGTCAAAAGCTTTGTCTGCATCTATTGAGGTGATCATATGGTTTTTCTCCTTCAGTTTGTTAATATGGTGTATCACATTGATTGGTCTGCGTATACTGAAGAATCCTTGCATTCCTGGGATAAACCCCACTTGATCATGGTGTATGATCCTTTTAATGTGCTATTGGGTTCTGTTTGCTAGTATTTTGTTGAAGATTTCTGCATCTGTGTTCATCAGTGATATCGGCCTCTAGTTTTCTTCTTTTGTGACACCTTTGTCTAGTTTTGGTATCAGGGTGTTGTTGGCCTCGTAGAATGAGTTTGGGTGTGTTCCTCCCTGTGCTATATTTTGGAAGAGTTTGAGAAGGATGGGTGTTAGCCCTTCTCTATATGTTTGATAGAATTCGCCTGTGAAGCCATCTGGTCCTGGGCTTTTGTTTGTTGGAAGATTTTTAATCAAGTTTCAATTTCAGTGCTTGTGATTGGTCTGTTCATATTTTCTGTTTCTTCCTGGTTCAGTCTTGGAAGGTTGTGCATTTCTAAGAATTTGTCCATTTCTTCCAGGTTGTCCATTTTATTGGCATATAGTTGCTTGTAGTAATCTCTCATGATCCTTTGCATTTCTGCAGTGTCAGTTGTTACTTATCCTTTTTCATTTCTAATTCTGTTGTTTGAGTCTTCTTCCTTTTTTTCTTGATGTGTCTGGGTAATGGTGTATCAGTTTTCTTTATGTCATCAAAGAACCAGCTGATGTTTGCTATCGTTTCCCTCATTTATTTTTCATTTATTTCTGATGTGATCTTTATGATTTCGTTCCTTCTGCTAACTTTGTGGGTTTTTTGTTCTTCTTTCTCTAATTGCTTTAAGTGTAATGTTGGTTTGTTTGAGATGTTTCTTGTTTCTTAAGGTAGGATTGTATTGCTGTAAACTTCCCTCTTAGAACTTCTTTTGCTGCATCCTACAGGTTTTGAGCTGTCATGTTTTAATTGTCATTTGTTTGGAGGTATTTTTTGATTTCCTCTTTGATTTCTTCAGTGATCTCTTGGTTATTAAGTAGTGTATTGTCTAGCTTCCATGTGTTTGTATTTTTTACAGATTTTTTCCTGTAATTGACATCTAGTCTCATAGCATTGTGGTCAGAAAAGATACTTGATATAATTTCAGTTTTCTTAAATTTACCAAGGCTTGATTTGTGACCCAAGGTATGATCTATCCTGGAGAATGTTCTGTGAGCACTTGAGACGAATGTGTATTCAGTTGTTTTGGATGGAATGTCCTATAAATATCAATTAAATCCATCTTGTTTCATGTATTATTTAAAGCTAGTGTCTCCTTATTTATTTTCATTTTGCGTGTGCTGTCCATTGGTGAAAGCGAGGTTTTAAAGTCCCCTACTATGATTGTGTTACTGTCGATTTCCCCTTTTATGGCTGTTAGCATTTGCCTTATGTATTGCGGTGCTCCTTCATTGGGTACATAAATGTTTACAATTGTTATATCTTCTTCTTGGATTGATCCCTTGATCATTATGTAGTGTCCTTCTTTGTCTCTTGTAATAGTCTTTATTTTAAAGTCTATTTTGTGTGATATAAGAATTGCTACTCCAGCTTTCTTTTGGTTTCCCATTTGCATGGAATATCTTTTTGCATCCTCTCACTTTCAGTCTGTATGTGTCCCTAGGTCTGAAGTGGGTCTCTTGTAGACAGCATGTATACTGGTCTTGTTTTTGTATCCATTCAGCAAGTGTATGTCTTTTGGTTGGAGCATTTAATCCGTTTATATTTAAGTTAATTATTGATATGTATGTTCCTATTGCCATTTTCTTAATTGTTTTGGGTTTGTTATTGAAGGTCTTTTCATTCTCTTGTGTTTCCTGTGCAGAGAAGTTCCTTAGTGTTTTTTGTAAAGCTGATTTGGTGGTGCTGAATTCTCTTAGGTTTTGCTTGTCTGTAAAGGTTTTAATTTCTGCATCGAATCTGAGATCCTTCCTGGGTATAGTAATCTTGGTTGTAGGTTTTTCCCTTTCATCACTTAAAATATGTCCTGCCACTCCCTTTTGGCTTGCAGAGTTTCTGCTGAAAGATCAGCTATTAACCTTATGAGGATTTTGAATGTTATTTGTTGTTTTTCCCTTGGTGCTTTTAATGTTTTTTCTTTGTATTTAATTTTTGATAGTTTGATTAATATGTGTCTTGGCATGTCTCTCCTTGGATTTATCCTGTATGGGACCCTCTGCATTTCCTGGACTTGATTAACTATTTCTTTTCCCATATTAGGGAAGTTTTCAACTATAATCTCTTCAAATATTTTCTCAGCCGCTTTCTTTTTCTTTTCTTCTTCTGGAACCCCTATAATTTGAATGTTGGTGTGTTTAATGTTGTCCCAGAGGTCTCTGAGCCTGTCTTCAATTCTTTTCATTCTTTTTTCTTTATTCTGCTCTGCAGTAGTTATTTCCACTATTTTATCTTCCTGGTCACTTATCTGTTCTTCTGCCTCAGTTTTTCTGCTATTGATGCCTTGTAGAGAATTTTTAATTTCATTTATTGTGTTGTTCATCATTGTTTGTTTGCTCTTTAGTTCTTCTAGGTCCTTGTTAAACATTTCTTGTATTTTCTTCATTCTGTTTCCAAGATTTTGGATCATCTTTACTATCATTATTCTGAATTTTTTATTCAGGTAGACTGCCTATTTCTTCTTCATTTGTTTGGTCTGGTGGGTTTTTATCTTGCTCCTTCATCTGCTGTGTGTTTCTCCGTCTTCTCATTTTGCTTAACTTACTGTGTTTGGGGTCCCCTTTTTGCAAGCTGCAGGTTTGTAGTTCCCGGTTTTTGGTGTCTGCCCCCAGTGGCTGAGGTTGGTCCAGTGGGTTGTGTTGGCTTCCTGGTGCAGGGCACTGGTGCCTGTGTTCTGGTGGATGAGACTGGGTATTGTCCTTCTGGTGGGCAGTACTGCGTGTGGGGTGTGTTTTGGGGTGCCTGTTACCTTATTATGGTTTTAGGCAGCCTCTCTGCTAATGGGTGGGGTTGTGTTTCTATCTTGCTAGTTGTTTGGCATTGGGTGTCCAGCACTGTAGCTTGCTGGTCGTTGAGTCGAGCTGGGTCTTAGCGTTGAGATGGAGACCTCTGGGAGAGTTTTCAAAGCCTTTTGATATTACGTGGAGTCGGGAGGTTTCTGCTGGACCAATATCCTGAACCTGGCTCTCCTACCTCAGAGTCACAGACCTGACACCTGGCCAGAGCACCAAGACCCTGTCAGCCACATGGCTTTTGGGGCCGCCATTGTAGATGAAAGTATAGGTGGAGTCTGAGTGTCTGAAATCTGCCTGCTGCCTTGCTGCTGCTGAAACCCTGGAGGCGGGCTCAGACGCTCTGGTCGTTCACCTGGGACTGCATTTAATGGCTTTTGAAATACTTCAGTTCTTTTGTTCTTTAATGTTCTTTGTTTATTCTTAGTTGCAGATATTGATGGCAACACTTTTTGGAGTCACCCTTTCAATAGTTTATGCCATCCCAAACAGCTAGAGGAGTTTATTGTTATGGAATGCAGCATAGTCCGAGATCTAAAACGCAATGCAGGTGCTGGGATGATATCAAAAAAGGTGAGTTCCATCCTGCTTACCTCCCCCTAGCCCCCAACTTACTGTTTTAGTTTCACTCTCTCTCTCTTTTTTTTTGTATCTTTGTTTTTAAAAATTTGTTGGTAATTCCAAAATGTGGTTCCAAATAAGCTAACAGCACATTCAGTTAAAAATGCATTGTGTGTTTGTATAACATTTGCTTTTAACATGTGGTCATTGTGGTGAAAACTGTCAGACTTATACTATCTAGTAAGTTAACTTTTCCTCTTTAATATTGGAAAAATTAAAAAAAATATTATTATGAAAAAGCATTTCCTTTCCTTTTGTACAGAAGCACCAAATGACAAGCTTAACCCTCTTTTGCTTTTTAAAAAATTTCAAACATGTTGAATTAAATATATATATATTATCACTAATTACTGAATACTTCAATAATCATCTCTAAAACATAGAAACATTTTCTGTATAATCAAAGTACTATCATACATATAAACTGCATAGTTTGCCAGGTTTCCTTATTTGTCCCAAAGTGCCTTTTATGGTTCATTTAAACCAGTGTCTAGTTGGGGACTGTATATTGAATGTGAATATTGTACCTTTTAAATATTTAATAACAGCCCCCCCTTTTTTTCTCATTCATTTTTTTATGATACCAACTTCCTAATGCAACTAGGGCATTTATTTATCTTGTGGATCTAGTGTTATTGTTTCCTCATGATGTCATTTTTTAAAAAAATTTATTTATTTATTTTTGGCTGTGTTGGGTCTTCGTTTCTGTGCGAGGGCTTTCTCCAGTTGCAGCGAGCGGGGGCCACTCTTCATCGTGGTGTGCGGGCCTCTCACTGCCGCGGCCTCTCTCATTGCGGAGCACAAGCTCCAGATGCGCAGTCTCAGTAGTTGTGGCTCACGGGCCCAGTTGTTCCGCGGCATGTGGGATCCTCCCAGACCAGGGCTTGAACCCATGTCCCCTGCATTAGCAGGCAGATTTTCAACCACTGCGCTACCAGGGAAGCCCCTCATGATGTCATTTAACTTGCTTCGTACTCTCTTATATGTCCTTTAAACTGGAAAATGGATCTAAAGTCCTATTTACGTTTAGGTTAATTTTTTTTTGGCAGAACATTTCAGAGGTGATGCTATGTACCTTTTATGATATATCAAGAGGCAAGTAATGTTTGGCTGTTTATCTGATAGCCAGGGGTCTCCATTGTAATTTAAGAATTTTTTCCCTTTGCTACTACCCTGCCTCCCTCCTCCCTCCCTCCCTCCTCCCTCCCTCCCTCCTCCCTCCCTCCCTCCCTCTCAGATGGCCTCAAATGTAGCCAGTAGGAGCCCCTTCAGAATAGTTTCTGTTTCCTTCAAAAAAATATTTTTTAATGACTTACTTTTTTTAGAGCACTTTTAGGTTCGCAGCAAAATTAAGAGGAGGTAAAAGATTTCCTGTATACTCCTTGCCTCCACACACGCATAGCCTCCACCATTATCACGTGCCCTTCTCCTGCCAAAAGAGTGGTACATTTGTTACAATTGATGAATCTACATTGACACATTATAATCACCCATTGTCCATATTTTACATTAGGATTCCCTCTTGGTATTGTACTTTCTATGGGTTTGGACAAATGTATAGTGACACGTATCCATCATTATAGTATCATGCCGGATATTTTCACTGCCCTTAAAATCCTCCGTGCTCTGCCTTTTCATCCTTCCCTCACTCCTAACCCCTGGCAATCACTGATTTTTTTTTTTTTTTTTAATACTGTCTGTATAGTTTTGCCTTTTCCAGAATGTCATATAATTGGGCTCATACAGTCTTTTCATATTGGCTTCTTTCACTTAGTAATGTGCATTTAAATTTTCTCCATGTATTTTCATGGCTTAATAGCTCTTTTTGTTTTAAGTGCCAAATAGTATTGTTTTGATGTACCACAGTTTACTCATTCACCTACTGAAGAACATATTGGTTGCTTCCAAGTTTTGGCAGTTATCAATAAAGTTGCTATAAACATTCTTTTGCATGTTTTTGTGTGGACATGAGCTTTCAGCTTCTTTGTGTAAATACCAAGGAGCATTGGGTAAGAGTATGTTTAGTTTTGTAAGAAACTGCCAAACTGTCTTCCATAGTGGTGGTATCATCTTGCATTCCCACCAGTAATGTATGAGAGTTCCTGTTGCTCCACATCTTCACCAACATTTGATGTCAGGATTTTGGATTTGTCAGTGTTTAGGGCCTTCCTAATAGGTATATAGTAGTATCTCATTGTCATTTTAATTTGTATTTCCCTGATGACACGTGATGAGGAGTATTTTCTCATGCTTATTTGCCATCTGTATGTCTTTTTTGGTGAGGTGTCTGTTAAGGTCTTTGGCCCATTTTTTAATCAGGTTGTTTTCTTATTTTTGAGTTTTAAGGGTTATTTGTGTATTTTGGTTAAAAGTCCTTTGTTAGATATGTTTTTTGCAAATATTTTCTCCCAGTGTGGTTTATCATCTTATTCTCTTGATATTGTCTTTCATAAAGCAGAAGTTTCTAATTTTAATGAAGTCCAGGTTATCAACTATTCTTTCATGGATCCTGCCTTTGTTATTGTATTGAAAAAGTCATTGCCAAACCCAAGGTCAGCTAGATTTTCTCCTTTGTTATCTTCTAGGAGTCTCATAGTTGTATGTTGTACACTAAGGTCTATGATCCATTTTGAGTTAATTTTTATGAAGGGTGTAAGGTTTGTGTCCAGATTGACTTTTTTTTGTTTTGCATGTCAATGTCCAATTATTCTAGCACCATTAGTTGAAAAGACTGTCTTTGTTCCATTGTCAAAGATCAGTTGACTGTATTTATTTGGGTCCCTTGTCAAAGATCAGTTGACTGTATTTATTTGGGTATATTTCTGGGCTCTCTTATTTTGTTCCACTGATGTATAATATTTGTTTATTCTTTTGTCAGTACCACACTGTCATGATTACTGTAGCATTATAGTAAGTCTTCAAGTTGGGTAGTGTCAGTCCTACAACTTTGTTCTTCTCCTTTAAAATTGTGTTGACTGTTCAGGATCTTTTGTCTTGGTATAACTTTAAAAGCAGTTGTCGATATCCACAGAATACCTTATTGGAAATTTTTTTAAATTGAAACATACTTGACATACAACAGTATGTTATTTTCAGGTGTACTATACAAGTGATTTGATATTTTCATGCATTATGAAATGATCACCATGATAAGTCTAGTTACCATCTGTCTCCATACAAAGTTACTACAGTATTACTGACCATATTCCTTATGCTGTATATTATGCCTCTGTGGCTAAACTTGTTGGGATTTTGATTGGAATTGCATGAATCTGTAGGTCAAGTTGGGCAGAACTTACATCTTGACAATATTGAGTTTTCCTGTCCATGAACATGATTTGATTTTGATTTTGTTCATCAGAGTTTTGTAGTTTTCCTCATACAGATCTTATACATATTTTGTTAATGAAATACACCTAAGTATTTCATTTTTGGGGGGGTGCTAATGTAAAAGGTATTTTTAAAATTCAAATTCCACTTTTTTATGTTGGTATATAGGAAAGTGACTTTCGTTTATAACCCTGTATCCTATAACCTTGCTATATTCCGGGAGCTCTTTGGTCCGTTTACATTTTCTATGTAGATGACCATGTCATCTGCAAAGATAAGTTTATTTTTACCGTTCCAATTTATATATACCTTTCATTTCCTTTTCTTATCTTTTGTATTAGCTAGGGTTTCCAGTAAGATATTGAAAATGAGTAGTGAGAGGGAACATTCTTGCCTTGTACCGGATCTTAGTGGGAAAGCTGCAAGTTTCTCACCATTAAGTATAATGTTAGGTTTAAGGTTTTTTTTAATAGATATGCTTTATCAGGTAGCGGAAGTTCCCCTCTATTTCTAGTTTACTGAGAGGTTTTTTTAATCATGAATGGGTGTTGGATTTTGTCAAATGCTTTTTCTTTATTGATATCATCATGTGATTTTTTTTCCTTTTTAACTTGTTGATTGATTAATGGGCTACATTAATTTGATTTTCACATGTTGAACCAGCCTTGCATACATGGGTTAAATCCCACTTGGTAATGGTGTACAGTTCTTTTATGCTTTGTTGAGGATTTTTGAATCTGTGTTCATGAGAGATTGGTCTGTAGATTGCTTTCCTTGTAATGTCTTTGTCTGGTATTGGTTATAAGGTAATGTTGACCTTGTAAATGAGTTAGGAAGTATTCCCTCTGTTTCTGCCTTTGGGAAAAGATTCTAGAGGAATTGTATAATTTCTACCTTAAATGTTTGCTAGAATTCACCAGTGAATCCATCAGGGCCTGGTGCTTTCTATTTTGGAAGATTACTAATTATTGACTCAATTTCTTTAATAGATATAGGTCTATTCCTTTGTTCTTTTGACATGACTTTCCTAGTCTTTGAAAGCATCCTTACTTGGTGGGACAACACCACAACATTTCGGTGTTCCAAAATCACAAAATCACATAATTCCTACCCCATATCTGAAATCAGGTGTTTCTTCAAGGATGTAAGTCTGATTTCTTCTACTATAAAATAGTATTTAGAGGCCCCCCCCAAACTGTATAGTAGCAGTGCTCATTTCTATTGAGTGCTATTTCTATTGAGGTAATATTGTGTCCTGAGACAAAAATAACTTCCAGTAACTTGAGAAAATCAATGGGAATGGAAGAATTACTTTTCATATTTTTAAAATAAAAAATTTGATGATATGATTAAGAACAAACGTTTAGGGTTTCCCTGGTGGCACAGTGGTTAAGAATCTGCCTGCCAATGCAGGAGACACGGGTTCGAGCCCTGGCCCAGGAAGATCCCACATGCTGCGGAGCAACTGAGCCTGCGCTCTAGAGCCTGTGCTCTGCAACAAGAGAAGCCAAGACAATGAGAAGCCCGCGTACCGCAACAAAGAGTAGCGTCCGCTTGCATCAACTAGAGAAAGCCCATGAGCAGCAACAAAGACCCAATACAGCCGAAAGTAAAAACAAATTAATAAAGTTATAAAAAAAAAAAGAAATGTTTATCATTTAAGCACCACCACTTCCCCTCAGGCATATATAAAACTACTTTCTTGGGCTTCCCTGGTGGCACAGTGGTTGAGAGTCCGCCTGCCGATGCAGGGGACACGGGTTCGTGCCCCGGTCCGGGAAGATCCCACATGCTGCGGAGCGGCTGGGCCTGTGAGCCATGGCCGCTGAGCCTGCGCATCCGGAGCCTGTGCTCCGCAACGGGAGAGGCCACAACAGCGAGAGGCCTGCGTACTGCAAAAAAACCCCCCAAAAAACAAGCTACTTTCTTTGCTTTCAAAAAATGCATTTAGCTAGAATTTAGTGTTTCCCTGGTAATTCGATTTTTTTTCCAGTTTTTTCCTAAATCTGGGACCTGTCTGTTATTTCAGTTTCTTCCCCTCTCTCTACCTCTTCTTTTCACCTCTTTGAGATCCTTAATTCTATCTATAATTCTTAGTATTTTGCTCTTGATCCCATTTTACTTGGTTCTGTTTTTGTTAGTAAAAGGTATTGGCATGTGCTATACTTCATTCAGCCGGGAAGTTGGAAATGTCAGTTACAATTGCTTGTAAAATTAAAATTCCATGTTGGAAAGGGACATTAATGGTTTTCTGCTTTAAAAGTTCAAACTTGAGATGATGTTTCCATGGTAAATAGTTAAAAAAAAAGTTATACCTCAAAATAGTAGACATTCAAAAAACTGATGAAGATTTGGGTTAACCTGTTGTGGTGGTCGTGGTGCTGCTGGGATTGCTAGATTATTTTCTCTGAAGGCTGTTTTTTTTAACCTTATGTGTAAAACAAGGGGTTGCTTAAGTTATTTTCTGGATTTAAGATTCCCCTACTTTTTTAGTTATTCTTTTTGCTCAGTCTGTGTTGGCCCATCTCCCTGTGAGAACATTTCTTTTGAAAATTCTACATATGTGTCTGTTTTTAGGTGACAATGTTAATGTTTTATAAAAGCCTTGAATAAAATCTTAACAAAAATATTTATTTTATGAATTACTTATGAGTCTTTTTCTGTACTCATAATTCAGTAATCTGTTAATTTTGACAGTGTTTCAGAGATCTGGAAAATAAAACAATTTCTGTCTTTAAAACGAAAATCAGAAAACCAAAATCAACATTGTATTTAACTATTCTATGAGATGCTTTTTAAGTTATGCCTAGATTATTGAAGAGTTCATTTTCTTTCCTGTTAAGCATACCCTCGGGGAAGTCTGGGTACAGAAAACGTCTGAAATGAATACAGATAAGCAGTATTTTTGTCGCACTCATTTGGGACATCTTCTGAATCCTGGAGACCTGGTGTTGGGGTTTGTATTATTTTATATTATTTTAAACTGCCGACTAGCATTGCAGATTTTCTCTGGGAGCCAGCAAAGCTATCTAAAATAAAGTTGTTTATCTTAAAAAGAATTTAAGAGTTCTTAGGAACCATATAGCTCACTTTATTATTGATAACTAAATGAAATTATTAATTGGACAGAAACCCATAGTTATTCCATTTTGGCCATCATCTTAAAGAGTCATTTATTACAAGATTTTGAGTAATTGAACCCTGAAGTAGTATGATTAGATTATGTTTGTAGTTTTGGGGGGGAGCAGGTAGTTTTTTATTATGCATATGCTGTTGTTAAAATATTTCACTTTTAAAATATGGCAGCTATATATGTAACGGGTCTTTATAGGCATAGGATAGTCCATTCTGATGCAGAGCTTATAAGCATGCCTTAAACGTTATTTTTGCTCTTAGGGTTTCAGTTCCTTTTACTAGAGAATGAGGGGTGTTTTGTTTTTGTTGTCTATAAACTGAATGGAACCATGTAACTGAATCCTAATGTTAGACTGATACATAAGTCTGTTTTGCTTCTTTTACAAGAGTATAGTAAGGTGGACAATAATGGATGACATGTGAAACTGAAAGATAGAGTGCATTATTATCTTTACCAGGTCTGTAGAAGCCTGTTCACTGTATAGTACACTGCAAAACTTCTAAAATGGGAAAGCGTATTAAATGTTTGATCTTAGGAGGAACTGTTAGGTGATCATCTATAAACTAAAAAGTTACATGGAAAGAGTAAGTGTTTTTGTCATTAAGTGTTTCATTGTTTTCATTTCAGGTTTGATTTGGCCAACTGTAACTTAAATGATGAGCATGTCAACAAAATGAAATCAGATAGAGTCCCAGATGTGGTAAGGCTTTAGATTTTCCTCTTTCTCATGTGTTGAAGACGATTGATGTAACTCTTATGAGTAAGATGCATGAGTTCACATTTTTGAAAGTAATCAATTTAGAGGTTTCTTTTGAAATTGCAGTTAAGGTATAATAGCAAAACCTTCATTTAAGATAATTATTCTTAGTGGATAAAATCCAAGATTTATTGAGTTTTTTGGTTGCTCTTATAATCAAATTTTCATTCTGTCAAAATACTTGATAGTATCTTTAGAGTAAAAATAAATTTGCAGCTAAAAATGATGACCTTTAGAATTTATCCCTGTTCATTCTTTTAGGCTCAGCTTATTCCATGTATTGTTAAGAAGGCATTTAGAGTTAAAACCATCATTCAGGTTTGAATATAATTGTAGTTGAAAATAATCTTCACAGTGTTAGGTCTTAGAGAAAGAATGTTACTTCTGAAAAAAATCTGTTAAATTCTAACATGAGTTTATCAGAATCCTGAGTAACAGTGAATGTGAAATATGAAAGACCCTATCTCCTGTTTGCTTTACTTAATCTTTTAAAATAAACATTGATCTCTTTAGCTGTGGGCAAAAATAAAGTCATGGTGTAAGAAAGGCTCCCCTCCTCACCACCCAGTTGTGCTTTTATTAATTAATAAATTAGGAAATAGGAGCATGGTTTCGGTGTAATTCTAAATAGGTGTTTTTCAAAAAGGTCATAAGAGAAGATCAAATGGTCTTACATAGATTTTGTATTATAAAGTTATTTTCATTTATTCCACACTATTAAATTGTTCTAGGATATACAGTTGTGAAAATATATATATATAATTCTATAAGTGCTTATTAGTAGGAATGAAAGGGAGAAAAATGTCTGCCTGTAATAATGTTTCAGAGTGATTTATGTGAATGGTAGCTGAAAAGGGAACTTTGGTATAAAGGAAGAAAAAAAACCACCAGAAATGAAATTTTTGGTATAAAAAATTTTAATTTTCAGTCACTGGAAAATTTCAGTTAGTAAATTTTAACAGTTATACAAATAATGGCTAAATGAATTCTCATAAAATATTAAGTACATTAATAAAAATGTTAAAAGTTCTCTTGACACCACTTCTTGATCCCTACTCCTTTCCCTTAAGGTATAACCACTGTCATTAGTTTAGTGTCTTCCTGGCATTCCCATAAGCTTTCATTTTAAAAATTTTGTTGGATTTTGAGGTCCTGTGTCCTAGTTCCCATTTATTGTAACTTTGCAAATATTTCTCTTACTTTTAGGTGTTAATCAAAAAGAGCTATGACCGTACCAAACGTCAGCGTCGTAGAAACTGGAAACTGAAAGAGCTTGCAAGAGATAGAGAAAACATGGATACAGATGATGAAAGGTCCCACTTTCTTTATATTTTATATGTTGTCTCAAAGGAAATTCTTATGATAAATCTTTATGGGTTTATTTTATCATAAAGAAATAGTCACCACATACTTGCTCCTTGCACTCAGTATTAATTTTCTGTTCTTATCAATATGTTGTTTGGATCAGTATGAACAGATGTAATGACATTTAACACAGATTTAGTTATTATTTCTTGGGTTATGACCTGACAATTGCAGTGTTATTATTGATGATTCATTTGAAAATATAATGAGCAATTACCTTGTGGATATCACAAATAGCAAAGTATTACTTATGATTTAGCATAAAAAGAAAATACCACATTGATATCAAATATGCTGTTTTTCATACAACTTAAGGAGAAATGAAGATACTGTGTTCTAGAAAAGTTTATTGGATGATTGGAAAAGTGGCCTTAATGATGACATTAATGACACTGATGTATAAAAAACCAAAAAGTTTAAATAAAGTTGTGTCATGAAATGTGAGTGCGAAACAGCAATATTTCTAAAATATAGTCTCATAGTATAATTTAAAATACGTATATATAAGTATATAATGTTAAGTAGATATTGTAAGTACATATTTGACTATTTCATCTATAGTCTTAAAGTGTGTGTATTTCAACTTGGCCATACATTTTTTGGGGGGAGGGTAAAGTATGAAGGGGTCTTGTTATTGTCTTATATTTAATGTCACCTATATTCAGGTGTGTGTTTTTTTAATAATGTAATTTTGAAAGAAAAGAATTTTTAAAAACCTGTTAGTATTTAATTAACATCCATACTTGACCTTCAGTTACTATTTTTAAAGATTTTAATAATTGGAACACACTTACAATGCTGAAAATGAAGAAAACATTAACTTCATACTTTCTTGGTAAAGGTGAAATACTTAAATGTTTCTTTACCCTTCTATAGGCAATACCAAGATTTCCTTGAAGATCTTGAAGAAGATGAGGCAATTAGAAAAAATGTGAACATTTATAGAGGTTGGTGAATTAGGAGTATTTGATTTAAGTTGTAGCTTCTGTAAATAAATATATTAACCCAGTATGAGTATTTTGGTATCTTAAACTCTGATTCCATAAATGACTTTTGTCATATGTCTTTAAAACTACTGTAAACATTTACCCCCCCCAAAAAAATCCCAAACTTGCACAACAGTAAAACTTATTAAAATGTTGTTTACTATACCACATTTGATATCATTTGCATCCTAGCATGATCCCTTCCTTAATTTGCTGACCCCTATACAAATATATTTGTATATTTCCATAGTTGTATTTGAAATCCTCTTTGTATTTTTTCTTAGATTCAACTATTCCTGTGGAAGGTGACACAGATGATGAAGGAGCACCTCGAATTAGTCTGGCTGAGATGCTTGAAGACCTTCACATTTCCCAAGATGCTACTGGTGAAGAAGGTGAATCGATGATGACATAATGAGATCATGTTGTAGATGGTTTCCACATCCGTAGGCTCAGGATGTTGGACAAAATAATTTTTACTGTCTATTCTGTCTATGCCTTCATATTGAGAGAAGAGAAATTTAGTTTTAAACCTGAATATGACTATTTTGATTGTTCACTTGAAGCACTGATAAAGGTTGATGGCTTTGAAGTTTTAGATTAAAAATGCAGAATGTAATTATTACTGATATTTAGGCCATTTTACATATGGAATTTTATTGGTTTGCTTTTTTATCAGACACTAGTATTTTCACATACGATAGCTCTGGGTTTAAAAGCTCACAAGTTCTGATTCCTTGGAGGTTACCTAAATCTTCAAGCAGAAAACAAGCTTTCATACTCTTTTTATATTGATTGCTTTAGTAGAAGAGCATATGAAGAATCATTTTTAATAAGAACTTGCCATGCACTTAGTCCACTTTAGATCATTTTTATGTCTTTGGGATAGAAAACTTGGGGTTCAGTTTATCGTTGGACATTCAGTAGGAAAGCTGTCTTTTTTATTTGTAATATTTACATCTTCAAAAGCTGTTAAGCTGGAGATTATCTTAATTTTCATTGAAGAAGAAAGTATATTTAAAATATTTGTAGATTTGTAGCAAACAGTATTTAAAGGTTAAATAACAATTTGTACCTTTGTTGTTTTGGCTTGTGCCAGCAGCTTAGTGAAGTAGCTACTTATGTCATAAAAATGTCTTCCTATCACTTCAGGGATTTTACTTTTAAAATTTTGGTTTACAAATTGAGAAAGAATTCTCTTTTTATAAGTTTCTATCACTGAACACATCACTATCAAAAAGAATATTAGAATCCAGCATATAGTTGATGAAGTAATGAAAATGATCTTCATGCTTTATAAAACCACGAATCAGATTTGAATGAGGAATGCCTTCCACATCCTTGAAGGATAAACATTGGCTTGGGTTTTAAAGTGTTCTGAAAATGAAGTATTAAGATCCTATTTCTATAAGCAAGATCAGACTTACTAAGCGCTAATTCATAAATTCTATACATACCACTATATAAGGAAATTGAGTAAGTGCTGAATGGAACATTTTCCTTTTTTTAAGATCAGACTCCCTAATTCTGAAGTTTTGAATAAAGGCCTGTGCTTTCTAAAGTGGCTTCTGTCTGCATATTTAAAGTTTTTACCTGTGGTCTGTGTTTACCTCTTCTATGTCAAGACTTTAAAAAGCATGAAAATAAAAACGTTCTCCCCCTTTTTTGTGTCCTTGAAGTGATTATGTGGGTGTCATATTTAAATTTCATGCAGGTTTCTGAAGTAGAATTAATGTTATTTAAGTATTGTCATATGGCTTTCCCACTAAAACATGTAATTTCTCACTAACCTTATTTAGTCTTTCTTGTTTTCATGTTGTGTCTTTATGAGTAATGAAATCTGTTGGTTGAAAGAAGGCTGTGACAAGATGAGGGAGTATAGCTAAAAGAAAAGCTGTTAGCCAAGAGTGCACACAGTTATATAGCCTTGATAAATCTACCATTTTAGAGGATAATTTCCAGGCTTATGTCCCAGAGTTGATACAACTTGAGGATGCTGGTATTAATCAGAATAACAGGAACCTGATTTATAACCCAATTTATAAATATTCTAAGTCAGTATGATTGATTATTTTTTTGTGGCCAAATCTGCATTTGAAGCTGCTGTTTTATTGGCAAGGGGCACTTGATGAGCAAGGAAACAGTTGAGGGGAGAGAGTTGCTTGTGTGGTTAGATGTTTAACAGCATCAAGCTAATTCCTTGCCGCAGTGGAACCCAGAATTGTAGACTTTGTGCTAGAGCACACTTCTCTGATCAGTTCTGAGTAAGTGCCAGCTTTCCCATGACTCTTAAAATTTTAGTAAATGTGTTCATGTTGAGTCCCATCCTTTATTTTTTTTAAAATAAGTTTATTTATTTATTTTACTTATTTTTGGCTGCGTTGGGTTCATTGCTGCACGCGGGCTTTCTCTAGTGGCGGCGAGTGGGGGCTGCTCTTCGTTGTGGTACGTGGGCTTCTCATTGCGATGGCTTCTCTTGTTGTGGAGCACGGGCTCTATATGCATGGGCTCAGTAATTGTGGCTTCCAGGCTCTAGAGCTCAGGCTCAGTAGTTGTGGCGCACGGGCTTAGCTGCTCCGCAACATGTGGGATCTTCCCGGACCAGAGATCAAACCTGGCAGGTGGATTCTTCTCTGGATGCCACCAGAGAAGTCCGATTCCCATCCTTTAGACAACTTGATCTGTTATTTTTAGCCCAGAGGACGTTTACTTTAAAAAGTAATTTATTTTAAATTTTGACATAATTTCAGACAAAAGTTGCAAAATAGTACGGAGAATTCCTTGATACCCTTCACTCGGATTTGCCAAACGTGAACATAACCTTATATTCTTTCTTCCTCTTTTTAATTATTTTTTTCCTGAGCCATTTAAGAGTAACCCCCCTAAATATTTGATTTTTCCCCTCCAAAACCAGGAATTTTCTTACATAATCACAGTGTAATGATCAAAATCAGAAAATTAACATTGACACAATACTGTTATCCAATTGATGAACCACATTGAGATTTTGTCAGTTATCCCAACCGTAAAGTCTTTTATGGAAAAAATAAATATCTAAGATTGTATGTTGCATTGGGTTCTCTTATGTCTTTAGACTTCTTTCATCTGGATCCATTCCTGATTTTTTTTAATGTAATTGACATTTTTTTTTTTTTTTTTTTTTTTTTTACCGTACGCGGGCCTCTCACTGTTGTGGCCTCTCCCACTGCGGAGCACAGGCTCCGGACATGCAGGCTCAGCGGCCATGGCTCACGGGCCCAGCCACTCCACGGCATGTGGGATCTTCCCGGACCGGGGCACAGACCCTTGTCCCCTGCATCGGCAGGCGAACTCTCAACCACTGCGTCACCAGGGAAGCCCGTAATTGACATTTTTGAAGAGTCCAAACCAGTTGTTTTATAGAGTGACCTCAGCTTAGGCTTGTCTGACTTTCCTCTTGATTAAATTTATGTTAAGCCCTTTTAGCAGGACTTCCCCAGACGTAATGCTAAATTCTCAATGCATTGCATCAGGAGACGTATGCTGTCGATTAGTCCAGATGTTCCCAAATGTTTTTGGGTTATATTAGTTGGTTTTCTGTTTAAAGGGATTAAAGGATTTAATCCTTTGCAATTGTTATTTTAACTTGATTTTTCTTTTTAAATTCATTAACTTATAGATGGTGAAGCTTATGCTTTGATTTACAGTTCTTTGAATTTTAACATGTGTATATTCATGTAATCGCCCCTACAATTAAAATACAAAAAAAATTCTATCATCCTCCCCAGTCCCCCTAAATTCCCTTTGTTTTCAAACCCTTCACCCATCCTTAACTCCTGCCAACTTCCAATCTGTTTTCTAACCTTATGGTTTGCTTTTTCCAAAATATGTAAATGCAGTCATACAGTATGTGACCATTTGAGTGTGGTTTTTTTTCACTTAGCGTGGTACACTTGAGATTCATCTAAGGTGTGGTATATATCAAGAGTTTGTTACTTTTTATTTTGAATAATATTGCATTGTATGGATGTACCACATTTTATTCATTCCTCTGGTGAGGCACATTTGAATTTCCAGGTTTTGATGATTAGGAGTAAAGCTGCTTTGAATATTTGTATACAGGTTTCATTTTATTTGGATAAATAACTAAGGATGCGATTGTTGGATCCTTATAGTATTTGTATATTTGTTTTCCAAGTGGTTTGTGCCTTTTTGCTTTCCCACCAGAAGTGTATCAGCATCTCAGTAACTGTGCATCCTCACCACCACTTGATGTTGTCATTTTTTTAAAACCATCCTAATAGGTGGTTGGTTGTGTCCTTTGTGGTTTTAATTTACATTTCCCTAATGGCTTATCATGTTGAGCATCTTTTCATATGCTTATTTGTTATCCGTATATCTTCACTGGTAAAATGGCCGTTCAAAACCTTTGCCTACTTTTAAAAATCAGATTGTTTGTTTTCTTTTCGTTAATCTTTTCTTTCGTTGCTCACATTATCCCAGAATTGGCTAATGGGTGCCCCATCAGTGTGGCTCCTGTGCCCTTTTGCCAGGTTCTTCTCCATATATTTGAGTTTATTCATGGATGCTGATAATGTAACTCTTTGAGTAGGTTTTGGATTTCCCTTGTTCAGGACATGTGTGCAGTCTCCTCTTGGCTTATTTTCATGATGGGACCAATTTTCCTAAAAATAGACCAATTTTCTTAAAAATAAGCCAGCCTTAGTTGAGTCAGCCTGTGAATTAAGGAATCATGAAATAGCATCATAAGAAACACAGATATAGGCTATTCATTCTCAGTTTATCAATTCTGTCACATGTTAAAATAGCTTGAGCAGTAGGGTGGTGAGCCTTGATGAAGGCAAGAAATCAGTCTCAATATCTCTTTGAACTTAACAGTAGTGTAAGGAGAATAATTGATTTGATACATTTTGAAAGAACCACCTTATTGCCTAGGAAAGAGGCATGCTTGAGGATGCCTCCTGGTAAAACAAGATCTAAGTATTTTAAAGTTATTAGAAGTAGGTTTGGCAGTCACTGTGTTTCTGTAGCAGTGCTGCTTGTACAGTTGCTCACTGACTTACGATAGTTCAACTTAGGATTTTTCACCTTTACCATGGTGTGAAAATGATACGCATTCAATAGAAACCATACTTTGAATTTTTATCTTTTTTTTTCTCTCTCTTTTTTTTCCTCTTTCTTTTTTTCCTCCTTTGGCTGCGCTACGCGGCAAGCAGGATCTTAGTTCCCCGACCAGGGATTGAACCCACGCTCCCTGCAGTGGAAACACGGGGTCTTAACCACTGGACCACCAGGGCAGTCCTTGAATTTTGATCTTTTCCCAGGCTAGGAATATGCAGTACGATACTCTCTTGTGATGTTGGTCAGTGGCAGAGAGCATAGCTCCCAGTGCCATGAGGGAGTAAACAGTCAAGGTACTTACGGTCATTCTGTACACATATAACGGTTCTGTTTTTCACTTTCAGTACAGTGTTCATTAAATTACATGAGGTGTTCAACACTTTATTATAAAATAGGCTTTGTGTTAGATGATTTTGTCCACTGTAGGCTAATTAAGTATTATGAACATTAAGGTAGGCTAGGCTAATCTGTGATGTTTGATAGGTTAGGTGTATTTAAATGCATTTTCAACCTAATGATATTTTCAATTTATGATGTGTTTATCAGGACCTAAACCCATTGTTTTATCTGATGGAGGTTTTGTTTTGTCTTTGGTGGAGTTGGCACTGCAATGGTGCCTGTCACATTTTTATTCTAACACAGTTTCACATAAATACGGTTATTTAAAACTGACTTCATAGTGTTGTTGTGAAGTACTTTAAGATAATATATGGCACTAGTGAACGAGTAATTCTAGGGAAGCTATATTATCTAAAAATAAAAGCATGTTTGAAGTCAGCTTATCTGCCATCTGTTAGCTCTGTGGCCTAAAATTTCTGAACCTCTAGTTCCTTATCTTTTAAAAAGGCACAGTGGTGTTCTTTTAAAACGGAATAGTAGTGTTCACAGAGTATTGATAAAATTCTTAGCAGGGCTTCCCTGGTGGCACAGTGGTTGAGAGTCTGCCTGGCAATGCAGGGGACACAGGTTCGTGCCCCGGTCTGGGAAGATCCCACATGCCGTGGAGTGGCTGGGCCCGTTAGCCATGGCCGCTGAGCCTGTGCATCCGGAGCCTGTGCTCCGCAGCGGGAGAGGCCACAACAGTGAGAGGCCCGCGTCCTGCAAAAAAAAAAAAGAAAAAAATTCTTAGCACAATCAATATGCAACAAGTTGTAATTTTTCAATAAATAGTATCTGCTTTTAAAATTTATAATCACAGTTCTAGTGTTTAGTATTTAAGTTGAGCAAACAAATCTTGTATGCTTATATGTTTTAGAGCAACATAGTGCTTATTCTAGAAAATGTGTATGGCACAGAGAACTATAAAGACAAATAATAAATTGCCCATATTTCCAGTAGAGAGAGATCTATCATTTAACACTTGGCTGTTTTTTCTTTTTTAATAGACATTAATTTTTAATAGTTTCAGATCTTCAGAAAAAGTGAGAAGATAGTACTGAGTATATCAAACCCAGCTTCTCCTGTTTTTAACATTTTACATTTTAACATTTTATATACTTTGTTATGCTTAATAAACCAATATTGATATATTGTTATTAGCTAAGTCCATAGTTGATTTGATTTCCTTAGTTCTTATGTAATGTACTTGTTCTTTTCTGAAATCCTATCCAGGATACCATGTTACATTTGGTTGTCCTGTTTCCTTAGGCTCCTCTTGGCAGGGGCAATTTCTCTGAATTTCTTTTTTTTTGATGAACTTAACAGTTTTGAGGAGTACTGGGCACAGATTTTGTAGGATGCCCCACTATTGAGGTTTGTCTGATGTTTTTCTCATGATAAGAATGGGATTATGGGTTATTGGGAGGAAGACCACATGCAAAGTGCTATTTCCATGACATTATCAAGGGTATATACTGTTAGCATGATTTATCGCTGTTGATGTTGGTCATGGTCATCTGACTGAGATAGTGTTTGTCAGGTTTCTCCACTGTAGAGTTACTCTTATTTTTCCCCTTTGCATAATGTACACTTTGGAAGGAAGTCACTATGCACACTCCACACCTACGAAGTAGTGAGTCATGCTGCTTTTTCTTGAGGGTGGGATATCTACATAAATTATTTTGAATTCCTCTATATGGGAGATGTGTCTCTTTTTTCCCATTTGCAGTCATCCCTCCATATCTTTGGGTTCTGCATCCACTGATTTAACCAACCTCAGATTAAAAATATTTGGGGAAAAAAAAAAGAGTGTATATACATGTATAATTGAATCAGTTGCTGTACAATAGAAATTAACATTGTAAATCAACTATACTTCAATTTAAAAGAAGTATTTGGGACAAAAGTTCCAGTAAGTTCCAAAAAAAGCAAAACTTGAATTTGCCAAATGCCAGCAACTATTTACATTGTATTTGCAACTATTTACATAGCATTTATATTATATTAGGTATTTTAAGTAATCTAGAGATGATTTGAAGTATATAGCGGGGTGTGTCCAATATGCAAATACTGTGCCCTTTTACATAAGGGGCTTGAGCATCCTCAGATTTTGGTACTTATGGAGAGTCCTGGAACTAATCCCCTGCAGACTCTGAGGGACAACTGTACTAGTTTGTTCAATCATTTATTTAAAGCAACATGGACTCATGAGTACTTATTTTATATTTTGGGTTATTAGCTAATACTATTTTACTTTGCTCTTTGAATTGTTCTAGATTTGGTCATTGGGAGCTCTTTTGGTTGGCTCCTGTGCTCCTTTGACATAACCCTACTGGGCTTGTGTATGTAGATTTTCTTTTTTCTTTTCCTCCTCTTCCTCTTCTTCCTCCTCCTCCTTCCCTCTCCTCTCTTACCCTTCCCTCTTCCCTACATCCCTCCTCTCCGCTTGTCTCCCTCTCCCTTCACATTCACCTTTGCATTTCCTTATTCTCTGCCACCATAATTATGGCACTACAGAGTCACTTTGTATATTTACTACCTTAGAATCAGCCATTTTGCCAAGAAATTCTGCTTCCATTTATTGGAGAATGGTTTTAGAAACCAATGTCTAGGCACAAGGAATTCTTGTTGCTCCTGTGTGTCATTTCTTTTAGGCCCTCTTAGCTGACGGGCGAAAAAAAATGCTTTTATACTAACCTGTGTATTTACACATATTTATAAGTATTTCTGTATGTAACCATCTCTAGCTACATTAAACTAAACATGAGTTCATACTGTCTCCAACTCTTAATTCATTATGTCATGGATCAGTCTAACTTCCCTCGTTTATCTGTAAACTCCTACTCCAGTAGTAAAATAAATAAATAAATAAAAACCCTGGTCCCTGTCATCTGCCATTCATTTACTTAATTATTCAATTCTGGTATACATGTATAGCTGTATCAGAATTGTTAACCTCTGCCCATTACAACATTATTTATTACAGTTAGTGCTTATGTGCAGTTCCTTTTGCCTTTAGTCTTACAGACTGCAGTCATTTCCAGAGTTATTTAGTGACCTAAATAAACCTGCCCCACCTCCTTCAGTGAGGTTGTTTTTATATATTTGTAATACAGTTAGAATCTCTTGTCACAGTCTGCATTTAATCCCCTAACCTCCTAAATGATTTTTTTTAATTTGCATGGATTAGGTTAAGGTTCATTTTGTGCTATAAAGTTACATGGGTTTTGACAAATGCATCATGTCTTGTATTCACCATTACAGTATCATACAGAATAGTTTTACTGTCCTAAAAGTCCCCTGTACTTCACCTATTCATCATGAACCCCATACCCTTGGCAACCACTAATCATTTTACTATCTCTATAGTTTAGTCCTTTCGAGTGTCATACATGTGATATACATATCATATATACATATTATATGATATATAACCTTTCATACTGCCTTCTTTCACTTAGCAATATGCCTTTAATGTTATTCTATCTTTTGTGGCTTGTTAGTGCATTTATTTTTATTGTTGAGTACTATTCCATGGTATAGGTATACCATACTTTGTTTATTCGTTCACGTGTCAAAACATATCTTGGTTATTTCAAGCTTTTGGTGATGATGAATAAATCTGTTATAAACTTCCATATGCAGGTTTTTGTGTTGATAAAGGTTTTCACATCAATTGGTTGAATACCTAGGGACATATTGATGGCTTTTATGGTAACACTATGTTTAGCTTTGGGAGAGACTATCAAACTGTCTTCCAAAGTGGCTGTGCCATTCTACATTCCCACCAGCAATGTGTAAGAGTTCCTGTTGCTTTGCATCCTTGCCAGCATTTGGTATTGTTAGCTTTTTTGATTTTAGCTATTCTAATAGGTGCATAGTGGTATTTCATTGTTGTAATTTGTAATCCCTGTTGACAAAGGATGATTAGCATCTTTTCATATACTTAATTGCCATCTGTATATGTTCTATAATGAGGTGTCTGTTCAGATCTTTTTTTTTAAGTTTTTTTGCGGTACGCGGGCCTCACTGTTGTGGCCTCTCCCGTTGCGGAGCACAGGCTTTGGACGCGCAGGCTCAGCAGCCATGGCTCACTGGCTCAGCTGCTCCGCGGCATGTGGGGTCTTCCTGGACCGGGGCATGAACCTGTGTCCCCTGCATCGGCAGGCGGACTCTCAACCACTGCGCCACCAGGGAAGCCCTGTTCAGATCTTTGGCCTTTTTTTTTTTTTAATTGAAGTGTAGTTGATTTACAATGTTGTGTTAGTTTCAGGTGTACAGCAAAGTGATTCAGTTACACATACACATATACTTATGTTTTTCAGATTCTTTTCCCTTATAGATTATTACAAAATACTGAGTATAGTTCCCTGTGCTATACAGTAGATCCTTGTTGGTTATCTATTTTATATATAGTAGTGTGTGTATATGTTAATAACAAATTCCTATTTTATGCCCTCCCCTTTCCCTTTGGTAACCATGTTTGTTTTCTATGTCTGTGGGTCTATTTATGTTTTGTATATAAGTTCACTTGTATCATTTTTGTTTTGGATTCTACATATAAAGGATATCATATGATATTTGTCTTTGGCAGCCCATTTTTATTTTTTTTATTATAATTTTTAAATTAATTATTTTTGGCTGCATTGGGTCTTTGTTGCTGTCCGCGGCTTTCTCTAGTTGCGGGGAGTGGGGGCTACTGTTCGTTGCGGTGCGCGGGCTTCTCACTGCGGTGGCTTCTCTTGTTGCGGAGCTTGGGCTCTAGGTGTGCGGGCTTCAGTAGTTGTGGCGCATGGGCTGTTACTCCACGGTATGTGGGATCTTCCTGGACCAGGGCTCGAACCCGTGTCCCCTGCATTGGCAGGCAGATTCTTAACCACTGTGCCACCAGGGAAGCCCTGGTGGCCCATTTTTAAATTGAGTTTTTTTTCTTTCAGTTTTACTGAGATATAATTGACATGCAGCACCATATATATTTAAGGTATACAACATAATGATATACATCATGAAATGATTATCACAATAAGTTTATTGAACACCGATTACCTCATAGAGATACAGAATTAAAGAAATAGAAAAAAAATATTTTTCCTTGTGATGAGAACTCTTAGGATTTACTCGTAACAACTTTCATATATAACATACAGCAGTGTTAATTATATCCTTATTGAGTTTTAAGAGTTCTTTGTGTATTTTGGATACAGGTCCTTTATCAGATACCTGTTTTGAAAATATATTCTTTATTTGTGGCTTGCCTTTAAAAATATATATGAAAATAATGTATGTATATGAATTATTTATATATAATATATGTAATTTACTTATATATGATTATGTAGAGGTGAGATCATACTGCCTGTTTATTTTTGTACCTTCTTTTCTCTTTAACATTATTTTATAAACCTTCTCTAAACGGTTAAATTTTTTAAAAGGTATTTAATAATAAAACAATATTCCACTGGTAGATTGCAGAAATAGCCCCAATTCTTTACTCTTCACTGTGTCCATTCCCTTTACTGTAATTTTACGATAAGACTAAATAATAAACATTTAAGGATTTTTAGGTTATATGGTCTCTGTCACAACTATTCTGCTGTTGTAGCCTGAAAGATCCATAGAAAATATGTAAATGAAAGGAAGTGTCTATATTCTAATAAAACTTTATTTAAAAAAAAGGCAGGGGCTTCCCTGGTGGCACAGTGGTTGAGAGTCCGCCTGCCGATGCAGGGGACACGGGTTCGGGACACGGATTCATGCCCCGGTCCGGGAAGATCCCACATGCCGCGGAGCGGCTGGGCTCGTGAGCCATGGCCGCTGAGCCTGCGCGTCCGGAGCCTGTGCTCCGCAACGAGAGAGGCCACAACGGTGAGGCCGTGTACCGCAAAAAAAAAAAAAAAAAAATTAGTAGGTCACATTTTGCCTGTAGCCTATAGTTTGTTGACCCCAGATGTAACTTTGTAGTGCCCTTATACTCTTCTCTGGGTTTTGGTGATTAGAATGAGGTGGAAGTTCTGAGTGTAAGGCTCAGGAGGACTTGCACCTCTGTCTTAACTGTGAAAACATGCCTGGCTGAGTGTTGGAGGAAGAGATACAGATGGCACAGACCAAGTTGCCCCATTGCCCTGTATGAAGCCAGCCAACCCTCAGACATTGAGCAAGCCCAGCTAAGATCAGCAGAACTGCTGAGCTGACCCTTGACTAACCCGACACGTGAGTAGTAAACTTATATGCCCCTGAAGGTTTGTGTTCACCTCATAGCATTGTTGTGGCATTAGACAATTGGTAGACTGATGTGCCAGCATTTAATTATCCAATTTCTAAAGTTGGTCATTGCCAGGTGTTTTTCTTTTTTTTCCTTTTCTTATAAAAATCTGTCCATTTTGCTCATTTTCTTAGGAGTGAAATTACTGTCAAAGAGCATGTATGAATCTCAGGACACATTACAAAAATCCTTTCCAAAAATCCTTTCCAGAAGATGCTTTCCATGGGGTAGAATTTTTAGGAGTGTCTCTTTTACAGTCTTACTATTCTTGATATTGACATGTTTCTCTTTTCACTTAATATTTTCTGCTTAAGTAGGTGAGGCCCAGTCCACAGTGATCTGTTTGCTGAACTTCTGTAGCAGTTACTGTCTGTTCTACTTGGTTAGTTTTTATATGCCTCCTGAGTTATCATTACTGTTTTTATGTGTATATTTGTCTTTCTCTCTAACTAGACTGCATTTCCTTAAGGCAACACAAATATAATGCATAAGTCCTCAAATATATAGGTAGTAGTATGATTTGACTGAAGTCAATATTTTGAAAAATGGGTATGGTTTTGTTTTAAATAATTCCTTACGAGTCTGGCATGAAATAAGAAATCAAGCAGATCTTACTGGCGTTAGAGAGGCAGTAAGTGGGATTTGTAGGGAGAGTTGTTCATGTTGGTCAAGACTTCATTTTACTTAATAGAAACAAAACCTGCATCTAATTCTAAGCTTGGTAAATTTTATGTGAGTAGTGCTAATTATAATTAATTAACCACAGAAGTCGTATGTTGTAGTATTAACACCAACTGTTCAATGTAACACACAGTAAATAGTTTTCTTACTTTAGGGTACTTTATTGTATATAATAGCACAAATGGTATTTGTAAATGATCATGTGGACAGAGAAGTACAAATGACCTATGCAGGGAAGGTAGCTTGTAATCAGAACGATAAACTCTTGGGCAGTATTCAAGAAGTATGAAATATGTCTGGTAGTTTTCCTGTGTTTATGCATTTGGATCAAAATAATGTTGATGTGCTGACTACTTGACAGAGGCTGAGATAAATCAGTGTTCATTTGGGTTCTAGAGTGTCAGCATAAACAAATGCTATAGAAGTCTCCACGGAGTGTTGCAAGACTGGGTTGGTGACACTCTGAATAGTCTGGAATGTGGAATTCTGTGTTTCTGAGAGGATCTTAAAAATATCTGTGTTCTGATGGTAGAGTTCCATTTTGGCATTTTTCCTTTTTATTTTTATTGGAGAATAGTTGGTTTACAATGCTGTGTTAGTTTCTGCTGTACAGCAAAGTGAATCAGTTATACATATACACATAACCACTCTTTTTTAGATTCTTTTCATATATATATATGCCATTAGAGTATTGAGTAGAGTTCCCTGTGCTATACAGTAGGTCCTTATTAGTTATCTGTTTTATATATAGTAGTGTGTATATGTCAGTCCCAATTTCCCAATTTATCCCCCCCCTACACCCAGCCTTCCCTCCTGGTAACCATAAGTTTGTTTTCTACATCTGTGACTATTTCTGTGGCATTTTGCCTTTTATTTTGTGGGAATAGATAGACTCTGATCCTAGGTAAATTTGTAATTTGCAGAAAGTTTGTTTGGGGTTGTTCCCCCAGTCCCTTACTCTGCCTTCCCTAGTCATGTTTGCGTTTTCTTCTTTTCATAGGAAATGGTTTGATATTCATAGTAAGGGATAGAATAAATAGTTATGGAGTAAAGTGTTACTCCTGAGAGTATTTTCATTTTTGTTAGGGACTTAAGCAAAGGCACATTCAAATGGAGAAAATATATTTTGGGAGATAGCAAATCTTCTGAGTGTGGTAGATTGAATTGTTGGTCACAATTCTTAATTCCTCTGTAAGTAATAGCCTTATATTGCCCCAGTCCTTATGGTGGTGGAGTGTATTTCTTTGTCCCTTAACTTTGGATTTGGCTGTGTGACTTGCTTTGGCAGTGGGGTGTTAGTGGATATGGTAAGAAGATTAAAATGCCTTTGCTTATTTGCATTTGTGTTCCTGTCTTTCTGCCTTCACCACGAGAAGAAATGTCCTGGATAGTCACTGCCTCATCTGGGCTCAGAATGGAATATTTGAAGCAGTGTCACTCTAAACAACCCCGAGTGTAAGAATAAATGATTAGTTGTTAAGCCTTTGAGTTTTGGGGTGGTTTCTTATGTAGTATCATTGGCAATAGCTAACTGATAGTCTCTTCATCTTTAAAATTCATTAAGTAGTTGTCAGTGGATACCTTCTCTGATTGTAGAAATAGCCAATCTCCCTTCCCCCATTCATTGGATAGGGTTAAAGTTAAGATGATAGTGGATATACTCCTGTAGAGTCCCTTAAAGCAGCCTGGCGTTTACTGCTGCTTTCACTGTTATGGACAAGTACAAAAATTTTATTGGGTTCATTCCCATGCATTCTCCTTTCTGTCTGTATTATAGGCTTTACTGGTTTAAATAATGGTACCTTGGGCAGATGGGGGAGGCCAAGAAGACCTAGCTCCATTTGTTCCCAACTCTGCTTCAGGCAAGCAGCTTCACTTTTATTTAGGTATTTGGTTTTCATGTAAGATTTTGTTAGGAAAAAAGTATTTTTTAGAAAATTTAAAAATTGCTTATAAACAAACTTGTACATTCATACCATGGGATATTATTCATCAAAAAGGAATGAACTCTTGATACACATAACTTGGATGAATCTCAAGGGAATTATGCTGAGTGAAAAGAGTCAATCTCTAAAGGTTATATATTGTGTCATTCCATTTATATAACATTCTTGAAACAACAAATTTATAGATAGAAAATGGCTTAGTGATTGCCAGGGTTTAGGGATGGGTGTGTGTGTGGAGGTTGGGTGTGGCTTTACCGGGTAGCACAAGGGAGGTTTTTGAGGATGGAACAGTTCTGAGGTTTGACTGTGGTGATGATCACATGAAACTACACAGGTGATAAAATTGCACAGACAGGCAGACAGATACACATACACATGCTTGTAAAACTAATAAGATCTGAATAAGCTCTGTGGATTGTCTCAGCGTCAGTTTCCTGGTTTTGGTCCTGTATTCTAGTTATGCAAGATGTTACCCTGGTGGGAGGATAGGTGGAGAATACACAGGACCTCCCTGTACATTTTTTTTATTTGTTATTTCAGAATTAAAAGGGGAATTAAAGGCATTGCCATGTGTAAGAGCTAATATTAGAGGAAAAAATTTTTCCTTTAATAAATCAAATAATCATAATAAAAAATAAATGATTTATTTGAAAGAAAGTTAAGTGAATATTGATACATTTTATTGGCAAGTTATTCATTTCTGATAATCTAAGATGTTCCTTAGAGAAAAGTTAATGTGACAGAAGAGAGGGTGCATGTGTGTATGTGTGTGTGTTTATTCAGTTCTGTCAAGTGGAATTTATAGGAGTCCCACAAAAGGACCCATTGTTATTGCTGATATTAGCAAAAGGAAAGAGGAGGATATTAAGTAAGGGAAAAGAGAAGAGAGGGTCTACATTTTATGAGGCAGAAGGCAACTGACAGGACTAGCAATTTTCAGTTTTGGCAATCCAGGGAGACCTTTGTGTTAGGAAACTAAAAGCAGTTTTCTTTCCATTAGGAATGTTCAAAGCTGTAAATGTTCACAGTAACATGACCGCTTTCTGTCACATATTTGGGACTAAACTGAAGTTCACAGGAGTTGGATTGAGGCTTACTGGTTTGAGAATAAAATCATCTAACAGCCCCTAGCTTTGGACTCTAATCTAATTCAGTGATGTTAACATCACCAATGTCCTATACAAATTTCCCCATTGTTCTGTGATTTGAGAATTTCCAGTGCAAGCAAAAAAATAGAAATGCTTTTTTTAAAAAAGAATTTTAAAGATTGTGATATGATTTGTCTTAGTACTTCTTTTAGTTATTTAAAAAAATAGTTTATGATGCAAAACAATCTAACATGAGTTACGGGTCTGATAAGATGTTTACCCAGTCTGGTGCTTCCCACTGACTAAACCATGGAAAGTTGAGCATCAGACCTGTAGTATGAAATATGGAACCATATTTACCCCAAGCATATGAATGAATGTATCAAGAAGGAAGGGAGGTCAGTCATATCCTTTATTGTATAACTGCTTTTTCATATTTTCCTTTTTCTAAGGTATGAGGATACAAAATAAAAGGCGCACAGGTGGTACTCAGCTGTCTTTACCGTACAGTCACATTTTCTTTTTTTATATTACATCATATGGTAATACAGTTTTACTCTACTTATATGTGTGTGAAAGGAAGTGCAGAATATAGTTAAGTGCATAGGCTCAAGAGCCAAATGTCCTGAGTTCAGATCCCAGCTGTGATCCTCAGGCAAGTACTTCCCTTCTTTGACTCAATCTACTTATCTGTAAAATGGGAATTCTGTTGTTTAAAATTGTGTGTCCTATTATTGTGAGGGTAATAGAAATGCAGTATTTTTCAGATGGTCTGTACTGTCTCTACTCACATAAAGGGGCTGGAAGTACAAAAAGGAAAACAAGTGGGCCTGGAGCAGTAAAAAGGAAGATGAAGGGATGATACCCAGAGATAGAAGTGCAGATGCTGCCGCCCTTGTGTTGACCTGCTGCTGTACTCTTGAAGGCACAGAGGCAGGCCTGGATCTGCTGAAGAGGTGTCACTTAACCAAAGGCTGCTGCTTCTGCCCTGGCTGCTCATTTGGAATCCATTTCCATAGCAGCAAGAGTGTCTGCCAGCAATGGTCACACATTGGGAGCCAGGGCCTTTCTCTTTCTTCAGCTTCCTCAGTTCCTTTCAGTGCCTAACAGGAAGCTACCTGGCAAGAGAACTTAAAAGTATAGTTTGATGTTTCCCAGCCCCAGATGTTCAGAGTAGCATATAGAAGGGTAGGGGGGATGAAATATAACAGGTAACTAACCTGTGCAAAGACTATGTATATGCACATATCTTCTATAATCAGTAACTGTGTCTCTAGGAAGGAGAACTTAGGGGCTTGAGCACAGCAGTGGAGGGATGCATTCATTTTATTCCTTGTCTTTGGGGCTTTGTTTTTAATGCCTTTAGATCTACAGAATTAAGTTGATTTTATTCATTTCATAGCATGTTGATTTTTGTTCATGCAATGCATCATGCCATTCCTTTTTCCCATTGTCACTTATGCCATGTATGTCTACCTCCCATACTTTTATATAGATATATTGAAATTCTTGAAAGAGATTGGGCTGGCGAAAAGGTTCATTAGGTTTTTTTCTGTAAGATGGCTCTAGTAGCACTTAGTTGTCTTTAACTTCATTCAAAACAATTTGTTAGATTGTATGCGACAGCTGTCATCATTAGCGTGCCTTTAAAAAAAGACCAAAATTGGTGAATTTTTGTGTAGCCATTTTAATACTGAAGATGGAAAAAAGCAACATTTTTGGCATATTATGCTTTATTATTTCAAGAAAGGTAAAAGTGCAGCTGAAACGCAAAAAAAGAGTTCTGCAGTGTACGGAGACAGTGCTGTGACTGATCGAACATGTCAAATGTGGTTTGCCAAGTTTCGTGCTGGAGATTTCCCGCTGGATGGTGCTCCATGGTCGGGTAGACCAGTTGAAGTTGATAGCGATCAAATCGAGACATTGATTGAGAACAATCAGTGTTATACCACGCGGGAGATAGCCGACATACTCAAAATATCCAAATCAAGCGTTGAAAATCATTTGCACCATCTTGGTTATGTTCATCACTTTGATGTTTGGGTTCCACGTAAGTTAAGCAAAGAAAACCTCCTTGACCGTATTTCTGCATGTGGTTCTCTACTTAAACGTAATGAAAACGTTCTGTTTTTAAAATAAATTGTGATGGGCGATGAAAAGTGGATACTGTACAATAATGTGGAACGGAAGAGATCGTGGGGCAAGCGAAATGAACCACCACCAACCACACCAAAGGCCGGTCTTCATCCCAAGAAGGTGATGTTGTGTATATGGTAGGATTGGAAGGCAGTCCTCTATTACGAGCTCCTTCCAGAAAATCAAACAATTAATTCCAACAAGTACTGCTCCCAATTAGACCAACTGAAAGCAGCACTCAATGAAAAGCGTCCGGAATTAGTCAACAGGAAACGCATAATCTTCCATCAGGATAACGCAAGACCACATGTTTCTTTGATGACCAGGCAAAAACTGTTACAGCTTGGCTGGGAAGTTGATTCATCCGCCGTATTCACCAGACATTGCACCTTCGGATTTCCATTTATTTCGGTCTTTACAAAATTCTCTTAATGGAAAGAATGTCAATTCCCTGGAAGACTGTAAAAGGCACCTGGAAGAGTTCTTTGCTCAAAAAGATAAAAAGTTTTGGGAAGATGGAATTATGGAGTTGCCTGAAAAATGGCAGAAGGTAGTGGAACAAAAGGGTGAATACGTTGTTCAATGAAGTTCTTGGTGAAAATGAAAAATGTGTCTTTTATTTTTACTTAAAAACCAAAGGCACTTTTTGGCCCACCCAATATGTAATGTTATCCATGGGTTAAATTTAAATAAATGCTGTTGTGCTAAAATTTTTATTCTGTATTACTTTTTTACACTTAGCATTAGGTTTCTGAAATGGATCCATGTTGCTGTATATAAATTTGGTTCACTATTTTTTGTTGCATGATATTCTACCATATACATTTATCACCCTTTCTCTTCTCATCTGTTTTCCCATAGATGGGCATTTAAGTTGCCTGCAGTTATCTTGCATACAATACTGCAATGAGCAGCTTCATCCCTGTTTTATTTACTTTATATTGATCTGTTGAGAGTTTCTGCGGTGTATATCCAGTGTGGCAGGCAGCCTCAAAAATAGCTCCCAATGATCCCTGCCTCCTAATATTCACACCTTGTTTAATCTCCTCCCCTTTCATGTGGACTGACCCTAGCAATTCTCTTCTAGTGAATAGCATCTGGCAATTGTGATGAGATGTCACTTCCAAGATTAGATTTTTAAAGACCTGTGACTTCTGTCTTACTTGCCATTTCTCATTCTCTCTTCTTTGGGGGAAGCAAGTTGCTATGTTAGGAACCACCCTGTGGAGAGGTCCATGTAGCAGGGAACTTAAGTCTCTGACCAACAGCCAACAAGCCTCTGAGATCTGGCAACAGCTTTGTGAGTGAGCTTGGAAGCAGATGCTTCCCAAGTTACCCTTGAGGTAACTGCGGCCCCAGCTGACTCTTGATTGTGACCTTTTGAGAGACCCTACTCAGGCACTTGACTAAACCACATCTGGATTCCTGACCCACAGAAACTTTGAGATAATAATCTTGGGTAATTTGTTGCACAGCAATAGGTAACTAATATACCCAGAAATGTGATTGTGGGGCTGTGGGATATATGCATACTTAAGTACTGTCAGATTTCTTTCTTGTCAGCAATACTTGAGGCTTTTGTTTCCTCACACTTTTCACTAGCACTTACTTGCTAGTATCAGGTGTTTCTAAATAATTTTTCGTAAACCTGATAGGTGTAAAGTGATATCTCATTTTAATTATATTTATTTGATAACATGCTGAATATCCAGTCATATCCCTTTTGGTCAGTGCTTATTTATATTCTTCTTTCTTTGATTTTTCTGTCTTGTGTTGATTTGATGAAATGTCTTATAATAGCACTTACTGGTTTCAGAAATTGCAAATATCTTCACTCATTTTATTAGTTGTTAAATTTGCAAATAATATCCTTCATTAAACAGAAGTATTTAACTTTGATGCAGTTATAACAAGAAATTCTTTCTCCTTAAGGTTTGTGCTTCTCTGAATCTTGTTCAAGCAGGACCGCTGATACCTATAATTTAGATTTTCTGAATAAATAAAAGTCTTCTCACTAAAAACTGTTGGATGAATTGAAGCAGGTTTAAAGATATGGACAAACACTATGCTCTGCTGTTGCCCATTTCATCTGAATTTGCTTTGCAACATCACTGCAAGTACTTATCTTACATATAATGTGGTAACTTAACCCATTCATAAATCTGGATAAAGATGAGATGTGGCTGTGTTGCAAGTGACCTGAATTAGGTTAATAGAACCTCGTGGGAGTGAATTAATGCATTGGTCCCCAAGTTATAGAAACTATAAGATAAAGTATGTTGCAAAATAATAAAAGGTATTTTTTGACTTTCTTTTTATTTAAGTTAGAGGAGAAAGCCCCAAACTCTTTTAAATAATACTTTTAGCTTTAGTTTTAAAATGTCCACCAGATGGCACCAGTGCATGATAAGTACTTAATGAAAATCAGAAGCATTATTCTCACACTTATCTTAAAATCTGTTGAAATAAGAATGTATTGACAGTGTAATTATGGAGATAATTTTGGCTCCCTATTAATTAGTCTTCAGGAAACCCTTTCTGAGGCTCTAGGTTGGGTGAGATATCTTTCTTCTGTAATTATTTACTAGAGTCTATTTCTTTCACTTGAGGTAGAGATCAGGACATTCTTAGCCTCACTAGGCCATGAATAGTGGGACTTTTATTTTTCTAGTAATCATTAGATTATGAGTTAAAGCCAGGTTTGGGAGAAGAGAAACCTAAAATATAGACTTTCTAATTTAAACATATCTTTCAACGTGTATAAAACCTGCAGGTTGGGAAAATCATGGAAATAACACTGCATTGCTTTAATTTTATATAATGAATTGATAATGAAAAAATTAGGCAAGATTATCCACCTCATTCACTGGACTGATCTACAAGTACCATTTCCTTTTGGGAAGTAAGCATAGAGAAATTTGTAGACTTTGAAAAATAAATATTAATTAATATATCCAAGGACCATAAGAGTAACTTCCAAGCAACAATCTGTACTCCAAGTATAAAACTTTCATACCATTTATTCTGAATGGTACTGATGACTCAGGCTCTGTGCCTGGTTCCAAACATCCTAGAAAAGTTTCTGTGAGCTCCCTCTCTCTTGTCTTTTGGAGACATGATATCTTTTCTATGTTACTAATACATTGAGAGGCCCAGCCAAGCATCAGGCTTTCCATCCCTGATATCTCCAGAACCTTCTTACTGCTGTTCACTTGCGGCAGGTACTCAGCATGTTTTCACTATTGAATTCACTTTTAAAAAATGATCAATGCCAATATTTCCCAAAGTGTGATTAGTGAAACGATAATCTTTCCAGAAGCTACTTGGAAGGTGTTCTGTGGTTAAGCAAACTTTTTTCTCAGCACCGCTCACATTATCATGTTAAAGATTCTCTGAAGCCTTTTAGCCATGATTCTCAGTAGAGTGGTACTGCCCCCTAGGAGACATTTTATAAATTATAAATTTGTGGGAGTGTTCTTGTCACACCAGTTGGCCCAGATGTCATGGACAGTAGATAGTGTGCAGTGCACAGTCTGTCCTGTAAAAACAAGAGTTCTCCCTCACCCCCTGGGACTTACTTTTGTCCTTGTAGCTTTAAAATCTTTATAATTAAGCTTAGGACCTAACTCTGATAGGCATTCTCATTCTGTAAATGAAACAGAAGAAGAAAGAATTCAGGTGACTCATCGTAGGTCACTCAGAGGCCTGGGCCAGAGCTAGGATGAGAGGCCTGATTCCTAGATCCATGCCCTTTCTTCTGTATCTTACAGCTCTGGAAGTTTGCCAATCCTAGCACAGACTTCTCTCCATTCCTCTGTGCTTCTATAACCAGGGAGTAAGTAGGCAGGGAAGAGGTTGAACCCTGCGACAGAGCAGCGTTGGGGCAGGTGAAGCATTCCCCTGGTAAGGGGCTGTCTGTCCAGTCTGAAATGCACCAGTTTCTTATTTCCCTATTCCTACTTCTTGTTGCTTGCCTTTCAAGTTCATCACCCTTCTTATATCTCTAGATCAAAAGGGTGATCAAGGGAAGGGAAAGCAAATGAAATCACAGCTCACTAGTTAAAACTACCAGATGGAGTGTGGAATCTGTGATTTAGCACTGCTTTGTATTACTTTGTTTTCCCATTATCTTTTGTTCTTCCTGGGGCTTGTGGTTGGCATTTGCATAACCAACTCTAGTTGTGATTAGAGACCTATAGCATGTCTTTATTCTTAGGAAGAAATAATAATAGCAAACAGTGTGTACTACAAGTCAGACATTGTTTTAAGTGCCTTATGTAAATACATTAATTCATGTAATCCTTACAAAAACTTTATGAGGTAGGTAATAGTGTTATCTTTATTCAGATGAGGAAACTGAGGCAAAAGAAGGTGAAATTGTGTACTCAAGGTTACACAGCTAGTAAGTGGTGGAGAAGGGACAGTATTTTGCCCCAAGTCATACAGTGGCAGAACCCAGATTTTAACCTGGGGAGTCTGGCTTCAGAGAAAAGCTTATAAGATTACCAAAGAGAAACAGGCTAAGGTATACTCAGAACAAGACAGGTGGAATCTTGTGGTTCTCTTTTAGGATGAGTATTGCAAGAACTTCTATTGAAAACTTAGTTGGCTGAAGGAAAACGTACAACCCAAAAGTTGCGACTTACGTTTTATTCAGGGAGCTTACTGAGGACTGTAGCCCGGGAGACAGCCCTCAGATAGCTCTGAAGAACTATTCCAAAGAGGTAAGGGAGGAGCCAGGATACATAGGAGTTTTTGCTGGGGAAAGAAATAAGTGTAGTCAAACATCAAAAGATTACTGCTAATCACAAAAAATAGACATCTCAAGTTAATGGTTTTAGTGCTTTCCTATGTATGGGAAGGTGCATGAGTCTGGGCTCACTGAAGTTATTCCTCAGATATGCATCTTATCTAGGACCTGTGTCCTGTTTTTCTCTATCCTGAATTCCCTCTCAGGGGACACCAGTGGGGGTGGCTGCTGTGGCTGAGGGCTTGATGGCGGGCAGTATTTACTGGAATGGCAGGCAACGTTTTTTGTCTGCAACTCATTACCAAGTTTGAGCTTTGTTTTGAAATCTAAAAGGGTGTCATGGTATAAGAAGTCTTAGAAGGAACTTCCTACCTCTAAATCTCTCCATTCAGTTGTCATAGTCTCTTAAATTCTATCCATAAAGTGTCAGACCTTTGAGTTTCCTTTGGGTTCAACTGTTAGAAAGATATATTCTTAAAAGAGTACCATATTAAACTAATTGACAGACAAGTATCAGTTACTTAGTAGTTTTGAGCAAAGCTGCAAAGAGGTGAGGCCAGAGCCTCCTGTCCATCTTTCTCCTTCCTTCCTTCCTTCCTTCCTTCCTTCCTTCCTTCCTTCCTTCCTTCCTTCCTTCCTCTTCCTTCCTTCCTTCCTTCCTTCCTTTCTTTCTTTCTTTCTTTCTTTCTTTCTTTTTCTTTCCTTTCTTCCTTTCTTCCTTCTTTTCCTCCCTCCCTCCCTCCCTCCCTCCCTTCCTTCCTTCCTTCCCTCCCCGTTTCCTTCCTCTGTCCTTTGGCTTTGTTTATAGCTGCAATCTGAGTAATATCAACAGCAAATATCAGCAAAAATAGATTTAAAATGAGGAGCAGGACATTTTTATTTGATGCTTGCTGTCAAGTTTTATTAGGCTTTTTTACTGGACTGTCTATTTGTCCCTCTGTGAGTTTGGTGTAAATGTATTACCCATCCAACATGTGGGCCAATGCTCTTTTTCAAGCTTGTGCTAATTAATAAGAGAGACCAGAGCTGGAATTCAGACAAGGCAAATCTACAAGTGGAACACTGGATGGGGAAGCAGGTGCATATCCTGTCTTGAGGTGGTGGTGAGCATGTGGGTGACTAGAGGTGAGGTGCAGTGGACCAGCCTGGGAAAGACGGGGGACCAGTGGGTGTGCACCGAGGGAGTGCCTGCTTGCTCAGGGTTGGGCCCTGGGCACTTTCCATACAATGGCAAACAGGTAAAAGACTTCACTGGCATCCTTCCTGGTTCCTGAATTCAGAGTTTAAAATCAGGGAGGGGCTTCCCTGGTGGCATAGTGGTTAAGAATCCACCTGCCAATGCAGGGGACACAGGTTCAAGCCCTGGTCCGGGAAGATCCCACATGCCGGGGAGCAGTGATGCCTGTGTGCCACAACTACTGAGCCTGAGCTCTGGAGCCTGCCAGCCACAACTACTGAAGCCCACATGCCTAGAACCCATGCTCCGCAACAAGAGAAGCTACTGCAGTGAGAAGGCCACGCACCACAACGAAGAGTAACCCCTGCTCGCCGCAACTAGAGAAAGCTTGCATGCAGCAACGAAGACCCGATGCAGCCATAAATAAATAAATTAATTATTAATTAAAAACAAAGGGAATATGTGGAGACTTTAAAGTCTCAGTTGTGATGAAATTTTCCTCAGAACTTAGCAGCACATCTTATCTACCTTAAAATAGTTATCCAAATTGTGATTTTAGATATTTAAAAGCCTGATATAAAGCTAGTTTTACATTCCTTTTACTACATGCCAAAGGTAACATGCATCATAAAGAAAAGAGATGAGAATTATTTTGTTTCAAACACTACTATGAACACTTTTCGTAAAGTATGTAATAGGTATTAAGAACTAAGGTTCTTTGAATGCTGAACAGTCAGCTACAGAGCAATTCGTCACCTGAGCAACTCACATGGAAAGCATCTGACAGATGAAATCTGGAAATGGCTAAATAAAATGAGTGGATCACAGTGGTATTCCTGGTGGCCATATTTGGCCAGGATTAGGAAACCACAGAATTGGGAATTAGCCTCTTTGGGCTTGCCTCCTGTTTTACTGTGGAACCATGGGAGGTGCAGTTAATCTCTCTGTTAGTGTCTTACCTGCCTACTTCATCAGGGATTATTAGCACCATATACAATGATGAGTGGGAAAGTATCTTAAAAACTGAAACTCTGTACCAATTAAGATATTGTCATTACTCGTTAATCTAGTTCATAATGCAAATAAATTTCAATGAAGCTCCTTTTTCCTTAGAAAATGTATTCTTTTCTGTTATAACATTCTATTGATAACACTTATTTAAGTAACAGAAACATCAGGCAAACAATAAGTAGCAGTGCTGCAGCTGGAGCCCTGATGACGTTTCAGGGGAATATATGAATATCCTGATTCATCCTGGGGTGTTTCTTTAGGGTCTTTAGGTCACCTGCATTGAGTGCTACTAGGGGTCTCACTTCCTCTAATTTTGTGTAACTAGCTTCTTGCTCAGTGAAGTTGCTATTTTGTCTTCTAAATAGTCAAGAGAGACAAACTTCTGGTTTTAATACATCCCCACATCATTTTTATGGATCATGGACTTTTTCTTCCCACATGGGCTTCAGTATCTGGGCTCCAGCCTATTTCCTATAGTTGACTGCAGGTAAAAGGGTATCCCCCGTTTTATGTCTACACCCATATGTTCAGACTAGTCTGAGTCTTCAGGGAGGCTCTGTGTTTTGATGACCTCAGGAGCTGGGGAAATTGCACAGGAGATTCCTGCTGGGGGTGAGCACAGAAAGCTAGCTATACTCTTAGAGACTCGAGTGGTTCCAGGTCGTCTCTTGAGTCCCAGACTTCTCCATCTTGGCTCTGACCCACCTCATCAGACTTGGATCTGCAGGGCCTGCCCAGAAGAACCCAGAAACCCTCTGAGGGAGCCTTAGAACTGACCAGAGTCCTGAGGCATCTTCCAGGCTGAGCTGCATGGACCACTGGCTGATCTTGGTGGAGAGCTGTGGTTGTCATAAGTTCCCAATATATGTCCTCAGGGTTCTTCTAGGACATCTCCAGTACGTCCTAGGCTTCCTGTGATAGAGACTTCTGTCAAACAGTTAGCTCTGTCTGCCAGAGGGGCACTAGCAGCCCTGAATTCACTCTGGTCTCAGGCTGGGCTGTTCTTCACAGAGTCCTCACTGTGTGGTCAATTTCATTCTTGTCATTATAAGTTCCCCTGAGATACTGCTTCCTATTTCAAGGCCCAGCCCAAATGTCACTTTTTTTCCCCTGTAGGCTTCCAACTTTAACAGAATAAATTACTCCATAAAGTGCTATCTGTGCTCGTAGTTATTTATCTGTAACTCTAGTGAAACAACACACGGGTGTCTAAAATGTGTCTGCCTTTATGCTTAAAGGGAGCTGTAAACTTCTTGAGAGAAAAGATTACATGTAACTCATTTCATCTATTCATATATTTGCAAGGTCTTGCACCGTGATTGGAACAATACATGTTTATTGACTTAAATTCCTTTAAAGGACAATAAGATAGAGATCAAAGACAGTACCACTCTTTTCCTAATTAATTATTTCAACAAATTTGTTGAGAACCTACTCACATATTAGACACTGGCATGCCCTGAAGAGGCAATTATGAATAAGACACACATAATTCTTACCTCTAGGGAGCTTATAGTCTTGTCCACTTTCATGCCTTGGTCTCTCAGTTTAGTGATAAATCAGTTGTTGCTTCTGGTGGTGGTGAGCTGAGCCAGACCACTCCTTCTCACACACCCAGGACATGGAAAAGTGCTGCTGCTGGTGGTGGTAGAAGAAGCAGACAGCATGGCAGAATTGTGCCCTCCTGACTATACTCATGATTATTGTAGCATGTCCAACCATCATGTACTGTTTCCCACTTTTTCCCAAGCAGATGTCAGATAAGCATCTGGATAATGACTAGTTTGGTCTGGGAGCCTAGGCTTGATCTCCTGGAGTAGATACTCAGGATGGATGAGCCAGGAAATAAGGAGGGGGTCAAATCAGAGAAGCCAAGTCCATTTCAGATCCAAAGGACAAGCATGGGATGGACAGTGGGGGACAATTTTCAAAGTTTAGAGGCAATATTGGACAGGAATAAATCTGGGAATTATAGGAATGGAGCTGGAGGTTAAGAGTTAGGTAGTTGATGGATCCAAGAATTTTGTGGTAAATAAAGCTGGGATGTCCACATTTTTCCATTCATGAATTTCTCAGTTTGCTGAAAGATACAGGGCTGAGCTGTTTGGGGAGTGATGTCAGCCATATGGCTGAATAAGACATCACTCATTTGTGGCCTTCCCCCAACAACAACAATTCGGCATCCATCCAGGGACAAAAGTGCCTTTGTGGGAGCTGTGGGATCCAGCCTCATAGGTCAAGGGGTCCAGGAAGAATCTTGCCTACTCATGTGACAGATAATAGGCAACTGGACCTTGGCCCTGGCTTTGGACCCTGCAATGACCTGTGAACCGGCTCCAGTCCCTCTTGGCTACAGTCCAGGAGCCCCTGGAAAACACTGTCTTAGTCATCCATGAGCAAGAGAGCCTTTGGGGAAGTAAAAATTTCCAGTGCAAAAATCCTAGCACACCACTGAAACAAAAACATATGAGTTTGGATGTAATGGAGTGGGTAAGAGGAACAATTTGACTACCTGCATCACCCCATCCCCAAGACGGCACTGCTTAGGGCCAAGACAGATCTTCTCAGCCTGTGATTTCTCCAGTGGGGGAAATGAGAGTGTGTGAATGAGCACCTGGATTCCCCATTGTGTGGGACACTCTCGAGGCTCATTTCTCTCACCCATCCAGGGTACTGAGTTGTGAGCTGCATGACTGGGCAGGTGCAGGGGAAGACTGGGAGGGCACCAGATTGGACTCTTGGAGGGCGTCAAAGGGACACAGATTCTCCTGTGTCACAGACTCCATCAAGAACCTTGCCCATGAGCTGCTGGGGGCACCTTGCCAGCAGATACCCCCAACTGGCCTATGGGTACCCCCAGTGTTCTGTGTGCTTCATTCCCCCCCCACCCCCGGCCTACTGTGGTGGCTCCCTGTGCATGCTCCCACTGGTGGCAGCAAGAGTGAGCTTTGGCAAATGGCTAGTGAGCATGTACAGAAAATCGACCGGAATCTGCGGACCAGGGAGAACCTACAAACTTGAGTTTTAGTGCTACTTCTGTAAAAACAAAAAGGAGACCATCAGTACTCAGCCTGGTTTGTTGCAAAATCAAGAGAAGGTATACAGGCATATCTTTTTTTTTTAAACATCTTTATTGGAGTGTAATTGCTTTACAATGGTGTGTTAGTTTCTGCTTTATAACAAAGTGAGTCAGCTATACATATACACATATCCCCATATCTCCTCCCTGTTGCGTCTCCCTCCCACCCTCCCTACCCCACCCCTCTAGGTGGACACAAAGCACTGAGCTGATCTCCCTGTGCTATGCGGCTGCTTCCCACTAGCTATCTATTTTACGTTTGGTTGTGTATATATATCTTATTTTATTGTGCATGGCTTTACTGCAATTTGCAGGTTATTGTGTTCTTTATAAATTGAAGGTTTGTGGTAACCCTGTGTTGAGCAAGTCTATTGGTGCCATTTTTCCAACCACATTTGCTCACTTTGTGTCTCTGTGTCACATTTTGGTAATTCTCACAATATTTCAAACTTTTTCATTATAATTATATTTGTCATGGTGATCTATGATCAGTGATCTTTGATGTTACTATTGTAATTGTTTTGGGGTGCCACAAACTGTGCATATAAGATAGTGAACTTAATCGATTGTTGAAATGACAACAAAGGATTTAGAATATTACATATATTACATAGACTTAGTTGATAAAGCAACGGCAGGGTTTGAGAGGATTGATTCCAATTTTAGAAAAAGTTCTATTGTGGGTAAAATGCTATCAAACAGCATTGTGTGCTACAGAGAATCATTTGTAAAAGCAGGAATTGATGTGACAAACTTCATTCCTGTCTTATTTTAGGAAATCACCACAGCCACCCCACACTTCAGCACCACCTGCCTGACGAGTCAGCAGCCATCAACATCGAGGCAAGACCCTCTGCCAGCAAAAAAAATTGCAACTTGCTGAAGCCTCAGATGATGGTTAGTATTTTTTGGCAACAAAGTATTTTTTAATTAAGATATGTACATTTTTTAGACATAATGCTATTGGACACTTACTAGACTACAGTATAATGTAGACATAACTTTTATATGCATTGGGAAACCAAAAACATCATGTGACTTTATTGCGGTATTCACTTTATTGTGGTTTAGAACTGAACCTGCCATATCTTCAATGTATGCCTATAAATTAGGAATTTTTCCACAAGAGGGAGCAAGAAGCACGGAGCAGGTAGAAAGCCTCAATCACTAGCAGGGCTGGTGGAAGGTATTTCTTTCTCAAAGGAGGTTAATAAAGACTAAAGGAAGAGACTGTTACTTCAAATGAGAAGATGGCAACACAAAACTTCAAGGACATGAAAAAATCTAGGAAACAAGACATCACCAAAGGATTATAATTATTTTCCAGTAACTGATCTCAAAGACATGAAAATCTGTACTTTACATGATAAAGATTTCAAAATAGTTGTTTTAAGGAAACTTAATGAGCTACAAGAAAATACAGTTCAAAAAAATCAGGAAAACAATACATAAACAAAATGAAAAGTTTAACAAATAGACAGAAATCATAAAGAAGTGAATAAAAATTCTGGAGCTAAAGAATACAAGGAATGAAATGAAAAATGAAATGGAGAGCATCAACATCAGAATGGATCAAGCCAAAGGAAAAATCTGTGAGTTAAAAGATAGGAACTTTGAAGGTATCCAGTCAGAGAACAAAGGAAAAAGAATGAAAAAGAATGAAGGAAGCCTATGTGATTTATGGGATACCATGAAAAAAAATACTTTGTGAATTATTGGAGTTTCAATAGCAAGAGAGGAAGAGAAAGGGGCAGAAAGCTTATTTAAGGAAATAACAGCTGAGAACTTCTCAAATTTGGACAGAGATTTGGATATCCAAGTTTATGGATCTCATAGGTCACCAAACAAACTCAGCTTTAAGAAATTCTCTTCAAGACACATTATACTAAAACTGTTAAAATTTAAAGACAAAGGGAGAATCTTAAAAGCAGTAAGAGAAGAGAAGCTTGGAAATTACAAGGGAACCCCCATAAGGCTACCAGTGGATTTCTCAGTGTAAACCTTACATCAGAAGAGAGTGGGATGATATGTTCAAAGTGCTAAGAGAAAAAACACTGCCAACCAAGAATACTGTATCTGGCAAAGTTATATTTTAGAAATGAAGGAGAGATAATGACTTTCCCAGAAAAGCAAAAACTGAGAGAGTTCAACACTACTAAAAATACCTTACAAGAAATGCTGAAAGGAGTTCTTCCAGCAGAAATGTAAGGATGCTAATTAGTAACCTAAAAAACATACAACACACTCTTAAATGATATAAAAAATAAACTCAAAATAGATTAAAGACTTAAATGTAAGACCTGAAACCAAAAATCCTAGAAGAAAACAAAGGCAATAAGCTCTTTGACGTCAATTTTAGCAATTTTTTTTTTTTTGCATGTCTCCACAGGCAAGTGTAAGAACAGCAAAAATAAACAAGTGGGACTACATCAAGCTAAAAAGTTTTTGCACAGTGAAGGAAACCATCAATAAAATGAAAAGGCAGCTGACTGAATGGGAGAAGATACTTGCAAATGATGTATCTGGTAAGGGGTTGATATCCAAAATATATAAAGAGCTCAGACAGCTCAATATCTAAAAAAGAAACAACCTGATTAAAAAATGGGCAGAGGAGCTGAAGAGATATTTTTCCAAAGAAGACATACAGATGGTTAACAAACACATAAAAAGATGCTCAACATTACTAATCATCAGGGAAATGCAAATCAAAACCGCAATGAGAACTCCCAACGAAAAAAAGTCCAGGACTAGATTGCTTCATGGGTGAATTCTACCAAACATTTAAAAAAGAGTTAACGTCTATCCTTCTCAAATTATTCCAAAAACTTGCAGAGGAAGGAATGCTTCCAGACTTATTTTACAAGACCAGCACTACCCAGATACCAAAACTAGACAAAGACACTATAAAAAAATAAAATTACAGGTCAATATCACTGATGGTCATAGATGCAAAAATTCTCAACAAAATACTAGCAAACTGAAGTTGACCATACATTAAAAGGATCATAAACCATGATCAAGTGGGGTTTATCCCAGAGATGTAAGGATGGTTTAATATCTGCAAATCAATAAATATGATACACCACATTAACAAACTGAAGAATAAAACCTTATGATTATCTCAATAGATGCAGAAAAAGCTTCTGACAAAATTCAACATCCATTTATGATAAAAACTTTGAACAAAGTGGGTATAGAGAGAACATACCTCAACATAATAAAGGCCATATCTGACAAACCCACAGCTAACATCATACTCAAAGGTGAAAAGCTGAAAGCATTTCTTCTAAAATCAGGAACAAGGCAAAGATTCCACTCTAGCCGCTTTTATTCAACATAGTATTGGAAGTCCTAGTCACAGCAATCAGATGAGAAAAAGAAAGAAAGGGCATCCAAATTGGAAAGGAATAAATAAAACTGTCACTGCTTGCAGATGACATGATACTATACATAGAAAATCCTAAAGATGCCATCACAAAGATATTAGAACTCATCAAGGTATTCAGTAAAGTTGTAAGATATGAAATTAATATACAGAAATCTGTTGCATTTCTATGCACTAACAACACTATCAGAGAAATTAAGAGAACAATCCCATTTACAATTGCATCAAAAAGAATAAAATACCTAGTAATAAACCTAACCAAGGAGGTAAAAGGCCTATACTCAAAAAAACTGTAAGACACTGATGAAAGAAATTGAAGATGACACAAACAAATGGAAAGATAACCCATGCTCCTGGATTGGAAGAATTAATATTGTTAAAATTACCATACTACCCAAGGCAATCTACAGATTCAGTGTAATCCCTATCAAAATACCAGTGGCACTTTTCACAGAATTAGAACAAACAATTCTAAAATTTATATGGAAACATGAAAGGCCCTGAACAGACAAATATATCTTGAGGAAGAACAAAGCTGGAGGTATCACCCTCCTTGATTTCAAACTATACTACAAAGCTACAGTAATAGTAAGGAAACTATCAACAGAATGAAAAGGCAACCTATGGAATGGGAGAAGATACTAGCAAATGATGTATTTGATATGTATCTGAAATATATAAAAAAACTCAACATCAAAAAAACAGACAATACAATTTTAAAAATGGGCAGAGGATCTGAATAAACATTTTTCCAAAGAAGACCTGCAGATGACCAACAAACACATTTGGTGCAGCCGCTATGGGAAACTGTATGGAGATTCCTCAAAAAATTCATACCATACAATATGCCTGCTACCATACAATCCAGCAATTCTACTCCTGGGTATTTATCTGCAGAAAATGAAAACACTAATTTAAAAAATTATATAAACTTCTATTTTCATTATGGCATTATTTACAACAGCCTAGACATGGAAGCAACCTAAACTCTCACTGATAGATGAATGGAAAAAGAAGATGTGGTATATATATATCCATATGTCTATTAATGAGCAATATTCATATATAGGTATATACCTATCTATATATACTCTGCCATAAAAAAGAATGAAATCTTGCCATTTGTGACAACATGGTTGGACCTAGAGGGTATTACACTAAGTGAAGTAAGACAAAGACAAATACCATATAATTTCACTCATATGTAGAATTTAAAAAACAACACAAATGAACAAACAAAGCAAAACAAAAAAGACTCATAGAGGGAGTTCCCTGGTGGCCTAGTGGTTAGAATTCTGGGCTTTCACTGCTGTGGCCCGGGTGCAATCCCTGGTTGGGGAACTGAGATGCTGCAAGCCATGTGGCATAGCCAAAAAAAAAAAAAGACTCATAGATACAGAGAACAAACTGATGGCTGCCAGAGGGAAGCGGGTGGGGAAGAGGAGTGAAGTACGTGAAGGAGATTAATAGGTACAAACTTCCAGCTAGAAAATAAATAAATCATAGGGATATAATATACAACATAGGGAATATAGTCAATAATATTATAATAACTCTGTATGGTGACAGATGGTAACTAGACTTATCATGGTAATCATTTAAACATCAAATCACTATGTTGTACACCTGAAACTAACATAATATTGTATGTCAATTATAATTCAATAAAAAAAAAGAAAGTATAGAATATACTGGTAAAGGTAAGTTTATAGTTAAATTCAGAATACTCTAATACTTGTAATATGATGGTGTGTTAGCCACTTAAGTGTAGTGTAAAAGTTAAAGAACAAGAGTATTAAAAATAACTATAGGTACCTTAATTTGTTAACAAGTACACAATACAAGAAGAGGTAACTGTGACATCAAAAACAAAAAAGGGGGAGGAGTAAAAGGGTGGGGCTTTTACATGTGATTGGAGTTAAGTTGCTATCAACTTAAAATGGACTGTTTTAGCTATAAGATGTTTTATGTAAGCCTCATGGTAACCCCAAAAGCAAAAACCTTTAGTAGATTCATAAAAAATAAAGAGAGGGGAATCAGAATATACCACCATGGAAAATCACCAATTCACAAAGTTAGGCAGAAAGAGAGGAAAAAGGGAACAATGGAACTACAAAACATCCAGAAAGCAATTAATAAGATGACATTAGTATGTCCTTAATTGTCAATAATTACTCTAAATGTAAATGGATTGAATTCAACAATCAAAAGGCAGAGGGGCTGGATAGATTAAAAAACAAGACCCAACTATATGCTGCCTATAAGAGACTCACTTCAGCCTTAAGGACACACATAGGCTCAAAGTGAAGAGATGGAAAAAAACATTTCATGCAAGTGGAAAAGAAAAGAGAGCAGGGGTATATTATACTTATATCAGACAAAATAGACTTTAAACCAAAAAGGGTAACAAGAGACAAGCACAGCCTCATTCACAGCCAGCAATCCATGCCACACAGTTCTCTCAGTTGGGAACCTCAGTGAGATCTGTGTTCAGGCCACAATTTCCATGACAACAGATAAGGACAACAACAGAATGGCCAGAATTGCAGCCTAGTCAATCAACTTTCTTTTTCTGAAAACCTTATGAAGAATATCTCATGGAAGTATTCCTGGCTCTCGTACTTCAGCCATCGGAAAGTTAAGAGTACGCCCAAACTCTTTTGTTTGACCGAAGAGTGGTGTATAGAAATGGCTGCTCCTTTGAGGTTGGCTTTCTACCACATGTGGATGACATGGATCAATCTGCCTTTGGGACTGGGAGAGTTTCCCAGCTTCACCTGGAGCTTGACTCACCTTGTTGCCTTCTGTTGCCCTTTCTGTGGCATGTTTTCTGTTCTGCTAGATTGCCCTTCAGTGACTGAAAGACGGCCAGTCACCACTTAGGCCTGTGCAGTCATGTAAGTCTTAGTACTAAGTGGGAGCCCCATATGTCTTGATGTCTCTCCCCAAGTTCTGCACTCAACACTTGCCTTTGTCTTAGGAAATTCAGAATTTTGAGTTCCTCTGAGGCATGAAATACGATGTCTCATTAATAACCAGCTTTCCTGTCCTTGCTTTGCTGTCAGGAGAGAACTGGATAGTAAAACCTATGATTTATTTGGACTGGCTCCATTAGGAACTGACAGAGTGATGACTTAATTCCAGTAATGCTTTATTCTTACTCTGCATTTTGACAATTCCCTCTAGCTGTTCCTCTGCTGGAAGTGACTCTTAGTCACTAATTCTAAACTCACTCCAAGAGTATAAAACAGTACACATCACCTAAAATTTCAGTGGAGTAACCTTTGTCACTATAAAATTTTGTAAGCCTCTCAAAGTCTTTCTCAAATTATTATCAGAAGATTGAAAAGTCCAGACAATTTACAGGTTCTCTTTTTGACTGACTGACTTGCCCTTACGGGTGTTTCAAAAGGACCCTGCAGTTGTACAATGATGAATGTGTTGGTTAGTTTGTTCATCATGGGTTTATTGGGTGTCTGTTCTCTGTCATGCTCTGTTGTAGGTGTTGGTAATTGTTCAGTGAATAAAACAGAAACCTGCCCTCATTTAGTGATGGAAGATAGACAAAAAAACAGAGGAAATGAAGTAATTGGTTATCTGAGCCTGAGAAGAGCTCATGAGAAGGAGAGAATTGAATTGGGGAAGGAGATGTAGCTTGCTGGTTTGATGGAGACAAGTAGGGAAAGCATTTCAGTTTTAAATAGTGTTGTCTGGAAAGGCCTCACTGAGAAAGTGACATTAGAGCAAAGGTTTGAAGGAGAGAAAGGAGTGAGCCATCTGTATAATGGGGGCAAAATTTGTCCCAGGCAGAGGGAGCAGTGAGGACAGGGGTCCTGAGGTAGGAAGTGTCTATTATATTCCAAACCAGGCTGATGATAACAGCACACAGACACAGTGCTTCCCGCATGTCCCACACTGTTCTGAAGGCTTTATATCCATTATCTCATTCAGTCTTCCATATTTCCCCAGTCCCGATTTATAGATGAAGAAACTGAGGCACAAACAGCTTAAATAACTTGCCCAAGATTACTCAGCTAGAAAGTGGTGGAACCCAGGCAGTCTGGCTCCAGAGTCTGTGTGCTCAGCCACTGCGCTTTGCTGCCTGGTGTTTAATCATTTGGAGATGCAGGGGGCACTGCTCATCACACTGCACTGTGCCCCTTTGCTTTCAGGAGGAAATATTTTACTGATCTTAATATTGGCATTAGTTGTGCTTGTCTTGAGCCACTGGTTTATTTCAATCTACCAGACACTGTGATCTGTGATGATTACTGATCATGATTTTATGTCGGCCATTGAATACTTACCACTCATTTCTTTTTCTTTCTTACTTCATGTTATATTTTGTCTATCATTGTAAACTCCCTTATATCCCTTTAGATATAGGGAATGATGAATGAATAGAAGTACATTTAAAAGAAGACTCAGAGTCCTTAGAAGTTTGGAACTAGGTGGTTCCGGGAAGAGCCACCCTCCAGCTTGGCCTTGCGTGACTAGGATTCCCATTTCTCCATTCTCCTGGCTATGGCCCTTCTCCTTTTGCTAATACTCGGGACTCCCGCAGGAACTGACAGAAAGGGACAGAAGCAGGCTTCTCTTTGAAACTCCAGCCTGACTACTACAGTTCATGTGGCAGTTAGGAGCATAGACTGAGATGGGACAAACAATTCATACCCCGACCAACACCTATCTGGGGTCTGAGACCTCACATCTTCATTGTAAAATGAAGGTAAAAATAGTGCCTACCTCCTAGAGTCGTGAGGATTAAGTAGGATAATGTTCACAAAGTACACAGCACAGAGCTGATGCATGTAAACACTATGGAAATCTTAGCTGTTATTATCATTAGTTACTCTTCTTTAACAACAAACAGAACAAACTACTGTCTTTAAAAACAAACCACTGTCTTTAAAAACAAACAAAAACCCCTGGGCTTGGTTGAAATCTGGCTCTCCACATTATCCTGCCAGATGCCCTGTGGGGCTTCTCTGTGGTACTGATCCCTCACATCTTGGCTCCCAAAATGGATATGGCCTATTGGAAACAGAATAAAACAGGTATGAAGAGTGAATAAAACCAACGAGCACAGCCAGGTTCCAACTTACTAAAAGACTCAGTCACGCTAAAGACAGGGTTTCTCAGAGATGCTGTGAGAGAGAGGACAAGTACCTCTGCTTTGTCAGCCTGGCCTCCCCGCAACACCTTCTAATTGCTCGAGAATAGTCTAGGCTTCTTACAGCATTGGCATTGACTTTTTAAGGATTACTTCAAGTTATGCAAGAAGAAAATGATCCTGCAAAAGAAGTTCACAAAGTTCAGTTAAATATATTTTAATGAATTGTGTTAGAATGAAAGAAAGGCTTTTTCAAAAAGCTTATATGTTTAATATATTTTTTTTCATCCTGTAAGAATGTTGAACCCTGACCTTGGAGTGGAATGGCCCGGTACTGTGGAAAAAACATGTGCGTTGAACCCAACTCTCGGCTCTGCATTTGGAGGCTGTAGGAAGTTCCATCAAGGCCACCGCGTCCTCATCTGTACAATGGGAATAACACCTACCTCACAAGGCTGTTGAGAGGATTAAGTGACATGGCTCTAGGAACTTTCCTGGCAGGTAACAGATTTTCAATGATGTTAATCTGATTTTTTGAAGCTTTTTCTTCAGTTATTTTGCTTTCTGCCACATCATTAGAACTGCTTAATTATTCAGGATTTTTTACATCCAGTTTATGGATTATCAAAGCCCTTTGCTAATAAGTCTGTCTCCTGCTGACTTTTATTTATTTATTTATTTTTAACATCTTTATTGGAGTATAATTGCTTTACAGTGGTGTGTTAGTTTCTGCTGTATAACAAAGTGAATGAGCTATACATAAACATATATCCCCATGTCTCCCTGGTCTTGCATCTCCCTCCCACGCTCCCTATCCCACCCCTCTAGGTGGACACAAAGCACTGAGCTAATCTCCCTGTGCTATGTGGCTGCTTCCCACTAGCTATCTATTTTACATTTGGTAGTGCATATATGTCCATGCCACTCTCTCATTTCGTCCCAGCTTACCCTTCCCCCTCCCTGTGTCCTCAAGTCAATTCTCTACGCCTGCGTCTTTATTCCTCCTGCTGACTTTTAAAATTGCAGTGTAACTGCTTATCAGCCTGTCAATTATGAGAAATAGCAGATGATTCAACATCAATATTGCTGAATGCCTTGGTAAAATGGTTTTATGAAACAGTTTGAAGCTATAGTTAAAAGGGAGCTTTATTTATTTGTTTATCTATGGACAGATTTTACAAGTTGATAGTTTTCTCATTTTTAAGATTTATTTTTTCTATTTTGTGCAATTATCACAAAAATGTGAAGGTCAGAATAAAATCACTCATTATTCTATTGCCCAGAAATAACCACTATTAACTTTTAATTTTTTTCCTTTTTATATTCATAGTTCTTTTTATGACTTTTTCCACCTGAAAGTCTATCATAAGTACTCTACCATATTGCTAACATTTGAATTACTTTCATACTGGTTATACTGCGACCTACATGATCATTTTTCCTAATTTAGACATTAACATTCCTCGAAACTTCTCTGCAAGAAATGTTTGGGTGTAAGCCTTTGTCTGCATTCCTGATTAGTGCCTGAGGATACATTTCTAGAAGCAAAATTATTGGATCAATATCAGGTCAATATTCTGTGTAACATGTCCTCCAAACTTAAAACCTAGTCACTTAAAACTTAAAACAGCAATCATTCATTTGCTTGCAATTTGGGGACAATTTGTCTTTGCTTGACGTGTTAGCTGGCTGGGGTGGCTTGGCTGGGGCTAGAGGATCCACTTCCGAGGTAACTTTCACATGACTGACAAGTTGGTGCTGGCTGTTGGCTGGGGCCTCAGTTCCCCTCCAAGGTGGGCGTCTCCACTGGGTTCAGAGAGGGAGGAGGTGGAAGCTGCCAGTCCTCTTAAAGGTTAGGCCTGGAACTGGCACAGAGTCTCTTCCACCATGCGCTCTCGGTCAAAGTAGTCACAGGTCAGATTCCAGAGGCGGGGGAAGTGACAAGGAATTTGTGGCCATATTTAATCTACCATAGTCAAAGAGCATATTGGGGACTTCCCTGGTGGCGCCGTGGTTAAGAACCTGCCTGCCAATGCAGGGGACACGGGTTCCAGCCCTGGTCCGGGAAGATCCCACATGCCACGGAGCAACTAAGCCCGAGCGCCACAACTCCTGAGCCTGCTCTGTAGAGCCTACGTGCCACAACTACTGAAGCCCGCGCACCTACAGCCCGTGCTCTGCAACAAGAGAAGCCACTGCAATGAGAAGCCCGCTCACCGCAGCAAAAGAGTAGCCCCCACTCGCCGCAACTAGAGAAAACCACACACAGCAACAAAGACCCAACGCAGCCCAAAATAAAAAAAATAAAAAAAAAATTTTTTTAAAAAAGAGCATATTGTTGAAGGATCTTTATACACATTACCAAGTCACTTTCTAGAAAGGTGCTGATATGCAGTTCTACCAGCAGTTCATGAGAATGCACACTTACCAACATTAAATATTAAAAAGTTAAAAATCTCTACTTAGTCAACATATGAAATGTGGGATATCATTGTTTTACTTTGAATTGACTTCATTATTCGTGAGCTTCCATATGTTTGATAAAAATTTATATTTCTTCCTTTGTGAACTGTCTGCTCATTTTGGGGGCAATTTGTTTATGTGTTAAACAAACTTATAGAATTACATGAGTTTATTACTCACATTAAGAATGGGCCATATTTGTTGTAAATATTCCTTTCATTTCTCTCAGTTAAAAATCAAAAGCCTTTCCCTGTTATTTGAGAAAAAAGTTAGACAAAACTACTTTCTATTAAATTCAAATGATTTTTATAAGAGTCTGGCAGCCATACATTGGTTTCAAAATATTGATATATATTATAATAAAATATTTTGGATAAATGTCAGTTTTACTCACCTAACATGTCAAGAGAAACCCAGGAGATAATTTGATTTATTAATTATCTTCATTTTGGAGGGACTGAACCAAAAAAGAGTTTAGATATCTTTACTGGAACAGAAATGGAGGAACAAAATTGTGTCAGTATTTTCTCTTTAGCCCTTTAGCTCTCTGGTAGGCAAGCCCATTAACCTCTCTGAGCCTCAACTCTCTTAACTGTAAAATGCAGATAATAGCAGGTATGCTCTGAGGCTTAGAGAAGATGTTTTTAAGGGGCCTAGCACAGGCAGGGGCCTGGTCTGTGGTGGGCACCATCAATTGTTTGCCTCTTAATGTTCTGCCTTGTGAATCAAGAAGGACCTTACTAGGCCTGAATCTCAGAGTAAGTTCTCTGAATGGCTTTCCAGGCCAGGACTTGGATTGTGTGAATGACATTATTCAGCTCACCTCTGTCCATTAGTCATGGGTAGGTGTTACTACACAGTGCGTTGCACTGTGGTGCAAATCAGGTGCTTTGTTCCAAATAGCACATCACGATTGTCAGGCCCCAGCTGGAGCAAATGTCTGTGTTGTCATATGGTATACTCCTTGAGAATGACCCTTGGAGGAGCTTCTCAGAGCAATCTGGTGTCCAATCTTAAGACTCTGAGAGTTCCATGCTAGTATTATGACTAATAATACCTTTTACTTGTATGGCACTAGATAGTTTTCACAGGACTTTCATGTGTTTTGTCTCCTTTGATCTTCATAGCCATCCTGGGAGGCCTGCAGGTCAAGGAATATTATTTGCCTTATATGCGTACGAAAGTCAAGGCTTGGAGGCATTATGACTTGCCCAAAGTTACAAAGCTCGTAGGTGCCAGACCCAGTACCAGAGGGCTCCCACAGGCCCCATCCAGAATTTTTCTATTGGATCATATGCTGCCTAACTCCACCACCAAGGACATTGCAGCAGGTGACCCTAGGATGAGGAGCTGTATAGGATGGATTTTTTTTTTTCTGTCTTCCATTAAAATGGGTGGGTGAGTGTAGTGGTCAGTATGGACTCTGGAGTCATTATCTACATTTGGATCCTGGTTCCATCTCTTGCTGGTTGTGTGTCCTTGAGGAAATTATTTAACCTCTCTGTACCTCAGTTTCTTCATATATACAATGAGAATACTGGTACCTAACTTATTAGACTGTTGGGAGTTTAAATGAGACCATCTATGAGAAACACTAGCACAATGCCTGGCATCTAAGTAAACACTAACTGAAGCCCCTGTTCTTACTTGGTGTCATCTGAGAAACTGAAAGCTTACTTCCCTTTAAAACGTCTGCACTGCAAGCCTTCCGCTGAGCCTTGGACTTCAGGCACTGGTTTCAGGAAGCCTCTGTTTGTAAGAGAGCTATTGTCCCTGGGAGAGGCAGCTGTCCGCACTATACTGCACTGCACTGAGTGTCCTCCACCACTTATCACAGTTTATCAGATTGGCCCTGAGGGGATGGAGCACAGGACAGGTAAACATTGATTGTTTAAAAAGAAAAAAAAAAGCACCCATTTACCACAGTTAACATTTTGGTGTATTCCTTGCCCACCTTATACAACCTTTAAAAATTTTGAATTGAAGGAAAGTAGAATATGCTACCCCCAAATATGCCATTTTGGTGTATCAATTACTTTGGATTAAAGTTACCTAAGAAACAGCTGGTGCAAGAACACTCTGACCCTCCTTTGTACCCCTGAAAGCAGGAAATAAATATCCTATGTGAAAGGAACCCTCCTGGTACCAGGAGGCTAGAAGGCATCCTTATCACCAGAGACAGGGAATTTAGGGCTGAGACGGCTATATAAACAAACCTTGTTACTTCTTCACTAATTTACTACTGCAGGCCCAAACTCCTTTGTCTTGTCAATTCTTTACAAATTTATTGTTTCCTTGTCAAGCAGGTATAAAAGCTGCCTGCTTCAGTCACTTCTTTGAGTCTTACATATTTTATTGGGCTCCTGTACTTATGAAATTAAATTTGTTTTTCTCCTGTTAATCTATCTTATGTCAAGTTAATTATTAGGCCAGGCAAAGAAACTGGAAGGGAAGAAGGGAAAAGTTTTCTGCCCCTGCAGAATCATATTGTATAAAGACATTTTATGATTTGCTTTCTTCACTTCATATTTACATTACATTTCCATCTCCTTAGTAATCCTGAAAAACCAGCTTGCATTGTTGCATTGGATTCCATAGGTGGAGACACTGTTATTACCAATTTGGTATGTGAGATAGTTTTATTTTTATATTATAAATAATGCTACAGTAAACATCCTTTTACGCATATTTTTGAGATCTTCTCTGATTATATCCTTAAAATAAATTCCTAGAAGTGGGATTGTTAAATCAAAGGTTATATGCATTTTGAGAAATACTGCCAAACTGCTCACTAGAAAGCTGTATAAATTTACTACTCCCACCAACAGTGTATCAGGGATGAAATCATTCAAGGCCTTCCACATTTTTCCTGACTTTTCTTTCCACCTAAATTATTCCAAATATATTCCTGTTTAAAGCCTTTACTTCAGATCTGCCCTCAGTTACTGCTACATTGTTTTGATTTCAAACATCCTTCCATGGGTACCATCTCAGGGCCTTTCCCATACCTTCCTGGAAATGTCTTCATTCTCTTCATCCATCTCTGAATCATATGTCCTTAACTCAAATCCCTAGCCATCTGCAAAGCCTTTCCTGATTGTCAAATTTAGTAAACTACCCTTCCTTCTCTGAAGTCCTTCCATCCTCTATTGTCTGTGCCACCTGTATGTCAGTTGTCACATGCTGCCTAATCTTGTGAATTGTTTTTTTATGTATGCTTATACTTTTTCCTGAAAGACTCGTATAGTACAAAATTACACTTTAAAATGCTTTATATTACCCATTACATACACAAATGTAGCTTTGTATATGTAATTACATTGTAATCCGTATATGTATATAATAATATATAGTATAAAACTCCAGTGAGGGATCATAGTGAAAACTTAAGTCACCTTTTGGGTAACTGTCCCGCCAGATCAAATCCTCCCCATTGTTTTAGTCACCAACAAAAAAACAGGTATCCCTGTCGGGACTGTCCCAGACATCCGGGAGGCTCGGACCCCAGCCTCTTTGAATTTAAACTTCCTTTGAACTATACTTATCTAAATTAAAAATGATAGGAGCTCTTTTAAATCACAAAGTTATGAAAAGAACAATCTGTTTAATGTCTAGAATCAGGAATTAAAGTCAATTTGACAAAGGATATATGCATATTGCAACAAAAAACCTTTAATCTGAATGATATAGGAAGTCTAGATACTGTTAGTGGTCAGAAATGATAGCTCTTTTAAGAAATACTAAGATTGAAAACATCTTAATTAAGTCACATTATATAAATAGTTACATAATGCGAACATACTACAAGAATCTGAAAATTCTATAATTTCATGTTGCATTTAGATATAATGAGTGCTGCTTCATCATAACGAGATCATCATAACTAGATCACTAATGATCTAGTTAACTTTCCTGGCAATCTTAGAAGACAAGGTATATGAGAAAATAGTTAAAAGTGATATTCGTAATACTTTATAGAGTCCATCATCCTGCTGGAGTAGCATGACCATACTTTCAGAGAGGCATTAATTGTACAAATGAAGAATCGGAGACCTGAGGAGATTAAAACCTTGGTTAAAGCCATACAACCATAAGTGAGGTTCCCAGGTCTCACACCCAGATCTGCCTGCTCTTAGTCTAGTTTACACTCAAGAATTTCTTTGCCTTTTAATTTGCTTTATTTTCCTCAAAGCACTTCCCAGCCTCTGATAATATTATATATTTACTTGCTAACACTCACATGTAAGCTCTGCAAGGACGGGAATAAAAATTCCTAATAAAAATTGCTCTGGGGGACTTCCCTTGTGGCGCGGTGGTTAAGAATCTGCCTGCCAATGCAGGGGACACAGATTCGATCCCTGGTCTGGGAAGATCTCACATGCTGCGGAGCAACTAAGCCCGTGCACTATTACTACTGAGCCTGTGCTCTAGAGCCCACGAGCCACAACTACTGAGCCCATGTGCCACAACTACTGAAACCTGTGTGCCTGCAACCCGTGCTCAGAAACAAAGAGAAGCCACCGCAATAACAAGCCTGCACACCGCAACGAAGAGTAGCCCCAATCACCGCAACTAGAGAAAAGTCCGCAAGCAGCAACGAAGACCCAATGCAGCCAAAACTAACTAACTAAATAATTGCTCTGTTCCCTGCTGTATCCCAGACCTAGAGCAATGGCTGGCATCTAGAAGACAATCAATAAATATTTGTAAAATGTATACAAATTAAAAAATAAATCCATGTAATTTCAAATTTGAATTGATAGCAGTAAGATTGGCTTCTATGGCAGCAGTTTGAATGGCCTGATTCCTAGGTCCGAGTTCTTCATTCATTCACCCATTCACTCTGCTTTGATTTTCTTCACATACCTTATCACACCTGAAACTTTAATATACACTTATTTATTGTCTCCTTCCTTTATTTTAATATAAGCTTCAAGAAAGAAGGGGTTTTGCCTGCCTTGTAAAGTGCTATATCTCCACGTAGAAAACTATCTGGCACATAACAGGTGTTTGAGAAATATCCCTTATCATGAATTAAATAAGTGTATTCATGTAAGAAACATTTGTTGAGCGCCTACTACACGGCTGGAACAATTTATCTTTAGTCTCATGAGGGAGTAAGACAAGTCAACAGAGAATTTTTTTTTTTTTACATCTTTATTGGAGTATAATTGCTTTACAATGGTGTGTTAGTTTCTGCTTTATAACAAAGTGAATCAGTTATACATATGTGCCCGTATCTCTTTCCTCTTGCGTCTCCCTCCCTCCCACCCTCCCTATCCCACCCCTCCAGGCGGTCACAAAGCAACTAGCTGATCTCCCTGTGCTATGCAGGGGCTTCCCACTAGCTATCTACCTTACATTTGGTAGTGTATATATGTCCATGCCTCTCTCTCGCTTTGTCACAGCTTACCCTTCCCCCTCCCCATATCCTCAAGTCCATCCTCTAGTAGGTCTGTGTCTTTATTCCTGTCTTACCCCTAGGTTCTTCATGACATTTTTTTCCTTAAATTCCATATATATGTGTTAGCATACGGTATTTGTCTTTCTCTTTCTAACTTACTTCACTCTGTATGACAGACTCTAGGTCTATCCACCTCATTACAAATAGCTCAATTTCATTTCATTTTATGGCTGAGTAATATTCTATTGTATATATGTGCCACATCTTCTTTATCCATTCATCCGATGATGGACACTTAGGTCGTTTCCATCTCCGGGCTATTGTAAATAGAGCTGCAATGAACATTTTGGTGCATGACTCTTTTTGAATTATGGTTTTCTCAGGGTATATGCCCAGTAGTGGGATTGCTGGGTCATATGATAGTTCTATTTGTAGTTTTCTAAGGAACCTCCATACTGTTCTCCACAATGGCTGTATCAATTGACATTCCCACCAACAGTGCAAGAGGGTTCCCTCTTCTCCACACCCTCTCCAGCATTTATTGTTTCTAGATTTTTTGATGATGGCCATTCTGACTGGTGTGAGATGATATCTCATTGTAGTTTTGATTTGCATTTCTCTAATGATTAATGAAGCTGAGCACTCTTTCATGTGTTTGTTGGCAGTCTGTATATCTTCTTTGGAGAAATGTCTATTTAGGTCTTCGGCCCATTTTTGGATTGGGTTGTTTGTTTTTTTGTTATTGAGCTGCATGAGCTGCTTATAAATTTTGGAGATTAATCCTTTGTCAGTTGCTTCATTTGCAAATATTTTCTCCCATTCTGAGAGCTGTCTTTTGGTCTTGTTTATGGTTTCCTTTACTGTGCAAAAGCTTTGAAGTTTCATTAGGTCCCACTTGTTTATTTTTGTTTTTATTTCCCTTTCTGTAGGAGGTGGGTCAAAAAGGATCTTGCTGTGATTTATGTCATAGAGTGTTCTGCCTATGTTTTCCTCTAAGAGTTTGATAGTTTCTGGCCTTACATTTAGGTCTTTAATCCATTTTGAGCTTATTTTTGTGTATGGTGTTAGGGAGTGATCTAATCTCATACTTTTACATGCACCTGTCCAGTTTTCCCAGCACCACTTATTGAAAAGGCTGTCCTTTCTCCACTGTATATTCTTGCCTCCTTTATCAAAGATAAGGTGACCATATGTGCATGGGTTTATCTCTGGGCTTTCTATCCTGTTCCATTGATCTATCTTTCTTTTTTGTTTTTTTTTCTACGGTATGCGGATCTCTCACTGTTGTGGCCTCTCCCGTTGCAGAGCACAGGCCCCGGACGCGCAGGCTCAGCGGCCATGGCTCATGGGCCCAGCTGCTCTGCGGCATGTGGGATCTTCCCAGACTGGGGCATGAACCCGTGTCCTCTGCATCAGCAGGTGGACTCTCAACCACTGCGCCACCAGGGAAGCCCTATCTTTCTGTTTTTGTGCCAGTACCATACTGTCTTGATTACTGTAGCTTTGTAGTATAGTCTGAAGTCAGGGAGCCTGATACTTCCAGCTCCGTTTTTCGTTCTCAAGATTGCTTTGGCTATTCAGGGTGTTTTGTGTTTCCATACAAATTGTGAAATTTTTTGTTCTAGTTTTGTGAAAAATACCAGTGGTAGTTTAATAGGGATTGCACTGAATCTGTAGATTGCTTTGGGTAGTAGAGTCATTTTCACAATGTTGATTCTTCCAATCCAAGAACATGGTATATCTCTCCATCTATTTGTATCATCTTTAATTTCTTTCATCATTGTCTTATAATTTTCTGCATACACGTCTTTTGTCTCTTTAGATAGGTTTATTCCTAGATATTTTATTCTTTTTGTTGCAATGGTAAATGGGAGTGTTTTCATGATTTCACTTTCAGATTTTTCATCATTAGTGTATAGGAATGCCAGAGATTTCTGTGCATTAATTTTGTATCCTGCCACTTTACCAAATTCATTGATTAGCTCTAGTAGTTTTCTGGTAGCATCCTTAGGATTCTCTATGTATAGTATTATGTCATCTGCAAACAGTGACAGCTTTACTTCTTCTTTTCCGATTTGGATTCCTTTTATTTCCTTTTCTTCTCTGATTGCTGTGGCTAAAACTTCCAAAAGTATGTTGAATAAGAGTGGTGAGAGTGGGCAACCTTGTCTTATTCCTGATCTTAGTGGAAATGGTTTCAGTTCTTCACCATTGAGGATGATGTTGGCTGTGGGTTTGTCATATATTGGCCTTTATTATGTTGAGGAAAGTTCCCTCTATGCCTACTTTCTGCAGGGTTTTTATCATAAATGTGTGTTGAAAATTTTTGAAAGCTTTCTCTGCATCTATTGAGATGATCATATGGTTTTTCTCCTTCAGCTTGTTAATATGGTTTATCACATTGATTGTTTTGCATATATTGAAGAATCGTTGCATTCCTGGAATAAATCCCACGTGATCATGGTGTATGATCCTTTTAATGTGCTGTTGGATTCTGTTTGCTAGTATTTGGTTGAGGATTTTTGCATCTATGTTCATCAGTGATATTGGCCTGTAGTTTTCTTTCTTTGTGACATCCTTGTCTGGTTTTGGTATCAAGGTGATGGTGGCCTTGGAGAATGAGTTTGGGAGTGTTTCTCCCTCTGCTATATTTTGGAAGAGTTTTAGAAGGATAGGTGTTAGCTCTTCTCTAAATGTTTGATAGAATTCGCCTGTGAAGCCATCTGGTCCTGGGCTTTTGTTTGTTGGAAGCTTTTTTTTTTTTTTTTTTTTTTTGCGGTACGTGGGTGTCTCACTGCTGCGGCCTTTCCTGTTGTGGACCACAGGCTCCGGATGCGCAGGCTCAGCGGTCATGGCTCACGGGCCCAGCCACTCCGTAGCATGTGGGATCTTCCCAGACCGGGGCACAAACCTGTGCCCCCTGCATTGGCAGGCAGACTCTCAACCACTGCGTCACCAGAGAAGCCCTTGTTGGAAGCTTTTTAATCACAGTTTCAATTTCATTGCTTGTGATTGGTCTGTTCATATTTTCTATTTCTTCCTGATTCAGTCTTGACAGTTGTGCATTTCTAAGAATTTGTCCATTTCTTCCAGGTTTTCCATTTTATTTGCATAGAGTTGCTTGTAGTAAACTCTCATGATCTTTTGTATTTCTGCAGTGTCAGTTGTTACTTCTCCTTTTTCATTTCTAATTCTATTGATCTGAGTCTTCTCCCTTTTTTTCTTGATGAGTCTGGCTAATGGTTTATCAATTTTGTTTATCTTCTCAAAGAAACACCTTTTAGTTTTATTGATCTTTGCTATTGTTTCCTTCATTTCTTTTTCATTTATTTCTGATCTGATTTTTATGATTTCTTTCCTTCTGCTAACTTCGGGGTTTCTTTGTTCTTCTTTCTCTAATTGCTTTAGGTGCAAGCTTATGTTGTTTATTCGAGATGTTTCCTGTTTCTTAAGGTAGGATTTTATTGCTATAAACTTCCCTCTTAGAACTGCTTTTGCTGCATCCCACAGATTTTGAGTCGTTGTGTCTCCATTGTCATTTGTTTCTAGGTATTCTTTTATTTCCTCTTTGATTTCTTCGGTGATCACTTCGTTATTAAGTAGTGTATTGTTTAGCCTCCATGTGTTTGTATTTTTTTATAGATCTTTTCCTGTAATTGATATCTAGTCTCATAGCATTGTGGTCAGAAAAGATACCTGAAACAATTTCAATTTTCTTAAATTTACCAAGGCTTGACTTGTGACCCAAGATATGATGTCTCCTGGACAATGTTCCATGAGCACTTGAGAAAAATGTGTATTTTGTTGTTTTTGGATGGAATGTCCTATAAATATCAATTAAGTCCATTGTTGTTTAATGTATCATTTCAAGCTTGTGTTTCCTTATTTATTTTCATTTTGGATGATCTGTCCATTGGTGAAAGTGGGGTTTAAAGTCCCTTACTATGAATGTGTTACTGTCGATTTCCCCTTTTATGCCTGTTAGTATTTGCCTTATGTATTGAGGTGCTCCTATGTTGGGTGCATAAATATTTACGATTGTTATATCTTCTTCTTGGATCGATCCCTTGATCATTATGTAGTGTCCTTCTTTGCCTCTTCTAATAGTCTTTATTTTAAAGTCTATTTTGTCTGATATGAGAATTGCTACTCCAGCTTTCTTTTGGTTTCCATTTGCATGAAATATCTTTTTCCATCCCCTTACTTTCAGTCTGTATGTGTCTCTAGGTCTGAAGTGGGTCTCTTGTAGACAGCAAATATATTGGTCTTGTTTGTGTATCCTTTCAGCCAATCAGTGTCTTTTTGTGGGAGCATTTAGTCCATTTACATTTAAGGTAATTATCGATATGTATGTTCCTATTCACATTTTCTTAATTTTTTTCGGTTCGTTATTGTAGGTCTTTTCCTTCGCTTGTGCTTCCTGCCTAGAGAAGTTCCTTTAGCAGTTGTTGTAAAGCTGGTTTGGTGGTGCTGAACTCTCTCAGCTTTTGCTTGTCTGTAAAGGTTTTAATTTCTCCATCAAATCTGAATGAGATCCTTGCTGGGTAGAGTAATCTTGGTTGCAAGTTTTTCCCTTTCATCACTTTAAATATGTCCTTCACTCACTTCTGGCTTGCAGAATTTCTGCTGAAAGATCAGCTGTTAATCTTATGGGGATTCCCTTGTGTATTATTTGTTGTTTTCCCCTTGCTTTTAATATGTTTTCTTTGTATTTAATTTTTGACAGTTTGATTAATATGTTTCTTGGCGTATTTCTCCTTGGATTTATCCTGTATCGGACTCTCTGTGCTTCCTAAACTTGATTAACTATTTCCTTTCCCATATTAGGGAAGTTTTCAACTATAATCTTTTCAAATATCTTCTCAGTCCCTTTCTTTTTCTTTTCTTCTTCTGCAACCCCTATAATTCGAATGTTGGTGCGTTTAATGTTGTCCCAGAGGTCTCTGAGACTGTCCTCAGTTCTTTTCATTCTTTTTTCTTTATTCTGCTCTGCAGTAGTTATTTCCACTATTTTATCTTCCAGGTCACTTATCTGTTCTTCTGCCTCAGTTATTGTGCTATTGATCCCATCCAGAGTATTTTTAATTTCATTTATTGTGTTGTTCATCATTGTTTTTTTCATCTTTAGTTCTTCTAGATCCTTGTTAAATGTTTCTTGCATTTGGTCCATTCTATTTCCAAGATTTTGGATCATCTTTACTATCATTATTCTGAATTCTTTTTCAGGTAGACTGCCTATTTCCTCTTCATTTGTTAGGTCTGGTGGGTTTTTACCTTGCTCCTTCATCTGCTGTGTGTTTTTCTGTCTTCTCATTTTGCTTATCTTACTGTGTTTGGGGTCTCCTTTTTGCTGGCTGCAGGCTCGTACTTCCTGTGTTTTTGGTGTCTGTCCCCAGTGGCTAAGGTTGGTTCAGTGGGTTGTGTAGGCTTCCTGGTGGAGGGGACTAGTGCCTGTGTTCTGGTGGATGAAGCTGGATCTTGTCTTTCTGGTGGGCAGGTCCACATCTGGTGGTGTGTTTTGGGGTGTCTGTGGACTTATTAGGATTTTAGGCAGCCTCTCTGCTAATGGGTGGGGTTGTGTTCCTGTCTTGCTAGTTGTTTGGCATAGGATGTCCAGCACTGTAGCTTGCTGGTCGTTGAGCGAAGCTGGGTGCTGGTGTTGAGATGGAGATCTCTGGGAGATTTTCACCGTTTGATACTATGTGGAGCTGGGAGGTCTCTTGTGGACCAGTGTCCTGAAGTTGGCTCTTCCACCTCAGAGGCACAGCACTGACTCCTGCCTGCAGCACCAAGAGCCTTTCATCCACACAGCTCAGAAGAAAAGGGAGAAAAAGTAGAAGGAAAGAATTAGTAGAAGTAGAAAGAAAGAAAGAAAGAAAGGAGGGAGGGAGAGAGGGAGGGAGGAAGGATGGAAGGAAGGAGGGAAGGAAGGATAAAAAGAAAGAAAGAAGATAAAGTAAAATAAAATAAAGTAAGATAAAATATAATCAAATTATTAAAATAAAAAAATAAGTATTAAGAAAAAAAAATTTAAAAAGAAGAAAAGAAAAACAAAATGAACAAACAAACAAAAAAACGGACGGATAGAACCCTAGGACAAATGGTGGAAGCAAAGCTATACAGCATAAATCTTTCTCTCAAAGTCCACCTCCTCAATTTGGGATGATTCATTGTCTATTCATGTATTCCACAGACATCAAGTTGTTTGTGGAGCTTTAATCCGATGCTTCTGAGGCTGCTGGGAAAGATTTCCCTTTTTCTTCTTTGTTGTCACAGCTCCCAGGGACTCAGCTTTGGATTTGCCCCGCCTCTGCTTGTAGGTCGCTGGAGGGCGTCTGTTCTTCACTCAGACAGGACGGGGTTAAAGAAGCCGCTGATTCAGGGCTCTGCCTCACTCAGGCCGGGGCGAGGGAGGGGCACGGAGTGTGGGGCGGGCCTGCGGCGGCAGAGGCCAGCATGACGTTGCACCATACTGAGGCACACCATGTGTCCTCCCGGGTAAGTTGTCCCTGGATCCCGGGACCTTGGCAGTGGTGGTCTGGACAGGCTCCCCGGAAGGGGGGTGTGGATAGTAACCTGTGCTCACACACAGGCTTCTTGGTGGTGGCAGCAGCAGCCTTAGCGTCTCGCGCCCGTCTCTGGAGCTTCTTTAAGCAGCGCTCTTAATCGCCTCTCCTCGCGCACCAGGAAACAAAGAGGAAAGAAAAAGTCTCTTGCCTCTTCGGCAGGTCCAGACTTTTCCCCGGACTCCCTCCCGTCTAGCCGTGGTGCACTAACCCCTTCAGGCTGTGTTCACGCCACCAACCCCAGTCCTCTCCCGGCGCTCTGACCGAAGCCAGAGCCTCAGCTCCCAGCCCCGCCCGCCCCGGCGGGTGAGCAGACAAGCCTCTCGGGCTGGTGAGTGCTGGTCGGCTCCGATCCTCTGTGCGGGAATGTCTCCGCTTTGCCCTCCACACCCCTGTGGCTGCGCTCTCCTCCGTGGCTCCGAAGCTCTCCCCCTCTGCCACCCGCAGTCTCCGCCCATGAAGGGGCTTCCTAGTGTGTGGAAACCTTTCCTCCTTCACGGCTCCCTCCCCCTGGTGCAGGTCCCGTCCCTATCCTTTTGTCTCTGTTTATTCTTTTTTCTTTTGCCCTACCCAGGTACCTGGGGGTGTTTCTTGCCTTTGGGGAGGTCTGAGTTCTTCTGCCAGCGTTCAGTAGGTGTTCTGTAGGAGTTGTTCCACGTGTAGATGTATTTCTGGTGTATCTGTGGGGAGGAAGGTGATCTCCACGTCTTACTCTTCCGCCATCTTCCCGGAAGCCCCCCAACAGAGAATTTTGACACAGGTAAGATTTAACTGTAGAAGAAGGAAACACAGAGAGACCCCTAACCTGACTATGATGGGTCACAGAGAACTTTCCAGGTAGGATTTGTCCTGAGTCAAGCTTGAAGGGTGACAGCATATGCAAAGGCACTGGGCCAAGTGAGAATATGGCAAAGTGTTGGGCGTGCAAATATTTTGGTATGAGACTGGGAGTTAGGGTTGGAGAAGGGGCCAGAGATAGCTGGAAAGCCAAGGAGCTTCTATGATATGCTGGGATGTTGGACTTTATTCTGAGGTCAATGGAAGATTTTAAGCAGGAATTTGATGTGAACAGATTCTCTTTATTATTTCACTGTAAGCTTGAGAGGAAGGACAAGGCAGCAAAATCGATCCTCATATCAGCTCCACAAAGTCATCAAGTTGTAGGTTTGACACGACAACTGAGCTCTTCAGTTTGTCAAGCACAGGCATGAGATGGAACTGTACAGCCCAATTAGCCTCCTGCCTGGTTGGTGAAGAAAGCTGGTTATGGGCTCAGCCTTTCATGAGTGGGAGGCTGGGGTGTGCCATGGCTCCATGAAGATGGTCTAATTCCACTACAGCTCCTGGTGACAGTTTATGGGTATTTTTGAAATGCCTGCCAGGAGATTTCTCACTAGTGTAAAACTTAGAATTAAGTAAAAATCTAAATATCTAAAAATCTTGATAAGCTAGTAATTAATACTCCAACTCTAGAGTGCCAGTGCCCTAAGACCTCAGCTTTTATCAGAACCTCATGCCAGCCCAGGAAATCACACTGTTGTCCTGTCTGTTGTGTAGCTTGGAGCAGGGCGGGAGTTGACCACTAACCCTGGTTCCCCATACCATGAGATCAAAAAGTCATCTCCGCATTTGAAAGAGATGTGGAGTATGTTCATGGGGGTAGTGGCTCAGCAAATCAGGTTTACTGGAGTCATGGGGCAGGTGGAGCAGGCTGGTCTCACCTCCTTCCCAACTTACCACTGATGTACCAGCCCACCGGCTCTCGTGGGTAAGCTCTCGACAGCCACCCAGCATATGCTATAGTCCTACACTCTTGCCTTCCTCCATCCATGTCATGTGAAAGGACTCTTTTTAATAAATGAGCAAGTGTCCTAAGCGACATTATCCAGAGATTGTCCTTTCCATCTTCAAATCCTGTGACTGGGATCACTCAACAGCACTGTGATGTATTATTTTCAATGAGGTGCCTTTCTTAACTGTCCAAATGCTGCCTGTTTGGCCCCTAAATCAATAAAGTGTGTTGAATGTTTGTTAAAAAAAAAAAAGTTGGTGACCTGTGGCCTTTTGGAAAGGCCACAGGTCACCAACTCCATGAAGTAGCGAATTGGTCCTTGTTTTGGAAAATCCTCCAGGTATTTATCCAGAAATATATGTTCATGAAATTCTGAAACATCATCATCAAAACCTGCTTCATTGTTAATTGGGAACTCCCACAATTTCCCCTCTTTTGTCCACTGGATCATCTCTTCAAAACCATTCTGAAAGTGTTGTTCATTGACTGCCGCTAACTGCTTAGCAAATTTTTTTTTTTCATTTTGAAAAAACTATTTACTTTTTTCCAAATATTATTCCAAATACATGTTTTACAGGCCACTATGGGTCAGAAAAATTCTATAAAAGAAAGCATTTTGATAGACATAATTTTAATAGAAGAAAAAGCTCGTATTTATCTAGATGTGGCTATGTTACACAGGAAGATTTCAGCATCCAAAGTGCAAAGACAAAATGACTGCGGCTTTTCTTGCCACTCAAAATATAGACAATCTTCCCTTATAGCCTACTCTTAATTGTTAGTTGGGTGCCAAAGAGACGGTACACTGACCTTTAGAAGTAGGGCTTCTAAATGGACAAGGGGGTGGGGGGTGTCAAGCATCAGAATGAATTCAACTTAGGAACAACCTGGCTTTGACCCCAACCAAACCCAAAGTCCAGCCAGAGGCCCATTAGAAATAAATATAAATCTTAGTATCACTTTTACAGGGTTGTGCCACTTAACACTATTAAACCTAATCAATTCAAATTAAAGCTAAGCACACTCCCATTATTAGTTCAGTCCTTACCATATAGGAAGATAAAAACTCTCCTTTCCCCACTTTAATCATGCATACAATTTTAAGTAATAATACAAATATTACGTTTAATACTTGGAGATTTTTTAAAATAATAAGGTGGGTAAGCAAAAAGTCAAAGTGATAATATGAATTAACTTTGAATCTCCAGTTTCTTGAGACCCTATGCCAATCTGTATCAGCAAAGCCTGCTTTCACCTGTGTGTAATAGGGAGCTAGATAATAGGGGGCCTGTGAATGTATGTTGGGATAGAGGGATCTGTGCCTCTGGGGGAAAACTCCCAGCCTAGTGAGAGAAAATGCTTGGTGAGGAGAGTGTCCGTTTACCCAGCTCACCTGTAGTTGGCCCTATGTATGAAAAGTATGATGTTAACTATATACCTATAGTAATCAAGGCTGGATGGTATTAAACAGACCCACATAAATATGTCCAACTTTTTTTTAAAAATATTGAGGTCAAATTCCTATAACATAAAATTAACATTTTAAAGTGACATTTAGTGCATTCACAATGTTTTGCAACCACTGTCTCTATCTAGTTCCAAAACATTTTTATCACCCCAGGGGAAACCCTGTACCTATTAAGCAGTTGCTCTCAATTTCTCCTCTCCCCTGCTCCTGGGCACTACCAATCTGCATTCCCACTCTATGAATTTACCTTTTCAGGGTATTTTATATAAATGGAATCACACAATACGTGACCTCTTGTGTCTGCCTTCTTTCACTTATATAATGTTTAGAGGTTCATCCACCTTGTAGCATGTATCAGTACTTCATTCCTTTATATGGCTAAATAATATTCCATTATATATATGTATGTGTATATATATATATGTATACATGCTAAAAGTAGTGATAATACCAAATGCTAGAGAGAATGCCGAGAAACTGGATTCCTCATATATCGCTATTGGGAATGGCATAGCCACTCTGGAAAGATATCTTGGCAGTTTTTTATAAAACTGAACATGCACTTACCATATGACCCAGCAATTGTACTCTTGGGTATTTATCCCAGATAAAGGAAAACTTACGTTCACACAAACATCTATACATGAATGTTTATAGCAGCTTTAATTTTAATACCTCCAAACTGGAAACAAACTCTGGTACATTCATACCTTGGAATACTACTCAGCAATAAAAATTAATGAACTATTGATACACACAACAACCTGGATGGATCTCAAGGGCATTATGCTGAAAAAAGTCAACATCAAGAGGTTTTATACTTTAAAATCTTTAATGGTTTTATACACACTTTATAATTTCATTTGCATAACATTCTCAAAATGGTAAACTATAGTTGGAGAACAGATTACTGGTTGCCATGGGGCAGGGATAGATGTCGGGGGGATGTGAAGATAAATGGAGAGTATGAGCAGGATCCTTTGTGATGATGGAACAGCTCTGTATCTTGACTGTGGCTACATAAATGTATATACATGGGATTGCATATGCATATAGTGCATAGAAACACATACAAATGAGTGCATGTAAAAATTGATGAACATTGAACACTGTCTGTAGTCTAGTTAAGAGTATTGTACCAATGTCAGTTTCCTGTTTTGATCTTGTGTTCAACATGTTGCCACTGGGGGAAGCTGGATAAAGGGCATTATAAATGTTTTAAAATAAAAAGTTAAAAAATTCCCCTAGGTAGTGAGTAAAAATGCTTATAAAAACATAGAAGTATCTGTATTTTATTAATAACTTGAAAAAAAGGCAATAATGACTTTGAATATAAGAAGAGAAGTGTGATTTTAGGCCTTGCTGAACATTCTAGGTGAGTTAGAGGGAGTCCTTGCCCTCTAGGTGCTTACAGGCAGTGGGGAAGATAGTTCAGTGAATGGCACATTGTCTACTGGGAGGTGGGCATGTAAACAACCATATATAATCTCTGAGTCAAATAAATTGAATAATTACAAGCAAAGTGTGGCAGGAATTGAGAGGAAGGAGATTTTAAAGTGGTCTGAGGAGCTGGGGGGAAATTTATTGGAGGAGGTGATTTCTGAAGTGAAGCTTGAAGGATGGATCTGATTCTGAAGTTACAGAAGAGAGTAAGAAAGTTTTTTTTTATGTATATCCTAGACTTTTTGGTTATTATTTTCTTATTCAAACTTCTACTTTTTCTCCAAACATATTCTTTCATGCCTTTAGCCTATGGAATTAGATGTGTTTATATATGGTAAAAATTCACCATGGGGACTAGCTTGAGATGTTCTTTTTTTGAAGCCCAAAGAGCATTTAGAGTGACTTTGTGGTTCTTCAAAGAGAAATGCTTTGAGAGAGAACTTGAAGTCCTGGGTTCTATTGCCATTTGCCTGGACGTACCAACCTGCAGTCATGTAGCTGGGAACCCTGCTAGAATAAAAGAGTATTTCTTCCACCCTCATAGCTTTTTCTTTTTTTTTTTTAGATCAGGAAGAACTTGAAAAATGAATTGAAATTGAAAACTAAGTACTGCTGACAATAAAGAATATTGCCCCAGATAGGGACACAACAAATCATTGCAGTTAATAGAGTTTTGATCTTATATATACATATATATAGTGTGTGTGTGTGTGTGTGTGTGTGTGTGTTTACTTAAATTCAAGCTCCAGCCCAGAGGAGCCAAATTCCAAAGGAAAGCTAAATGCCAGATATAAATAGACCTGGAGCACAGGCAGTTTATTTCATCATTTTTTGAAATGAGAGATTTACATTTTACTTGGGTTGACCTTATCTTATTGGCAAGTGTTAACTGTATTATTTACCTAGTGAAGTTTTACTCTATTTTGGCAGACACGAATTTTTACTTTAGGAGAAGATTGAAAGAGCCCTTTAAACTATCTGTAGAGAAAAGATGCCCTTACAGAGCCAACCGTTAGAGTGCACGTGCAATTATAGAAAGAACCTTGGATGTTTGGCTGAAATGAGCCCTGAAGGTCACCTTATTCAATAGCTTTATTTCACAGGTGAGGAAACTGAGACCAGAAGAAAATGCTCCTTCTTCCTCAGAGAATAACTGGTTTTCAAGGTATTCATTCATTCGTTTGTTTGTTCAGTACCTTCTGAGCACCTAAGAGCCACATATTGCTCTGGGTGTTGGGGATATAGAGACCTGCACCAGGGAGCTCACCTAAGTGTGTTTGTGAAGGAGGGACTAGATAATTTTTAAAAAGTAAACAAATGAACTGCCCATTTCATCACAGAGTTAGGTGTTGTAAAGAAAAGAAGTCCAAGGAGAGGGACTTTCTAATGGGGGTGGGAGGAGCTCAGGGAGGGCCTTTTTGAGGAGATGACATTTAAGCTGAGGCTTGAATGATGAGAAGGAGCCATCTGTGTTAAGGGAGATTGGGAAATTGTTACAGGTTAGAGGAATTGCCTAAGCCCTGAGGCAGGATGGCAGGTTCAAAGAGTCCAAAGCAGACCAGTGTATAGGGAAGCAGATGTGCTGTTAGGTGAAGAGCTTGAGGGATGGACCCTTCAGGCCTTGTGGGTCTAGGGGGAGACTTTTGAGGCCATTGAGGGTTTAAACACAGGAGTTGTGGGAGCTGATATATATTTTAAAAATATTTTGTTGAGTGTGATGTGGAATGGTAGAGAGGCAAGAGCAGAGGTAGGGAGGCTAGCACTGCAGGTCAGACCAGGCAAGAAAGTTCTGGCCCAACTAGATGGTGGTGGCAGAGGCGAGCAAGAGAAGTGAATGGATTTAGGATATATATATGGAGACAGAGCCCTTCAGACTGCAGTTCCTTTGGATGTGGGTTTGAGGACAAATGAGAAGGACTCAGAAGAACTGAGGTTTTTGGCTTAAGCGATTGGGTAGGACTGTCTCCTGAGATTGGCAGATCTGGAGAGGAGCTGGTTGGGAACAGTGCCGGTGGGGTGAGAAATCATTTATCAGAAAAAAATCAGTAGGTATTGAGATCGAGAAAAACAGGAGTAGATCCATTTTGGCAGAGCAGTTAATAAAGGCCTCACTCAGAAGTTGACATTTAAGGTGAGATATGAAAGGTACGAAGAGCCAACAGAGAGAACATTCCAGATAGAGGGAACCATAAGTGCACAGGCACAAAGGGAGGAAATGGCAAGTCAGAGGTAAGCAACAGGAACTATTGTGGCTTCAGGGTGGGGAGTGAGGTAATCAGAAGAGTGGTTTCTGTTTTTCATATTGCTCAGGGACAGGTTTAACACTGTAACTTAGATGTGCAAAAAGAAATATTGCTTTTTCTCTCTGTAGAGCTGACCTGAATTTTCTCACAGCTGCCACCCTGAATGAGAGTTGAGACTGAAAGAAGGGACCAGAAATTTAAACCTGCCAGTTTGTGATATATTCATCACTTTCAGGTGACTCCATTGTCTTTGCAAGGTGGCAGGGAAGAGAGGCCCCAGGTCCACACACCAGTTTTCTGCTGCCCTCTGGCTCCTCCTGTCTCCATCTTGACAGGTGGATCCAGAGCTCTGGTCTTGCCCTTGTCCATCCAGTCAGGTGATGGGGTTGGGGGCACTTTGCTTACCTGTCTCTGGAGAACTCTCAGTCTGTTCTCTGGGCTCAGTTGATCCAGAAGTCTTTCCTGCAGACTCACCCTACTTCCATTTTCTCTGATGCCACAGTTTCTTCTCCCTACGGTCTGAGGATGCCTGTGATTCCCAATTTAAAGTACTTCAGAGTGACCTCATCATTGCTCTGTGGTACCTTTGCCATGAGCAACATCATCTTCTCACATCCTTCATGGGATAGGCAGAAACCTCTAAATTTCTTCTGTGCCACAAGGAAGGCTCTGGGTAATTGATGCTCTCATTACCTAACCGGGCTGGGCTGCCATTTTCACTTTGTTGCATCATTCATTGTTGGTGCCTTATGTGGTGACATCTTCCCAGAATTGTGAATGGGAAGTGGTTGAGGCTTCTCTACTTTTGGCTTTCTTCTTGACTCTTTACTGTCTGATACCAGCCGCTCAGATCTTATGGTCTGGGGAGGTGTGGTGGTGATCCCTAGCACATATGCATCTGACAATTTGCTTCCCCTACCTCTCTTCTCTTTCAAGTAAATTCTCTGAGCTGGAAGGAGTAGGTGTCCTTCTTCCTTATGGTGGTTGTGAAACGTGTCTGCAAATTCCTTGATGCTCTTTTCATCAAGAGGTGGAGTCTATGTCACTTCTTGTGAACCTGGGTGGACATTTGTGACTTGCTTAATGAAAAGAATATGGCAGAAGCGATGCAGTATGGCATGAGGCTAGATTAGAAAAGGCCATGCCATTTCTGCCAGTTTCTCTTGGGACTTGCTCTGGGAGCCTTCAGCCCCCACGTGAGAAGTCCAGCTATCCTGAGGCAACCATTTGGGGAGAGCATGTGGAGATGGGAGAAAGAGTTAGAGAGGGAGGAAGGGAGGGAGCTGGCGGGGGGAAGAGAGAGAGATCTGAGGAGCTTGAGCTGTTAGCTGTTCAAGTGTGCCCAACCCAGGTGCTGACATGCAAGTTAAGAAGGCTTCAAGATGGTATCAGTTTCAATCACTGTCTGACTGCAACCTCAAGAGACACCCTGAGCAAGAAACACCCAGCTAAGCCCATTCAATGCTCAGATTCACAAGCAAAAGAAATGATTGCTCATATTTTAAGTCACTCTTTTGGGGTGGTTTGTTCATAGATGACTGAAGCACTCACTCCTTCTGGAGCTCACATTCTTACCAGTCTTTCTCTTCTATCTTAAATAATCTCTACACTACGGCTCATAACTAAACTGTAGGTCCAGACTCTTAAGTGGAGCGACTGATTACCCTGATTTGGGACTGAGGGGGTTCCTGGGGTATGGGACTCTCAGTGCTAAAACTGGAAACATCCTGGGCGAATCAAGATGCGTTGGTCAAGATTTGCTTTTGTTATATAAAGGAAGCTGAAAGAATTTAGAGATTTTAAAACTGGTGATTACTATTTTTTTAATAAGAATTTTAATAAGAAGCAGTTTTGGACACGGATGCTGACCCTTTGTTACAGATGGTGTCTGCCCTCCCAAAGGAATGGATGCTTCAGAGTCAAAGAGTGGGCTCTCATAGGCAAGGATAATTGTAGGATATGAAAGTACTTAAAAAATGTCTCACAATATACAGATAGGGAAACTAAATCCAGACCAGGTCACTGACTTTCCCAAGGGCTAATAGTGACTAGGTCATGATTGGGATGCAGATATTTGAACTTCAGCCCAGGGCTCTTACGCCCATATTATGTCATTTCCAATCCTTATCAATATTTACCACGTGAGTATGGTATAATAGTGAACCCTGGAAAATAATTAGGCTGAGGGAGAGGTGTCTTTACCAGTAAGATGGCTCACATCTTCAGCTCTAGGCAGCACTGATTAGACTAAAATCTAATCTCAGCCATACCTGGACAAACTAAGAACCAGAAAATACATCTGGCTTTAAAACAAAACCCTAAGCCAACTTCAGATCTGTTTTGAAATGAAGTGTTTAACAATCTCATTAAATGTTAGTGAAGAATTGTTGGCTCTGGTGCTGCTGTCCCAGAAGAAGCCAGGTTAACTTTGGGCTCTGATTTTAGGGCCCAAACGTGAAGTATGGGAGGCTTCCAGCTGGCAGCACAGCCAGTGGAACTGGGTATGGGCTGATGAGCCTTCCTGAGTGTATCTTTTGGCAAAGAAACCCAGACTGCTTACACTAATAAATAGGAGGCTAGTAACTGTCTGCACTGCCTAGACCTGAAGATGGCAAACTAGGTGGGAGGGAGGGTGGAGGAGGACAGCATTACTGACTTGGCAGGAAACGGACATCATGGTGCTTGCCCCACCTCTGTTTAGAAAGTATACGTAGTGTGCTTGGGTGTGGGCTCTGTGTGTACCTAACAATCAGAGTAGAGCTTTTATCAAAGAAGGCAAATTGCTCATTGATATGACTCCAATGATTTGGCTACCAAGAGCCAGCCTCATCCTGTCCAAGGGAACCAGGAGGAAACTGTTCTGACGAGCAATGCAACGGTAACTCGGCCATGAATCACAGAGAGATTAGATTCAGCTGTTGTGAGCAGGCATGAGTGCATTTCATGTAATGATTACAAGAAAGAGCCATATAATTTTGCACAACCCTTGGACTCACTCATGAGAAACTAAAAGTTAAAAAAAAATGAGTTAAAGCTCTTGGGATGGGATACTATTTTGAGATTTTTAAACTTTGCTTTTCTTCTGTGTTTCCTCCTTTCTCTTCCTTCCGTTGAAGCCAAGTAAAGTCTGTTCTTTGCTTCTATGGAGGGATATGGTTGGAAGAAAATAAAGCATAGTCTACATGTTTTCCTGGTCCTGTGGGCAGAGGTGGGGATGGTATGGGTCAGAAACAACATATTGGCCAGACACCCCCCAAAATAAAAACTTCTCTGATACTAGAGAGAGATTTTCCAGGGCTGGAGAGAGGGAACATAAGGAAAGCAGAGAGCTCTGAAGTCCTGGGACAAAGAAGGAACATGTGCCGAGTCTTTCAACATTCATTCATTCTTTAACTTCTGTATACACCATGCACTGGTCTGAGAGCAGTGAACAAATACACAAAGATCCTTGCCCTCATGGAGATTACATTTTAGTGAATATCAAAACGTGTGGGATTCTGGTATGCCAGACACTATTCTAAGTGCATGGCATGTATTTACTTCTTACAACCTGTTGAGTTAGATACTATTGATATATTCCCAGCTGACAAATGAAGAAATTGAGACATAGAGAGGTTACATAATTTGCTGATCTCATAGCTAGTAGGTATCAGAGCTGAATATTGAACCCAGAAAGCTGGTTTTGTTTTTCTTAACTGCTTGCTTAATTTCTAGGCAGGGCTTTGGGAGGGTGGAAAGACTCTAGAGTTGAGAAAGCTGCTTGGGGCAGTTTCATGGAGACTCCCAGGCCTCAGCTAGGTTATGCAGCAGTGGGAAAACTCTGAAATTCCAGGGACTGCTGCCTCTATGTTGGATGTCTCCAAGCCTGTCTTTCCCTGACTGCCTTCCACTGCCCAAGATTCTGGGACCCCAGCATGACCAGAGGGGAGGAACCATGGCTTGAGGCTGGGTTTCCTCCCTGCCCAGCATGATGGGAACCCAAAACAGAAATTAAGCTGAATTAAAAGAATAAAGAATAAAATAGAAAGAATGAGGGAATTCCCTGGCAGCCCAGTGGTTATGCCTCCATGCTCTCACTGCCAAGGGCCCGGGTTCAGTCCCTGGTCAGGGAGCTAAGATGCCACAAGCCTCTCGGCGCAGCCAAAAAAAAAAAAAGAAAAGAAAGGAATGACAAAAATAATAAGAATAAATATTTTTTTGTAATCCTGAGTTTGTGGGCTAAGATCCAGCTCCAATATTCTGGGAAGCGTGGAATTAGAAAGAACTAAGTGCAGCCAGTGGGAGGAGTTAAAAATCTGAATCTCCATCTCACATTTACCCCCTAATATTAGGGCCTTGTAAAAGGAGGAACTAGGATTTCATGATTGCTAAAGATGGAGACCTAATCAAGTCAGAATATTCACTCATTTTTTCAGAGTGGGTGTGGTCTACTCTGTGTGTCTATCAACATTCCATTAAGAAAATAAATGAACAATATGCAATATAATTATTCTATAATCAGTACAAATACATTAGATTATTTAGTTTTCTCACAAAACACAAACCAGGATCTGTAGTAAAGTTTGGGAATGAACTCTCTGTAATCAGTGCCCTCAGCTTCCCACACTGGGAAAAGATTTTCAAATCTACCCTACCTGTTATAATCCAGAGACATAAAGAGATGCAGGTCCTGTCCACATAGGGGAAGCGTGTTCAATTTCTCTCCGTTTAAAAAAAAAATTAGAGTCACTGCTAATGCATTGGTTTTTAAAGCCAACTTTTCTTAAGGTATGAGGCCATATCCCTTGAATAACTTTTGGTAATTCATTCAGGTGGCCTAAACTCTCTACATTATTATTATTTTTTTTTGTCAAGTTGGATTACTGCAGATAATATATTCTGACTCAATTTGTCTTGCTCCTACAAAACTTGCTGTCCCTGGGCTGTAATTGAAGAGTATGCTCTTGTTTTCTTGAGGTTTTAAGAATGTCTCTATAAAACTGCTGCTTGAAGACATTATCTGTCTTGTTATAAATTTCCCTTTATATAAGAATCCAGTGCTTTGTTCTTTCTAGAATTTATGGACAGACAAATTTGTTTCCTTTTACGACAAGCAGTATGAACTCATGGTCCACACTCACTGGCTGTCTGATTTCCTCATCTCCTGACTGTGAATCAGCCCTCTAAAAGTAGGCTTTCTGCTCAGTACTCGCCCCACTCAGAGGACCAGTGACTTTCAATTTTCTGTATTCCTCCTTCAACTCTTATCACACATGCTGAGTGGCTGTCTTGCTCTTCCTCATGTGTGCTCATGCAGAAACTTGCATCACACTGCCTTGTCTGTTCCTAAATGAACCTAAGGCATAAGGTGGTCTGCAGTGTCAAAGGGGAAAGAGGACAAAGATGTTTGTATTAGTTTCCTATTGCCGTTATAACGAATTACCACAAACTGAGTGCGTTAAAACAGCAAAACTCTGTCTTGCACAGTTCTGGAGGTCAGAAGTCCCAAATCAGTTTCATTGGGCTAAAGTCAAGGTGTTGGCAGGGCTGGTTCCTTCTGGCAGCTCTTTGGGAAGAATCCATTTCCTTGCTTCTTGCAGTTTCTATGGCCACCTTCCTTGGCTTTCTTGCCTTGTGGCCCCTCCCTCATCTTAAAGTTCATCACTACAAACTCTGTTTCTGATATCACATTACCTTCTCTCTGACTCTGACCTCTCCTGCCTCCTGCCTCCTGCCTCCTTGTAAGGACCATTGTGATCATATCGGGCCAAACTGGATAATACAGGATTATCTCCTTACTTCAAGATCCTTAACTTAATCACATCTGTAAAGCCCCTTTTGCATGTAAGGTAATGTATTCACAGGGTCTGGAGATTAGCATATGGATATATTTGGGGGACCATTATTCAGCCTACCACAAAAGGTTGATAGTGAACCTGCCAAACTGGGGGTCCCTCCAGCCCCCAGTACATCCAAGTCTGGGAGGTTCAGCAGCCCTGCCTCAGTGAGAACACTGATCAGTGTTGTTCGGGAACTCCCAGCAGCTCTACTGCCCACTGTGATCTGTGATGCAACAACAGCTCAACACACCTGGTCACCCTGTCTTCCCTTCAGGATTGAGCAGTACTGCTCCCTGCTGCTGCTTCCTCTGTGTGTGTCCACATCCACCCTTCCCAAGGGTGTTAGTCAGGGTTGGCCAGAGAAACAGAACAATAGGATACCTGTATATATAGATATAGATATAGCCAATAGGATATCTATCTGTCTATCTATCTATCTATCATCTATCATGTCTATGTCTATACCTATATCTATATCTATCTATAGCTATAAGAATTGGTTCACACAATGATGGAGACTGAGAAGTCCCATAATCCGTTGTCTGAAACCTGGAGACCCAGGAAAGCCAGTGGTGTAATTTAGTCCAAGTTCAAAGGTCTGAGAACCAGGGAAGCTGATGGTGTAAATCCCAATCTGAGGACTGGAGAAGATGAATGAGGTGTCCCATCTCAAGCAGTGAGGCAGGGAAGAAAGGGACAAATTCTTCCTTCGTCCACCTTTTGTTCTATTCAGACCTTCAATGGGCTGGATGATGCTCACCCATATTGGGGAAGGCAATCTACTTTACTGAGTCCACTGATTCAAATGCTCATCTCATCTGGAAACACCTTCAAAGATACACCTAGAAATAATGTTTAATCTGGGCACCCGTGGCCAGTCAAATCGACACATAAAATTAACCATCACATTGGTTAATGTGAGGCTGTGCCTGCGTGGACTTGCCACCATCCATTATGAAGCGCCCCTACTGGGCATGGCTGAGTTCTTATTGATCAAATTCCCTTTAGGTTGAATTGACCCAAATGTCAATTAGTGATGCACAGTCTTAAAACTGCAAGTTGTGTGAACTGCTCTTGAATAAAGCTGCATGGCCCATGTTTTATATTTTATATAGCCCAGAATATGTTTTTATTTTTCTAGGTACATATCCAGACATTTTGAATTGAATGGATTTTGAACTTGAGACACCACAAATACATGTCACTTCCCAAAGAGGAAACAATTAAAACGTTACACAGATTGATTGTGTTTATTACTACAAACTACACTTGTTTTCTCACCTGAAATCCCAAGTATTCTTTTGTATATGTTATCCTCTAGTTAGGGCATCTAGCGCATGGAAACCCCTGTTTGTGAATTCAGTCTTAGGTAGTCACCTGCTTCTCCTTCAGGAGAGGGAATACTCCTGACTCCAGAAAGTGCTCCTGTAACATCCTGTACGTATTTCAATTGCTAAATTTAATTCATTCCATTGTCATCATTATGTCTGTCTACCCTACTGGATGCTGGGCTCTTCAGGTCATTGTTAAATCGTCTATCTTTATATCAGCACAGCGAGCATGGTATCTGAGGCATTGTGAGTCCTCCACAAATATTTGTTAAGTGGATTTGTTTATTGAAGGAAGAACTCATGTACTTTATTTGATTACCTGATGGGAGCTTTGCATCATTTTCTGGTTTTCTTTTCCCTTGCATGACAGAAAACTTCAATCCAGATTTTATGCTCTGCTGTGATAATAGCTACCTTATCGCAATTCTAAAAGACTTCTGCTTATTTTTCTTTAAATTAGCCTGACTACATATTTTTATTATAAGTGATGTCAAATGCATTTTAGAACTACAAATAACATAAATTATAAAGATATTTGGCAATTTTGGCTCATCTCTGATTCATGTTTAAGGAAAATTAATGCCTTTCGCCATAGTGAACTTAATCGCTGTGATGGTAACATTAAGATAAATTGGGCTTCCCTGGTGGCGCAGTGGTTGAGAGTCCGCCTGCCGATGCAGGGGACACGGGTTCGTGCCCCGGTCCAGGAAGATCTCACATGTCGCGGAGCGGCTCGGCCTGTGAGCCATGGCCGCTGGGCCTGCGCATCCGGAGCCTGTGCTCTGCAACGGGAGAGGCCACAACAGTGAGAGGCCCACGTACCACAAAAAAAAAAAAAAAAAAAAGAAAGAAAAATCAAGAAGCAATAACTATTACATAAGCGTGGGAAGGTGGTATGTATTATGCTTATAAATAGGAAGGAAAAATGAGGATCATTCCAAGAATTGACTTCTGATGTATAAACTATAAATACATATATTTATATGGAGAGAGTTGCTGAAGTTGGTTTGGTGTGGATGGATATTATGTAGCTGGAAGAACCATGTGTTGAAAAAAGTATTTTACCTTTAGTTATTTAATCGTTTTTATTTTTTTTATATCTAAGAGAAGGAGAAAAGGACATAGAAAATCCAAAGAATTTCTCAGAGGAAAAGGAATATTATAAACCTGGTGAGAAAGCTGCACAGTGGTCCAATTACGAGAAAGGCAGATATAAGATATGTGTAGTAAGGTCAGACAGCACAGTCTGAAAGGTGTACTTCTATCCCAATGAGAGAAAAACAGTATTAGATTTGAGATTGGGGAATGGTTGCCTTGGCTAGTTACAGTGACATAAATCAACAAGAATATTACTTTGTGAAGCGAGGAGGATAGTCTTTGTCAAATTACTCTTGGTTTTGTTATAGGCTAACCAAAAGGTCTAGGGCCAGAGTGAAATGGGAAAACAAGAAACAATAGGAGAGAAAAGAAAAATCAAAATGCTTGATGACAAGCCAGAGCTTTATTTATTAAAGTTTTACTTTGGCAAATTTGAAGAAGTTAAGTAGTCCAGCATTTTCTTGAGCTGAAAACAGACCATTGGTCTTACTTCTAAAGCAAACAACACTTTCTAAATGAAAACAAATAAGTGAAAGAATCAACAAAGAAGCAGTCATCTCACCACGAAATGAGTCAATATTTGCTCTTTATGGTAACCAGAAATATCTGGTTTTGTTTTTTAAACCTGATGCTACAACACTGTAGAAATTCTTACTAAAGTTTAAAAAAGGTACATAGTCCAACCTTTAGTAAAAAATTGGCAAGAGGTTTGTAGGAGAGGTTTGCTCTTACAAATGAACTCCAGTTTTAGAATAAAAAGTGTACTCATTTAAAGTGTTTTTGTTTGTCAAAGTTGATAGAAATGTCTAGACATTGGGAGGTGGGAAAGTAACATGCCTCTGGAAGGTGCTGGGGTGGGAAAGAAAGCTCCGAGGGTTTTGACTGAGCTTGGCCTGTAGTGAGAGCTCTCATCCTTGACAGTTGCTCTCAAAGGGCACAAAACATTTAGGTCTCATTATATTTGAAATTTCCTATATTCATTATTAACATTTAATCATGAAATTTCACATGCAAATCCACATTTCTGATTTCTCTTGAAAAATCTGGTAGCATTCCACAATAGTAGCTCTCACTGAATAAGACTGAATAGTGGCTGCTCATTTGGGACAGAGCCAGTTCCCCATTATCCATTCCCCTCTCACCCTTTTATTTTCTCCAGACGTGGAGGCTGAATGTCAGTTGTAATCCATCCATCCATGTGATGGTTATTTGTCTGATGGTAGAATTAACAGAATATTAGAATATGTCTGATAACCTCATTTGTATCAAAAAGCATGATGCAGACCAAGATGCCACACGATTCAAGAACAATGAGAGAAAGCATACTTCCTTGTGGAAGTGAGAGTATCCTAGGGGTTCATATGCATTTAAATAGATCTCTACAGAAATCACCTGCATGTTTTGCTCATTTACTCACTTATAGACTTTGTGTTTAAGATACCCAGTTTAGCTTTTGTACCTGTGATCTTATCTTCAGGCACGGATCATCCCTGAGGCTGAAATAATATGTTTATTATTCCAAGAGACATTCCCCTTTTCTTTCTTTTCAATGAAACTCTGAGATTTTTTATGGTGGCAAGGTGTGTATAGCTGGGTCTATGCCTAAATTTTTAATCACATTCCTGTATTTCTCAGCTTCTCTTGTTTCTAGCCATGTAACCCCGTTCTAACCAATGAGATGTAGGCAGAGGATGCTGATGAGCCGGGGAATATTTTATTTCTCTATAAAAGACGACAGGCACAGTTGGTTTGGCCCTTTGACCATTCCCCCTTTCTTCCTGCTTTGAAATGAACAAGTTCTCTGGAGATGCAAAACCTACCTTGTTCCCATGGGGAGATAGCCATGGGAGCAAAAGCCAATCTGTGAAGAATACTGAGCAGAAATAAAGCAAGAGTCTTGGCCCTTGGGTGCGACTGAGTAGCTAAACCAATTGCCAGTACCTGTTTAGTTTTGGTTATACGAGAAAACTAAATTCTTCACTGTTTAATTCATGGTTGTTCAGCTTTTCTGTTGCTTGCAGACAAAGGCATTCCTAGTCGATACATTCCTTTTCCCGCTCCTCCACTCATATATGCACAATGCTTCCCACCATTCCTGTACATCCCACATTTGCCAAATTATGCCAACACCCCAATTCAGTTCCTACTGGACAATATTTGCAAGGCATGGCACTTGCAGTGAGGGTTCTACGAAGATAAGACAAATTATTTGTCTTTAAATAGCTTGTTATCTAGAAGGGAAAATTAGATACATGCACACACAGTTGCAACACAAAGTAGAATAGGACAGTGTTATGGAACTGCAGGTTGTTGTGGCGTGTTCGGGGTGGGGGGTGACATAAGTGCATTTTTTTGGTTCACAGCCTCCTTGAGAGCTTCCTGGGTGTAATCTGAAACTGGCTCCCATACACAGGGGGCATCAAGAGACTCAAGAAAGAGGTAAATCACTCTACATTGGTAGGTGGCAAATTAAATAAGGGAGGGAACAAACCTACAATGCTTGTTTTGGGCGGCCATAAGATGAGTAGATTTTCGTACCCGCTCACCAGAATCTTAAAATGGAGGGCAGCTTTTATTATTAGAGACCTTTCAGTGTTCACTAAAGATAGGCCTTGCTGGCTTTCACTGAAGACTTGCTGGGTGAATTTAGTAAGGGTTTCTATGTGTGCTATAATGTCCTCCAGGGCAACAGAGGGAACAAATGGTAGCCAAATGATTGTCCAGTGGAAAACAGAACATGCCCCCCTGGCCTTCAAGAGAGGGAGGTTGGCAGCTTTAGGAAACTGACCTGGCTGTGCACACCATACATGCTGGCTGGGGAGGCAGCAACCTCAGGCACGAGGAGACGGACTGGGGGTGAGATATACCAGACCAGGACCCCCACCTTCTCCCCTCTTTCAATGGTGTGTGTTCCATTTCAAGTATAATGTGTTTCAACAGGTCCAGCTTGCAGCAGGACAATGGGATCCCTGAAGAGACTGCATAGTTTCCTTTCACCCAGGGGTGCAAAGTCTCTGATCTGGATGAGATGTCCTATTGCGAATTCCAGGAGACAATTCCCAGGTGTGATGGAGCCCGGTGTTCTCAACAGCATAGCAGGTTGATCCATGGTGAGAGTTGGGGCAATGGCTTTTTCCTGCCATTTCCATACCTCTACAGTATTGGGTGCCTTGGCAGAGGTCCCTAGTCTGGCATGTGGGACAACAGGCCATACTGGTTGATCATTCAAATGTATTAAAGCCTAAGACAGTACTTTAGTTCACCCTGCCAAGGTGATTTCACTTGATAGTAATTTAATCTGCTGTCTTAATATTCCATGTTTCCTTCTACCAGCCCTGTTGCTTGCAGATTGTAGGGGAGATGGAACCTCTATTTAATGTCATGTTCTTTTGCCCAGTCTTGCACATCATGACCTTTGTAATGTGATCACTGATACTCAAAAAGAGTATCCATACATGGTACTCAGCTTCTCTAATCCCCTAACAGTGGTAGCCTGGTCTGTGTGGCTTAGGTTAAACCAGACCCAGTGTCCACACAAACCAAGACATGTTTAAACCCTCACTTGCAGGGAAGGGGCCAATATAATCAATTTGCCAGTCCCTCCCCAGTTGGGAACTACAGTGGATGGGTCCAATCATCCGTAATGTTGCCTTGTGCATTGCTTAGAACACACAGGACATGTTGTACTGCCATTAACCAAGTCACTGTATTTCAAGGGCAATTTGACATCCTTGGCAATATGCCATCCTACCCAAGCATTGTGGTGGCTGCTCCTTTCATACACCCAAATCTGCTGTATCTACTAAAGGGTCAGTTGCTAGGGCTTGTATCTGAGCTGGAGCATCAGCTTCCTGATTGCCAGGGGGTGTCAGTGCCTTACTAGCTGGGATGTGGAAAAGAATGAGGATTGCCTCAGGCTCTTGGAGGCAAACCCAAATGTCCTGACCAACAAGGACCCACTCATGAATCATATGCCCTTGTTTCCGTGACCAACAAGGACCCACTCATGAATCATATGCCCTTGTTTCCCATTGTCCAGAGCTGGGACCAAAATCCGAGGGGCACTCTCCCCTCTGTTGTCTCTGTCACAGTGCCTGACCCATACCTTCTGGAGTCACAGACGCCTCTAACCCAAATGCTAGTTCTGCTTGGTAGATGTGCAGAGCTTTCATCTGCTTCTCTAGCATTTTTGCCTTCTCAAAGGAGGCTTGCTGCTCTGATCCCCAGTCCCAAATGTGCCCTTTCTTTACCAGGTGGAGGCAATGTGCTGGGTAGGGAATAAAAGTCCTCCAAAACCCTAAAATCCCTACAAAGGCTGGCATCTCTTTCACATTCTTAGGGGTTGGATAGGCTTTGCATCTTAAACACAGCTTTTGGGACAGCACATGTCTTACCTGACCGAACGACTCCCCCAAAAGCTTTGCGGTGGTGCCTGGGCCTTGACTTTTCTGTAAGTTCACTGCACATCTTCTCCCTTGCAGATGTTCTAGCAAAGCCTGCAGAGTGACCTGCAGCAGAGGCAATCATCAATGTAATGGGCCATTTTACTAATGTGGGGAAGGGGAACAGGGACAGGTCTTGGCTACCATCCCATGACATATTGTGGGGCTGTGCAGGTAGACTTGGGGAAGCACTTGAAAGGTCCATTATTGCCCCTCCTATATGAAGGCAAATTGATCTTAGTTATCAGAAACCTGTACTTGTCAAAATCTTTTCCATGAATCTTCTCGAAGATAAAGCACTTTTTCAGTAACAGTTTGTCAAAGCATCAGAGTAAAACAATAACTGCCTGCAAATGACAAAAGACAAAAAGTAGCCATGGTTAAAGATCAGATTAGAGTTCATTATAATGCAGTTGTCAAGAGAATTTGGTTATTTTTGTGACATACATTTTAAAATTATGACTGATAACATTATACCAAGACATATCAGGTTTTTAGGAATTTCATACAAGTATACCCTAAAGAAAGTGTACCACTTCTTAAATTTGACAATGCTTCCCATGAAATTTAACATATACGAAAAGTTATATGGTTGTAAAACACTTAGTTTCTTTAATAGAGAAGGCTCAGGTTTCTTAAGTAATCAAGGACCTGATAAAAGACAAAACACAAAATCTTTGTTTTCTAGACAGATTACATTAAAGGCAAAGAAAAGCCTTTATTTATAATTTCTTACTAGAGCAAGCCAATAATCTAAGAAAACTTTGTCCTTTTAACAGAGAGAAAACCAAATTCTAATTTTGCAGTGTACTTTTGATATTAAAACTCTCCGTTTTTTCTTTTTAACTTAAATCTATTTCAACTTTAGCTTGACTACACATAACATTTCTTTCTCAATATTTTTTTCTGCGAAACTGCAGCTTTCTATATCCATTCAGCTTTTGTCCTTTTTTTTTCCCAATCTTGGAACAATCATTTTACTTTAGGACAAAATTGCTTTCTTTTTTTCTTTACCAAAACAAATAATGTCCTTTATCTAAAAAAAAAACCACGTTCTATTTTTTTTACCTACTTTTCTTATACATTTTCTTTCACCCTTATTATTTCTAATAGATTTGTAAAATACCTTATCTCTTTTACAAATAAATTTTGGTAATACCCTCTGCAGGTAGAAAAACATCACACATTCACAATACACATCTATAGACATATTACATAAACATACAGACAGACACAAATGGAAACTCCATGGCTTTCATTCCAAAACCTAAGCCATGAATCAGGTACCCACTCACATGGCTAAAGCTTTTTACTGATATTTGTGATCTTATGGAGGCTGTGGACTAGATTTTTGGGCAAAGGAACTTCTACAGCAGTCTGTATTTTAAAAAAGCCTCTTTCCCTGCCTTTTAAATTTAAAAAAAATTTTTTTTACCGTCTCTGTGGGCAATGTTTTGGTTATCTCCAGGGTGTTTATATTTCAAAGACACGATAAGATTTACAACTTCAGAAGACAGAGAAAGAATGTAAGTTTTCTCCTAGGGGTTTTGAGGTAATTACTATTTAAAATTTTCCTTTGTAATAGGAGGCACAGGGTGTTTCACCTGCTTCCTCATCAATCACCATAACATTATCCTCTTTATTCTCATCACATTCCTAGGGATTCCACCCCTTAGTGTCTCAGTCAGGCTTTGTCACAAGCACTTGGAGCTTAATCCACAGCAACTTGCACCCTTCTAGCTCTGCAAAATGGTACACTAAGGTCTCCAATTTATTATCCTGCTCTCCCACCTTGTCTGGCAGCCATGAAGCTAGCAGAGTAGTGGACAACTGCATGCTTTTCTCTAACCTCAGCTTTTCTTCTGTCTAACTCAAGCTCCAGCCTCCAGTTGGGCACTGATATCCAGCTGAACTGCCCACAGTAGAGTACAGCCCATTGCAAGAGCCCTTCATTTCCCTTTGCTGCAGTGTGCTATGTGCAGTTTCTCAAGCAAAAAATGACAGCTGGCATTTTTGGGACATCCCCATACTCATGGAGCAGTCCACAAGCATCTAACATATGGGCCACCCTTCCCCACATGAAGATTTTTTTTTTAACATCTTTATTGGAGTATAATTGCTTTACAATGTTGTGTTAGTTTCTGCTTTATAACGAATGAATCAGCTATATGTATACATATATCCCCATATCCCCTCCCTCTTGCGTCTCCCTCCCACCCTCCCTATCCCACCCCTCTAGGTGGTCACAAAGCACCGAGCTGATCAGCCTGTGCTATGTGGCTGCTTCCCGCTAGCTATCTGCTTTACATTTGGTAGTGTGTATATGTCCACCCACCTGAAGATTGATGGCTAACTCAGGATTTCCCCTGTGGATGCCTCTTTCCCAAGGCTAGGGAATTTAAGAGGCTTGTATGGGCCACCCCTCCCCACACAGAGGTCCATGGCCACCTCAGGATTTCCCCCATGGATACCTTTTTCCCAAAGCTCATTTCTTTGGTCTCCTGCCTGGCTTGCCAATTATAGGTTTGCAATCTCCTCAGGAGCTTCCTGGGTGTAATCTGAAACTGACCCCCCTACACAGAGGGCTGGGAGAGACCCAAGAAAGAGGTAAACCACTCCAGATTGGAGGGTGGCAGGTTTAATAAGCAAGGGAACTTACTTACAAGGCTTGTCTTTGCTCAGCCGTGTAGATTTCTGCACCCACCTGCCAGAATCTGAAAAGTTTATATAGAGGCCTAAACTGGGTTCAGTCACATACACTGTCCAGATGGTCTCAGGATTACCTTGCTTTCTCTGTGTCCTTGGAGCAGCTCCCACTGTGGGAATGGTAGGTAGAGTGTACATTCCAAGGACAGGGGAGGGGGTAAGAAGGTTTCAGCTCAACCGTCATGTCTTTTCGATGACCTTCCCCAACACTACTGCACCTAGTTCCTGGCTGGAGTTGTCAGGAGAGATTTCCTAAAGAAGCTGGGATTTGAGATGAGTCTTGAATGTTGGATAAAATTTTAGAGCCTGGCAGGAGGAAAGTCATGGAGGCAGGAACATGTGGATCATCCTGGGGAGCGTGGGTTCTGCAGCTCCCTGTTCCCACACTCCAGGCTCACTGGCCTCTGTTGTTCTTCCAGTGAGCAAGCCTGTCCCAGCTCTGCGTCCTCACACGTGCTGTTCCTCCTGCTCGTGGGTCTCCCTTTTCCTCCAGTCTGCTGGCCATCCTGAGAATAATGTTTCCTTAGAGAGAACGTCTCTGAGTACCCAAACAAGTAAGTCCCAACTGCTTTCTCTCTCTTGTACTGTATTCTTTGCCTTTACAAAGTTTATATGCTCACTTGTTTAGCAATTGTTAATATGTATTGAAGACCTGTTGCATTCCAGGCACTGGATTCCTTTAGTAGCTACATTAGTGAATAAAAAAACAAGTCCCATGCTTGTACCTTCAGATAGAGGGACAGACAATAAACAAGCAAGCACACAAAATTGTTACCTATTGTGTTAAATGCTAGGAAGGAAATAAGTTTAATCTGCTTGGGAGAAACCTGGGTACTGTTTATTAACTCTGTTAATAATAGGACCTATTCAAATGACTTTGTAATGATAATAAAGATAATATACATAAAGAGCTAAATAGAATGACTGACACATAACACTAAAGTTAGTAATTACAAATTTGTGTGTGTTTCTAAGTAAACATTTTCTTGAAATACATGTACAGGAGAGAGCACAAAAGTGTGTGCTTCAAGAATTTTTATAAGTGAAACACACATAGGTAACCAGGCCCAGATCAAAAAACAGAGTATGACTGACTCAAAGCCCCATCATGTTTCCGTCTAGTCACTTTTCAACCTGAAGGGTAATTACTATTTTGACCTCCAACGGTATAGAATGATTTTACCAGCTTTTTGAACTTTACGTAAATAAATTTAAGAGGTATGTATCCCTTAGTGCTTGCTTCTTTTTCCCTCTTAATAAATGATGTATTTAAGAGTGTGGGAATTTTAAAAAATTATATAAATTTCAGGTGTACAGCATTATAATTTGACATCTATGTACACTATAAAGTGATCACCACCACCACTCTGGCCATCCTGGGAAAAATAATGTTTTCTTAGAGAGAAAGAGACATATAGTTGACCCCCTTTGACTGTTTTGCCCACCTTCCAAACCCCTTCCCCTCTGATAACCACTAATCTGTTCTCAATATTTATTTATTTATTTATTTTAAAATCTGTTTGTCGTGTTTGTTTTTTTAGATTCCACATATGAGTGAAATTACATATTTGTCTTTTGCTGTCTGACGTATTTTATTTACTATAGTACTTTCAAGGTTCATTCATTTTGTCCCAAATGGCAGGATTTCACTCTTTTTTTCACTGTTTTTTATATATATGTGTGTGTGTGTATGTATATATATATATATATATATATATATGGTTGGCCCAAAAGTTCGTTCGAGTTTCCATAAGATGTTATGGCAAAACCTGAACGAACTTTTTGGCCAACCTTATTTATATATATATATATATATATATATATATATATATGTACACACATATATGTGTATATTTATATACATAGAAATATACACATATACCACTTCTTCTTTATCCATTCATCCATTGATGGACCCCCTAGGTTATTTCCATATCTATTGTAAATAACACTGCAATGAACACAGGGGTGTATATATCTTTTCAAGTTAGTGTTTTTGTGTTCTTTGGATAAATACCCAGAAGTGGAATAGCTGGGTCATATGGTAGTTCTTTTCTTAAATTTTTGAAGATCCTCCATACTGTTTTCCATAATGACTGCACCAATTTACAGTCCCACCAACAGTGCACAAGGGTTCCCTTCCCTCCCCATTCTCTCCAACACTTGTTATTTCTTGTCTTTTCCATAATAGCCACTCTAACAGGTGTGAAGTGATATCTCATTGTGCTTTTGATTTGCATTTCCCTGATGATTAGTGATGTTGAACATCTTTTCATGTGTCTGTTGGTCATCTGTATGTCTTCTTTGGAAAAATGTCTATTCATATCCTTTGCCTATTTTTTAATCAGGTTGATTTTTTGTTGTTGAGTTGTGTGATTTCTTTATATATTTTGGATATTAATCCCTTATCAGATATATGATTTGCAAATATCTTCTTCCATTCAGTAGTTTGCCTTTTCATTTGGTTGATTGTTTCCTTCACTATGCAGAAGCTTTTTAGTTTGATGTAGTCCCATTTGTTTATTTTTGGTTTTTTGTTTCCCTTGCCTGAGGAGACATATTCAAAAAAATATTGCTAAAATTGATGTCAAAGAACATACTGCCTATGTTTTCTTGTAGCAGTTGTACAATTTCAGGTCTTACATTTAAGTCTTTAATCCATTTTGAGTTTATTTTTGTACATGGTGTGAGAAAGTAATCCAGTTTGATTCTCTTGTATGTAACTGTCCAGTTTTCCCAACACCATTTATTGAAGAGGCTTTCTTCCATTGTATGTTCTTGCCTCCTTTATTAGATTAATTGCCCATATAAGTGTGGGTTCCTTTCTGGGTTCTCTATTCTGTTTCCATTGATCTGTGTGTCTGTTTTTGTGTCAGTGCTGTAATGTTTTTGATTACTATAGCTTTGTAGTATAGTTTGAAATCAGGGAGTGTGATACTTCCAGCTCTGTTCTTCTTTCTCAATACTTCTTTGGCTATTCAAGGTTTTTGTGGTTCCATACAAATTTTAGAATTATTTTGTTCTAGTTCTGTGAAATATGCCATTGGAATTTTGATAGGTATTACAGTGAATCGGTAGACTGCTTTGGATAGAATGGACATTTTAGCAATTAATTATTCTAATCCATGAACACAGAATATTGTTCCATTTATTTGTATCATCTTCAGTTTCTTTCATCAGTGTCTTATAGTTTTCAGTGTTTAGGTCTTTCACCTCCTTGGTTAAATTTATTCCTAGGTATTTCATTATTTTTTGACACAGTTATAAATGGAATTGCTTTCTTAATTTCTCTTTCTGATAGTTGTTTTATTTTGTTTTGTTTTATTATTTATTTATTTATTTGGTTGTGCTGGGTCTTAGTTGCAGCAGGCGGGCTCCTTAGTTGCAGCTCACAGGCTCCTTAGTTGTGGCTCATGGGCTCCTTAGTTGTGACATGCATGTGGGATCTAGTTCCCTGACCAGGGATTGAACCCGGGGCTCCCTGCATTGGGAGCACGGAGTCTTAACCACTGCACCACCAGGAAATGTGGAATCTTTCGTTGCAGCATGCTGGCTTCTTGTGGCACGCAGGCTTCTCTCTAGTTGTGTCGTGTGGGCTCCATAGCACATGGGCTCTGTAGTTTGTGGCATGCAGGCTCTCTAGCTGAGGTGCACGGACTCAGTAGTTGTGGTGTGTGGACTTGGTTACCCCATGGCATGTGGTATCTTAGTTCCCCAACCAGGGATCGAACCCATGTCCGCTGCACTGGAAGTTGGATTCTTTACCACTGGACCACCAGGGAAGTACCTCTGATAGTTTGTTTTTAGTGTATAGAAAAGCCACAGATTTCTGTATGTTGGTTTTGTATCCTGACACTTTACTGAATTCATTTATTAGTTCTAATACTTTTTTAAGTGAAGTTTTTAGGGTTTTCTATATATAATATCATGTCTATATATAATAATAAATAGTGACAGTTTTACTTCTTCCTTCCCAATTTGGATGCCCTTTCTTTCTTCTTCTTCTTCTTCTTTTTGCCTAATTTCTGCTGCTAGGACTTCCAATATTATGTGGGATAAAAGTGGTGAGAGTGGGCATCCTTGTCTTGTTCCTGATCTTAAAGGGAAAGCTTTCAGCTTTTTACTGTATGGTGTTAGCTGTGGGTTTATCATATATAGCCTTTATTATGTTGAGGTATGTTACCTCTATACCAACTTTGTTGAGGGTTTTTATCATAAGTGGATGTTGAATTTTGTCAAGAGATTTTTTTGCATCTATTGAGATGATCAAATGGTTTTTATTACTCAGTTTGTTAATGTGGTATATCACACTGATTGATTTGCAGATACTGAACCATCCTTGCATCCCTAGAATAAATCCCACTTGATCATGGTGTATTATCTTTTTAATGTATTGTTGAATTCAGTTTGCTATTATTTTGTTGAGATTTTTTGCACCTATGATCATCAGAGTTATTGGCCTGCAATTTTCTTTTTGTGTGTGATGTCTTGTCTGGTTTTGGTATCTGGGTGATGCTGGCCTCATAGAATGAGTTTGGAAGTGTTTCTTCCTCTGCAATTTTTGGAATAGTTTGAGAATGGTAGGTGTTAACTCTTCCCTAAATGTTTGATAGAATTCACCTGTGAAGCCATCTGGTCCTGGACTTTTTTGGGAGTTCTCATTGTGGTTTTGATTTGCATTTCCCCGATAATTAGTGATGTTGAGCATCTTTTCATGTGTCTATTGGCCATCTGTATGTCTTCTTTGGAAAAATGTCTATTCAAATCCTCTGTTCACCTTTAATTGGGTTGTTTATGTTTTTGACACTGAGTTGTACGAATTCTTTATACATATTTGGATATCAACCCCTTATTGAATATATCATTTGCATATATATCTCTCATTCAGTAGGTTGCCTTGTCACTTTGTTAATGGTTTCCTTTGCTGTGCAAAAACTTTTTAGTTTGGTGTAGTCCCATTTGCTTATTTTTGCTATTGTTGCCCTTGCCTGAGGAGATATATCCAAAAAATATTGTTAAAACTGGTATCAAAGAGCTAACTGCCTATGTTTCTTTCTAGAATTTTTATGGTTTCAATCTTAATTTAAGTCTTTAATCCAGTTTATTTTTGTACATAGTTTAAGAGTGTGTTGTACATTTTCATGTTACTAATTAGCATCCTCTTATTTCAGCTGGAAGAACTCCTTTCAGTATGTCTTACTACCATTTCAGTAAGGTAGGTCTACTGGTGATGAACTCCCTCAGCTTTCATTTGTCTGGGAAAGTCTTTATCCTCCTTCATTTCTGATGGATAACTTTGACAAATACAGTATTCTCGGTTGGCAGTATTTTTCTTTCAGCATTTTGAATATATCATCCTACTGTCTCCTGGCCTTTAAGGTTTATGCTGAGAAATCCACTGATAGCCTTATGGGGAGTTCCCTAACAAGTTGTTTTCTCTTGTTGCTTTTAGGATTCTCTCTTTATCCTTAACTTTTACCATACTAATTATAGTGTGTCTCTGGGCTTATCTTATTCAGAACTCTCTGGGCTTCCTAGACCTGGATGTCTGTTTCCTTCTCCAGATTAGAGAAGTTTTCAGCCAGTATTTCTTCAAGTAATTTTTCTGGCCCTTTTTTATTCTCTTCTCCTGGGATCCTTATAATGTAAATGTTATTCCACTTGATTTTGTCTCAAAATCCCTTGAGGTATCTTCACTTTTTAAAATTCTTTTTTTCATTTTCCTGCACTGTGTGGGTGAGTTCAATTGTTTTGTCTTCCAGCTTGCTGATTTATTTTTCTACCTCATCCAGTCTGCTGTCGAACCCCCGTAGCATATTTTTCAGTTTGATACTTTCTTATATTTTCTATCTCTTTGTTGAAGTTCTCACTGTGTTCATCCATTCTTCTTCTGAGTTTGGTCAACATCTTTATGACCATTACTTTGAACTCTTTATCAAGGAGATTGCTTATCTCCACTTTGTTTAGTTCTTTTTCTGAGGTTTTATCTTGTTCTTTCAGCTGGAACATATTCCTCTGTCTCCTCATTTTGCCTTAATTTCTTGTGCTTATTTCTATGTATTAGGTAAATCGGCTATCTCTCCTAGTCTTGAAGGAGTGACCTTATTTAGGAGATGTCCCGTGGGGCTCAGAAGTGCAATCCCACCTGTCCACCAGAGCCAGGAGCTCAAGGGGTGTTCCCTGTGTGGCCTATGTGCACCTTCCTGTTGTGGTGGGACCACGGCTGCTGCGGTGTGCTGATGGGCTGGGCTGTTGCCCCACTCCCCCAACTGTGAGGCCCAGCTGAGGTGTAGGGATGGGCAGGGCTCTCAATGGCCATGCCCACTGGTGCTAAAAGGTTAGAGGGAGAATTCCAAAATGGCGCCCTCTGGTGCTGGCATTAGTAAGGTAGCCTGAGATCACAAAAATGGCTCCCATCAATGTCTCAGTCCCTGGAGAGTGTCCCAACTGGTTCCTGCCTCTCCAGCAAATAAGCATTAAGATTAGTGAGTCCCCTTCACTTATGGTCCATGTGCTTTTCAGTCTGGTGTTTTTGTGCTGGATTTTGGGTCAAGTTAGCCTGCACATGAGCTCTATGAGAGTGGATTTTCTGTTACCTGCAGTTCTGTAGTTTTCCTGGGCATATTTTCCATTGGTTTTCAAAGTCAAATATTTTGGGGGTTCATTTCTCTTGTGCAGGATCTAGGGGCTGGGGTGCCTGATGTGGAGCTCAGATCTCTCATTCCTCAGGGAAAAGATCCATACCTTTGTGATTCCTCTTAATAGTGGATCACTGTGGCTGGGATGTGCAGTTTTTCTTGGTGAGACAGTATCTCTGCCTCTCCTCCGTGTCTTGATGTGGTCCTTTTACCGTTTGTTGTGGAACTCTGTTCATCCAGTTTTCAGGTTCCTTTCCAAGGGAATTATTCTATATGTAGTCATAGATATGTTGTGTTTGTGGGAGGAGGTGAGTCAGGATCTTCCTGTGCTGCCATCTTGAGCACATCCCCATGTGGGATTTTTTTTAAATGTTTATATTCTGTTGAAAATAGTGATATTCAAAAAAGTGGTTTTGGATATATTCTAAAAATTTAGATGTCACCAATTAATTAAAATCAGAAGTGTTGGTTTTATTGTTAAAAGAAATATTCATTCTTATAAGACTTAACTGAGACTTAATTTCTACCTGAATGATTGCTTGCTAAACAAAATATCAAATATGAATTGTAGTGTAGCAAGTAAATACATGGGCATAAATAATTATTTACACAGCAAAGGAAACAATCAACAAAGTGAAGAGATAACCTACAGAATGGGAAAAAATATTTGCAAACCGTATATCCAAGAGGATGGTTAATATACAAAATATATAAAAAACTCATTCAACTCAATAGAAAAACAAACAAATAATCCAACTTTAAAAATGGGCAAAAAACCCGAATAGACATTTTTTTCAAAGAAGATATAAGAATGACCAACAGGTACATGAAAAGATGCTCAACTTTATTAGTCATTAAGGAAATGCAAATCAAAACCACAGTGAGATACTACCTCACACCTGTTAGAAGGGCCATCATCAAAAAGAGAAGAGATAACAAATGCTTGTGAGGATCTGGAGAAACGGGAACCCTTGTGCACTACTGTTGGTGAGATTGTAAACTGGTACAGCCACGATGGAAAACAGTATGGAACATCCTCAAAAAATTAAAAATAGAACTACCATACGATCCAACAATTCTACTTCTGGGAATATATCAAAAGAAAACAAAAACACTAACTGGAAAAGGTATCTTCACCCCTATTTTCATAGCAGCATTATTTACAATATTCAAGACAGGGAAACAACCTAAGTGTTCATCAGTGGATGAGTAGATAAAGAAGTTATGGTATACAAGTAATAGAATATTATTCAGCCATTCCTGCTCTTTGCAGCAACTTGGATGGACCTTGAGGCATTATCCTAAATGAAACAAGTCAGATGGAGATAGACAAATACCATATTATTTTAGTCATATGTGGAATCTTAAAACAAAACAAAACAAACTCATAGAAAAAGAGATCATATTTGTGGTTACCGGAGGTGGGGTGGGGGGAGGTAGAATTGGAAGAAGGTGGTCAAAAGGTACAAACTTCTAGTAATAAGTAAGTACTAGGGATGTAATGTATAATATGATGACTGTAGTTAACAGTGCTGTCTGATATATATGAAAATTATTAATGAAGTAAATCCTAAAAGTTCTCATCACCAGAAAAACATTTTTTTCTTTTTTTGTTTTTTAAAAAATTGTGTCTATATGCGATGGTGGATACTACATAAATTTATTGTGGTCATCATTTCACAGTATATGTAAATCAAACCATTATGCTGTACACCTTAAACTTATACATGTATCAATTACATCTCAATAAAACTGGAAAAAAAGGGCTTCCCTGGTGGCGCAGTGGTTGAGAGTCCGCCTGCCGATGCAGGAGACACGGGTTTCGTGCCCTGGTCCGGGAGGATCCCACATGCCACGGAGTGGCTGGGCCCGTGAGCCATGGCCGCTGAGCCTGCGCGTCCGGAGCCTATGCTCCGCAACGGGAGAGGCCACAGCAGTGAGAAGCCCATGTACCGTAAAAAAAAAAACAAAACAAAAAAAACTGGAAAAAAAGAAAAAATAATTAACCAGTAGCAATAATCCAGACTACCTTTTCATGAATTTTGGATGCACAAAGAATGGGAAAATATTGTCATAAGATTTTGCAGCATACAAAAGCATTTGATCCTAATTCATCATTGTTAATACTCCTGTTTTCTTCAGTAGTGATGGACCTAAGTTATCGCCTGCCAATTTATTTTATTTTTGTTTATTTTATTTTTATTTTTTTTCTGGCCATGCCACCACGGCTTGCGGGATCTTAGTTCCCCTACCAGGGATCGAACCCGGGCCCTCGGCAGTGAGAGTGCAGAGTCCTAACCACTGGACAGCCAGGAAATTCCCTCATTAGGTTTATTACATGAGCCATAATGCAGGCATATGTGCAGGATAGGTCTTGAATGCCAGCATCTTCCATAGGCTGCTTTAGTAAGAAACAGGACTTCACCGTTGATTTCACTTACTAGGCATATCCTTTTCCTCTGAGATGTATCATGCTACTCTTCTGGTGTTTTTTTCTTAGGAGGTATGAATGAGCTGTAAGGTAGACAAGTAATGCACTTAACTACTAGAACAGGCAATAAGCAAAGCAAGGCAGAAGAGAAAGCCATTCTGACACTGTGAACTCTGAGGGGCTGCGATGGCTCAGGATACACTGGAAGCAGCACCTTTCCCACGCAGGCCATGTTCTCTAGCACTTCTTCAGAGTACCTTTACCTTTAGTTGAAACTGCCGGTTCTGCATCAGCATTGGTTGCCTCAGTCTTAGCTGGGCCACTCTGTTGCCTGTGGTTGTAGCTTGTTCATTTTCTTTGCTGTATAGCATTCCATCGTTTGAAACTGCCACAATTTATTTATCTATTTTAATATTGATAAATTCTTTCTTTCTTTTCTTTTTTTTTTTTTTTTGCGCGGGCCTCTCACCGTTGTGGCCTCTCCCGTTGCGGAGCACAGGCTCCGGATGCGCAGGCTCAGTGGCCATGGCTCACGGGCCTAGCTGCTCCGTGGCATGTGGGATCCTCCCGGACTGGGGCACAAACCCGCGTCCCCTGCATTGGCAGGCGGACTCTCAACCACTGTACCACCAGAGAAGCCCGATAAATTCTTTCTTAACATCTGTCATTCCTCTAGGCCGCATGTCCATACAGAGTTCAACAGATTTTTGTTGGATAAATGGCTACTAAGTAGGTGATGTGAAATAATACTGGAAAGCTATTTGGGGCCATAATGTAGAGAAACCTAAAAGTCTAGTAAGAAGTGTGCACTAGTTTCTTGGACAAACAAGCTTCAGGGAGGAGAGGTTAAAACGATGGACTATGGAGCAGACTATTTGAATTTGACAGCCAGTTCTACTTACTAGCATTTACTGTCTATATAAATTGGGGCAACTTACCTAATATCTCTGTGCCTCAGTTTCCTTATCTAAAACAAATGGGTATCATAGGGTAATTGTAAAGATTAAATGGGTTAATATTTATAAATTGCTTAGACCAGTACCCAGCACTTAGTAAGTTTTACAGCAGCAATTGCTAAGTAAAATGGGTGTCCACTGTAGGTTTTTGAACAGGGAAGTGGCATTTTTGGTGCAGGGTGAAAGGCTAATAAAGGGAGGGCCAGCAGTCCAGTTACAGCTACTGTTTTTGTCAGGAGGCTGACTCTCATTGACCCAAGGAATTTTGCCTGAATAAGAAACACTAGTGAGCAACTCACATGAAGAGAAAAAACTTGAAAATTAGAATGAGAAATTTACATTTCAAAGATTCCATCCTTTGCCTCCACAGACAAATTGTGAATGGGTGGTTTGGAATTATAACCTGTAATTAGAAAATTTTCATCTTTTATAACCATCAGTTAGTGAGCAAACTATAGTTGTTACAGCAGTGGAATTTCAGACCAGCGGGAGAGGGATTTCTTTCCATTTCACTGAAATGGCACAAAGTGAGAATTGCCCTCTTGCCTAAGCATCTGGCTGGTCTGGTGAGATTTGCAGAAATTTCCACTGGAAGTTTCCTGCAGTGAAGTTGTCTGTGTTGTGCTGGGTTATCTCATGGAGCCAAACTATGGAACAGTGAATATAACGGAGTCTGGGAAGAAACATGCTGCATTCCAACAGCATAATTTGAAAATAATTTAAGAAAAGGACCACTTATGGAGTGAGGAAAAACAACAAAGGATACTGCAGAATCTTAGACTAGAAACCCTGGGAAGACCTGACCACCCTAGGCTGAAGGGGAAGTGGGAGGAAGTGTTTACCAGAACCTGGAGAGGGCTGAGGACAGAAGCTGTGGGCTTTGGTTGAGGAGGCATCCAACCAATGGCTCCCTGGTAAGGAGGGAGCTGCGAGAATGAACACGGCATAAATACCAGACTTTCCTCTTACCCCACCTCCCAGTCTCCTGCCAGCACACCCACTGGCTGAACCTGTCTGGAAGCTGGAAGGTGTGGGGGTCCATTGATGCAGTTCATAAGGGTGAGCCTTCCTAAGGCTCAGAGCACGTGGAGAAGGCAGAGGCAGAAGGGGCAAATAACGAATGTCCAACAGAAACAGAGAACAATGGCATGGGCCAGGTAGCCCATGTGGCTATTTCCAGAGTCAACCTAATTTCATAAAACAGCCGTAATTAATATTAGTAGTAATAACTGGTATAGTAAAAATGTGGCTTTTATCTGTTGGGCATACCCTGTGGGCCATGCAGTGTACTCAGAAAGTTGCATACTTTATTTTATTTAATCCTCACAATATTCCCATAGCTAGTATCACTGCTATCTTGCAGAATAGAAAAACTGAGGTTTAGAGAAGTTGGGTGATTTGCCCCAAATCCCATAGCTCATAAGAAACAGGAAAATTAGTTTAGTCTCATGTTTTCTAATGCCAAAGTCCATGCCCTTTTTACCACTTCATTGGTAATCAGTAAAGTAATTTACTGATTACTTTTATCTGTGCATTCACTTAAAGTATTTTATACTCAATTAAGTGAACTTATTTGTATAAAAATAGAAGCAATGCAGAAATTATAGATTCAAAAGTTCAGTTTCATCTCTGTCCATCAAAACATGTCCCTCCTCAGGAGTTTTCACTGTTAGTGGTAGGTTATGTCTCCTTCTTCCAGAATCTTTTTTTCCTATGTATTTACAAATTTGTATATAGGTGAGCACCTACATAGCTATTCTATTTTATATAAATAGGGTCATTTTGTTTATAATTTGTTCAACTTCTTACTCTGGCCTTTTTTTTTTTCCCCTCTTTGGACCCCTCCCTACCATAGTGACCTATGTTATTATCCTGTGACTTAAATACATACAGTTATATAATTAGGTATAAAATTCCTAATTTTGTGCTTCTAGGTGGTATACAACTATAAAACCCAAATAAAGAACCAACAGAATTTCAAAGTAAAAAATTAAATTATCAATGTTAATGTAATGCAGTTTAATGTAATTGAAATTAAATTGTCAGTTGTTCAGTTTAGTAATAGGAAGATGTTTTATCTTTTACTTGTTGACTTTATCCTTTTGATTTTGAGCATGATGGGCCATTATTTATGGCATCATCATTATCATTTTATTATTTTTCCTTTTAAACAATAAACTCTCTTTTGATCCTGTGAGCAATTAATGTAATAGTGCATACCCAAATATACTGAAAAATTTTAAAAGGACCATTTAACAAAAACATTTTCCATGCATCTCTATAATTATGTGTTCTGGTAGTGAACTTTTGCAAGCTAATTAGATCAGAGGGAGATACATACAAAGAATCCACTTTCTTCCTAACTGGTATTAACAATTATACTGCTATATCTGGATTAATGTCTATAGTATGACACAACTTTCCAACAAATATTTCTCTCCTCAAACTATTGTTAAACCTTTAGGTAGGACAAAATGAGGTAATTTTTGGCCTCCAGTTGACTTAGGTGCCTTATTTCCATTCTAGTTCTGCCTCAATTCTTTCCTCATTAGACTGTTCCATTAGAGTATACTACTGAACACTGTCATTTTCATGATGTATAGCAAAATCCCAATTTATTAAGTTACTTAAGAAACTAAAGTTTTAGTCCATGAAAATGTCTTTCAATTTTGAGTATCACTGCAAATCTCAGGATTTATCTTTATAACTGGTTAAAATAAATGACCTAAGTACAACAGCAGATATAGAATGTTGTCATTTGGATATCAGGACATGCCAGCTCAAATGCATTCAGTTACGCCTATTAGAACATAGAAGTTAAATGCTACCTCTTCAAATGATCAGTTGATAATAACCTGATTATAAACCACTGTGCAAAAATGAGAACACTGGAATTAGTATCTGTTTGTGGGTATTGAGTGGTCATCCTGATTGACCCAGAATATATCTATGTTATTTTTTTCCAAGAGTTTCAATCAATCATGTGAGAATAAAGAATTATAATAATCTCAAGGTATTTGTGGATAGGGCTTCCCCTGCCCCCGCCCTGGTGTAAGTGAGCGTTTCCCAGTTGGAGAATCACTGTGCACTATGTTCTACTTTCCTGCATGGGGTACAGAGGCCATCAGGATTGGTGGCAGTTACCACTCTGCTAGTTTGTACTGTGGCTTTGAGGCCCTTTTTTCCTCTTTCAAGATATACTCACTTACTCTAAAAGATAAGAGGGAAAGTCATAATGGTTATATTGGTATGTAATGACGTCAGAAATGTATTATCCTGCTGTGTAACTCATCCAGGTGGCATGACTGCCAGAAATGTGTTTTGTTTCTAGATCTTTCCTTAGTATTCAATATGGGAATATCTCATTGAAAAGAAAGTGTCCCCTTAAAATGCTACTTGTTTTCAAAGTTACTGATAGTTAAGAAAAAGACACCAAAGGTTAATTTTCCTTTTTTTCCCCTCCCTCCCTCCTTTCCCTCTTTTCCTTTCTCCTCTCCTCCTCCTTCTTCTCCTCCTCTTACAACTTCTTTTTTTCTGAAAAATATACTTTAGGCTACCTCCTTTGACTTGAAAGTATAAAACAGACATATTCCCAAGTTGATAAAGCTTGTTGGGGACAGAACTGTTACTAGACTAGGATCTCCAAGCCTCCCAGGACTGTGCTCTACATACTAGATATCTGCTGAGGAGCATAAATCAATAATATATTAAGAAACATGCAGCCTTACACAATTCCAATGAATAAATATAGTAGGAATGAGGGAACTATAAAACCACCATTAGACAAATACCACAGTAATAATTGTTGCAGGCAAGATCCACTGATGGATAAAATCAGTGGGTGAAAGATAGGGTAGAAATAGCATATTAGCAAAATCTCAAAAAAATCTCCCCCCCACGGAAAATGATAACTTGTAATAGTAATTTGCAATGAAGAAACCCAACAGACGCCATAATGACCAAGTGTTCAAGGTCAATGTCCCTGGTACTGAGACATATCAGTATCTCATACCTCTTGATATCATGCACTGAGAAGTACACAAGATCACTTTTGCAGTAATCTTGCCAGAAAAGAGACGAACTTCTCTTTAATCATGAGAAAACATCACATAAACCCAAATTGAGCAACATTCTACAAAATACCTGTCTACTACTCCTTAAAAGTATCAAGGCCGGAGAACAGTATGGAGGTTCCTTAAAAAACTACAAATAGAACTACCATATGACCCAGCAATCCCACTACTGGGCATATACCCTGAGAAAACCAAAATTCAAAAAGAGTCATGTACCAAAATGTTCATTGCAGCTCTATTTACAATAGCCCGGAGATGGAAACAACCTAAGTGCCCGTCATCGGATGAATGGATAAAGAAGATGTGGCACATATATACAATGGAATATTACTCAGCCATAAAAAGAAACGAAATTGAGCTATTTGTAATGAGGTGGATAGACCTAGAGTCTGTCATACAGAGTGAAGTAAGTCAGAAAGAAAAAGACAAATACTGTATGCTAACACATATATATGGAATTTAAGAAAAAAATGTCATGAAGAACCTAGGGGTAAAGCAGGAATAAAGACGCAGACCTCTTAGAGAACGGACTTGAGGTTATGGGGAGGGGGAAGGGTGAGCTGTGACAGGGCGAGAGAGAGTCATGGGCATATACACAGTAACAAACGCAGTAAGGTAGATAGCTAGTGGGAAGCAGCCGCATGGCACAGGGATATTGGCTCCGTGCTTTGTGACAGCCTGGAGGGGTGGGACAGGGAGGGTGGGAGGGAGGGAGACGCAAGAGGGAAGAGATATGGGAACATATGTATATGTACGACTGATTCACTTTGTTATAAAGCAGAAACTAACACACTATTGTAAAGCAATTATACCCCAATAAAGATGTTAAAAAAAAAAAAAAAAGTATCAAGGCCATGAAAGACAAGGAAAGACTGAGGAATTGTCATAGACTGGAGGAGACTAAGGAGACAACCAAATGCAATGTGGGGTCCTAAATTGATCCTGGAACACTAAAAGGACATTAAGAGAAATACTAGAGAAATTCAAATAAGATCTGTAGTTCAGTCAACAGTATTGACTGAATATTGGCATATTAATTTCCTGGTTTTGTTACATGTTAACATTAGAAGAAGCTAAGTAAAGGGTATATGGAAACCCTTTGTACTGTTTTTGAAACTTTCAAATTATTTCAAAATAGAAAGTTTAAAAAAGTTAAGAAAAGGTAGAATTGGTTCAAGATGGTCGGGATAGAAGGACATGTGCTCACTCCCTCTTGCAAGAGCACCAGAATCACAATAAACTACTGAATAGTCATGACAGGAAGACACTGGAACACACCAAAAAAGATATCCCACATCCAATGACAAAGGAGAAGCTGCAGTGAGACGGTAGGAGAGGCGCAATCACAATAAAATCAAATCCCATAACCTCTGGGTGGGTGACTCACAAACTGGTGAACAGTTACACCACAGAAGTCCACCCACTGGAGTGAAGGTTCTGAGCCCCATGTCAGGCTTCCCAACCTGGGCGTCTGACAATGGGAGGAGGAATTCCCGGAGAATCAGACTTTGAAGGCAAGCGAGATTTGATTGCAGGATTTTGCCAGGACTGGGGAAAACAGAGACTCCACTCTTGGAGGGCACACACAAAGTAGTGTGTGCATCAGGACCCGGGGTGAAGGAGCAGTGACCCCATAGGAGACTGAACAAGGCCTACCTGCTAGTGTTGGAGGGTCTCCTGCAGAGGCTGGGGGAGCTGTGGCTCACCACAGGGACAAGGACATTGGCAGCAGAAGTTCTGGGAAGTACTCCTTGACATGAGCCCTCCCAAGTCCGCCATTAGACCCACCAAAGAGTCTGTAGGCTCCAGTGCTGGGTTGCCTCAGGCCAAACTACCAACAGGGAGGGAACTCAGCCCCACCCATCAACAGAAAAGTGGATTAAAGTTTTACTGAGCTCTGCTCACCAGAGCAACACCTAGCTATACCCACCACAAATCCCTCCCATCAGGAAGATTGCACAAGCCTCTTAGATAGCCTCATCCATCAAAGGGCAGACAGCAGAAGCAAGAAGATCTACAGTCCTGCAGCCTGTGAAAGGAAAACCACATTCACAGAAAGATAGACAAAATGAAAAGGCAGAGGACTATGTACCAGATGAATGAACAAGATAAAACTACAGAAAACACGCTGAGACACATAGTAATGAAATTGACAAAAATTAAAGGCAAAGAAAAATTATTAAAGGAAACAAGGGAAAAACGACAAAGAACATACAAGGGAACTCCCATAAGGTTGACAGCTGATTTCTCAGCAGAAACTCTACAAGCCATAAAGGTGTGGCACAATATATTTAAAGAGATAAAAGGAAAGAACCTACCACCACGATTACTCTACTTGGCAAAGATCTCATTCAGACTGGAAGGAGAAATCAAAAGCTTTACAGACAAGCAAAAGCTAAGAGAATTCAGCATCACCAAACCAGCTCTACAGCAAATGCTAAAGGAACTTCTCTAAGTGGGAAACACAAGAGAAGAAAAGGACCTACAAAAACAAACCCAAAGCAATTAAGAAAATGGTAATAGGAACATACATATCAATAATTGCCTTACATGCGAATGGATTAAATGCTCCAAGCAAAAGACACAGCCTTGCTGAATAGATACAAAAAAAGACCCATATATATGCTGTCTATAAGAGACCCACTTCAGACCTAGAGGCAGATACAAACTGAAAGTGAGGGGATGGAAAAAGATACTCCGTGCAAATGGAAATCAAAAGAAAGCTGGAGTAGCAATACTCATTTAAGATAAAATAGACTTTAAAATAAAGAATGTTACAAGAGACAAGGAAGGACACTACATAATGATCAAGGGATCAATCCAAGAAGAAAATATAACAATTAAAAATACATATGCACCCAACATAGGAGCACCTCAATATATAAGGCAAATGCTAACAGCTATAAAAGAGGAAACTGACAGTAACACAATAATAGTGGGGGATGTTAACACCTCACTTACACCAATGGACAGATCATCCAGACAGAAAATTAATAGGAAACATGAGCTTTAAATGACACAATAGACCAGATAGATTTAACTGACAACACCAGATTACACTTTCTTCTCAAGTGCACATGGAACATTCTCCAGGATAGATCACATCTTGGGTCACAAATCAAGCCTCAGTAAATTTAAGAAAACTGAAATCATATCAAGCATGTTTTCTGACCACTACGCTATGAGATCAGAAGTCAATTACAGGGAAAAAACCATAAAAAACCACAAACACACAGAGGCTAAACAATATGTTACTAAATAATCAAGAGCTCACTGAAGAAATCAAAGAGGAAATCAGAAAATACATAGAGACAAATGACAATGAAAACATGATGATCCAAAAACTATGGAATGCAGCAAAAGCAGTTTTAAGAGGGAAGTTCATAGCAATACAATCAATAAACAAGACAAGTCTCAAGTAAACAATCTAACCTTACACCTAAAGGAGCTAGAGAAAGAAGAAAAAACAAGACCTAAAGTTAGTAGAAGGAAAGAAATCATAAAGATCAGAGCAGAAATAAATGAAATAGAAACAGAGAAAATAGCAAAGATCAATACAACTAAATGCTGATTCTTTGAGAACATAAACAGAATTGATAAACCATTAGCCAGACTCATCAAGAAAAAGAGGGAGAGGACTCAAATCAATAAAATTAGAAATGAAAAGGAGAATTTACAACAGACACTGCAGAAATACAAAGCATTACAAGAGACTACTACAAGCAACTCTATGCCAAAAACTGACAACCTGGAAGAAATGGACAAATTCTTAGAAAGCTATAACCTTCGAAGACTGAACCAGGAAGAAACAGAAAATATGAACAGACCAATCACAAGTAATGAAATTGAAACTGTGATTAAAAATCTTCCAACAAACCAAAGTCCAGGGCCAGATGGCTTCACAAGTGAATTCTATGAAACATTTAGAGAGGAGCTAACACCCATCCTTCTCAAACTCTTCCAAAAAATTGCAGAGGAAGGAACACTCCCAAACTCATTCTACAAGGCCACCATCACCCTGATGCCAAAACCAGACAAAGATACTACATAAAAAGAAAATTACAGACCAATATCACTGATGAATATAGATGCAAAAATCCTCAACAAAATACTAGCAAACAGAATCCAACAACACATTAAAAGGATCATACACCATGATCAAGTGGATTTATCCCAGGGATGCAAGGATTCTTCAATATACGCAAATCAATCAATGTGATAAACCATATTAACAAATTGAAGAATAAAAACCATATGACCGTCTCAGTAGATGCAGGAACAGCTTTTGACAAAATTCAACAGCCATTTATGATAAAAACTCTCCAGAAAGTGGGCATAGAGGGAACCTACCTCAACATAATAAAGGCCATATATAACAAAGCCACAGCAAACATCATTCTCAATGGTGAAAAACTGAAAGCATTTCCTCTATCTAAGATCAGGATCAAGACAAGGATGTCCACTCTTGTTGCTGTTATTTGACATAGATTACGAAGTCCTAGCCATGGCAATCAGAGAAGAAAAAGAAATAAAAGGAATACAAATTGGAAAAGAAGAAGTAAAACTGTCACTGTTTGCAGATGACATGATACTATACATAGAGAATCCTAAAGATGCCACCAGAAAACTACTAGAGCTAATTAATGAATTTGGTAAAGTTGCAGGATACAAAATTAATGCACAGGATACAAAATGCAGGATACAAAATTTTGCACATTAATGCAAAATTAATGCACAAATCTCTTGCATTACTATACACTAACAATAAAAGGTCAGAAAGAGAAATTAAGGAAACAATCCCATTCACCATTGCAACAAAAAGAATAAAATACCTAGGAATAAACCTACCTAAGGAGGTAAAAGACCTGTACTCAGAAAACTATAAGACACTGATGAAAGAAATCACAGTTGATACAAACAGATGGAGAGATATACCATGTTCGTGGATTGGAAGAATGAATATTGTGAAATTGACTATGCTGCCCAAAGCAATCTTCAGATTCATCACAATCTGTATTACATTACCAATGGCAATTTTTACAGAACTAGAACAAAAATATCTTAAAATTTTTATGGAGACACAGAAGACCCCAAATAGCCAAAGCAATCTTGAGGGAGAAAAATGGAGCTGGTGGAATCAGACTCCCTGACTTCAGACTATACTACAAAGCTACAGTAATCAAGACAATATGGTACTGGCACAAAACCAGAAATATAGATCAATGGAACAGGATAGAAAGCCCAGAGATAAACCCATGAACCTATGGTCAACTAATCTATGATGAAGGAGGCAAAGATATACAATGGAGAAAGGACAGTCTCTTCAGTAAGTGGTGCTGAGAAAACTGGACAGCTACATGTAAAAGAATGAAATTAGAACACTCCCTAACACCATGCACAAAAATAAACTCCAAATGAATCAAAGACCTAAATGTAAAGCCAGACACTATAAAACTCTTAGAGGAAAACATAGGAAGAACACTCTCGACATAAATCACAGCAAGATCTTTTTTGACCCACTTCCTAGAGTAATGGAAATAAAAACAAAAATAAACAAATGGTACCTAATGAAACTTAAAAGCTTTTGCACAGCAAAGGAAACAATACGAAAAGACAACCCTCAGAATGGGAGAAAATATTTGCAAATGAGTCAACGGACCAAGGATTAATCTCCAAAATATACAAACAGCTCATGTAGCTCAATATTAAAAAAACAAACAACCCAATCAAAAATGGGTAGAAGACCTAATTAGACATTTCTCCAAAGAAGACATACAGGTGGCCAAGAAGCACATGAAAAGCTGCTCAACATCACTAATTATTAGAGAAATGCAAATCAAAACTACAATGAGGTATTACCTCACACTGGTTAGAATGGGCATCGTCAGAAAATCTGCAAACAATGAATGCTGGAGAGGGTATGGAGAAAAGGGAACCCTCTTGCACTGTTGGTGGGAATGTAAATTGATACAGCCACTATGGAGAACAGTATGGAGGTTCCTTAAAAGACTAAAAATAGAATTACCATATGACCCAGCAATCCCACTACTGGACATATACCCTGAGAAAACCAAAATTCAAAAAGGCACATGCACCCCAATGTTCATTGCAGCCCTATTTACAATAGCCAGGTTATGGAAGCAACCAAAATGCCCATCGACAGACGAATGGATAAAGAAGATGTGGTACATATATGCAATGGAATATTACTCAGCTGTAAAAAGGAACGAAATTGGGTCATTTCTGCACATATGGATGGACCAAGAGAGTGTCATAGAGAGTGAAGTAAGTCAGAAAGAGAAAAACAAATATCATATATTAGCACATATATGTAGAATCTAGAAAAATCGTACAGATGAACTGGTTTTCAAGGCAGAAATAGAGACACAGATGTAGAGAACAAATGTGTGGACACCAAGGAGGGAAAGCGGAAATGGGGTGGGGAGGGTGGGATTGGGATTGGGATTGACATATATACACTAATATGTATAAAATAGATAACTAATAAGAACCTGCTGTATAAAAAAATAAATTAAATTAAAAAAAGATTTGAAAGGTAAAAATAAATAAATAAATAAAACTAAAAAAAAAGGTAAAGAAAAAAATATTCAGGACAGAGATTCTCTCCTCTTGAGAAGGGAAGAAAAGTTTGAAATTTTTAGGACCATCTTTAGAGGGTCAGTCAAAGTTGACAGGATAAAGTTCTTTGAGAACACTTATATACTGTAGTTTGCCTGAGGAATTCATTTTTTTTAACTTTTAAGAATATATGTTTATTTATTTGGCTGCGTCGGGTCTTAGTTGTGGCGTGTGGAATCTTCGTTGCAGCATGCAGGTTTCTCTCTAGTTGTGGCGCGTGGACTCCAGAGCACGCAGGCTCAGTAGTTGTGGGCTTAGTTGCCCTGCGGCATGTGGGATCTAAGTTCCCCGACCAGGGATCAAATCTGCGTCCCCTGCATTGGAAGGCAGATTCTTAACCACTGGACCACCAGGGAAGTCCCATGAGGAATTTTATTGATTTCATTTTGTCTTCCCTTTCCTATTCTCCACCAGAATATCTTGCTATTCCTTAACAAGTGTGACTTGAAAATTGTGTTGTATATTAAATGTTATTTTATAAAATTCTGACCACACAAGTTTTTCCTGTTGAGAACTCATTTCCAACTTTACAGGGAGATGAAATGAGTTTTGATTCCCCCAGTTATCTGCAGTAGTCTGCTTTTACGGACTGTATCTCATCTTTTAAATGAGTCACAGTTGTATCTAAATCTGATAAAGTTAATTAATCAGCAAGTGTCTACTTACCACTTGCTGAGAACTCAGAACATAGCCACAGTCCTCAATAAGCTCACAATGTCTTTGAAGAAAGAAGATGAACACAGAGAAATCAGGGCAAAACCCTTAATGAAGTCCTGAATGAGGTCCTGGTGTAGAATTTAAGCACTGTTGGAGGAAAGGGGTTAGGAACTGGAATGGTCAATGTAAGTTTCCTGCATAAAAAATTATTTGTGTCAATACATCAAGTTGTACCTCTTAAATAAATACAATTTTTATATGTCAAAGATAATCTCAATAAAGCTGTTAAATAAGAAATTATTTGATCTAAGTCTTGAATTGTGGGCAGAAGTCCATAGATGGTGGAGAAGGAAAGGATTTCAGATAGAGAACAAGTCATCACTGGAGTGGTCAATGGCAGGAACAGGCTGCCTAGATGTTGTGGCAGTGGATGTTGACCTGAGGTTGTATCAATAGTCAGTGGTAGGGGAAGAGGGGAGACTGGATTATGGAGATTCCTGAAAACCAAGTCAAGGATATTAGAGTACAAGCCTGCTGCAGATAATAGAGAGCCTTTGCATGTTTGGGAATAAGGAGGCTGTTGTAATAATCCAGATGGGACCTGAGACCATGCTAGGTTTGCATGTTGATAGTGGGGATGAAGAATGGATATGACTTAGAATACCATGGGAAACATTAAGATTTGATGAATATGAGGGAAATGGAAAGGAGTGACAGAGAACTTGAAGATTTTAGGCTCAGATAGGTGGATGCCAGTACCACTGACAGCAGGAAATTCTGGAGGTAAAGAAATTTAGGGAAAAAGGATATCATTCTGGTGTAAAGTTTGAGAAATTGCAAGAGGTTCAAATGAAAATGTTTTAATAATAGTTTTATAAACTCATTCATTCAACAAACGATCACTTGTTTTGTGCTGGAATTTAATGCTAGGTACTGAGGATAAAAAAAAACCTATAATGGGGCTTATCCTAAGGGAGTCTGGTAGAGACAAACATACAGGCTATGGTTGTAGGGAGGATGAAAAGGTTCTAGGAGCACAAAGGAGGGACAATTTCCCCAAGGTTTTGGGAGTATGGGATTATAGGTCAGGCAAAATATGAAAGACCTGAAAATTTTTAAGTCATTAGCAAGAAGTAGTAAGTGGTATCTTAGATTGGCTAAGTCCAATTTTTTAAAATTAATTAATTAATCTATTCTTGGCTGAGTTGGGTCTTTGTTGCTGTGCACAGGCTTTCTCTAGTTGCAGTGAGCGGGGGCTACTCTTCATTGTGGTGCACCGGCTTCTCATTGCGGTGGCTTCTCTTGTTGCAGAGCACGGGCTCTAGGTGTGTGGACTTCAGTAGTTGTGGCACGTGGGCTCAGTAGTTGTAGCTTGTGGGCTCTAGAGCACAGGCTCAGTAGTTGTGGCACATGGGCTTAGTTGCTCCGCGGCATGTGGGATCTTCCTGGACTAGGGCTTGAACCCGTGTCCTCTGCATTGGCAGGCGGATTCTTAACCACTCCGCCACTAGGGAAGCCTGCTAAGTCCCATTTTAATGAAAGAAAAAAAGGCAGACAATCAAGGTGTGAGTTCTGCTGATACTTTTACTGAGAGAACAGGAGAAAGTTGAGAGTCAGTGATAGAAACAGAGAAAGTACTGGAAAAGTTGCAGGAGAATTTGTAGTGGTGCCACAGACACTGAGAGAGTTTCAAGGAGGAGAGAGTTTGCCAATTGTTTGGATTTGAAACAGCTTTGAGGGGATTATTTCAGTGAAGTGGAAAGGGCAGAAGTTGGAGAGTAACTAGAGAGGAAATAAAAGCATTGAGCACTCATTTGAAAAGTATGTAATAAAAGAAAGCTGTAGGACTTCCCTGGTGGCACAGTGGTTAAGAATCTGTCTGCCAATGCAGGGGACACAGGTTCGAGCCCTGGTCCGGGAAGATCCCACATGCTGCGGAACAACTAGGCCCGTGAGCCACAACTACTGAGCCTGCGCGTCTGGAGCCTGTGCTCCGCAACGGGAGAGGCCGTGACAGTGAGAGGCCCACGCACCATGATGAAAAGTGGCCTCCACTCGCCACAACTGGAGAAAGCCCTCGCACAGAAACGAAGACCCAACACAGCCAAAAATAAATAAATAAATTTATAAAAAAAAAAAGAGAAAGAAAGCTGTAAAATAGGAAGGTAACCAGAGGGGCACCAAGAGCAAGTGCAGTAAAATCTTCTCCACTCATTCATTCTACTCAAAAAATGTTGAGTCATTTGCCAGACACTGGGGTGGGTACTTCACATATATTTTCTCTTTTAGTCCTCACAATGTTTTGAGTGGGTATTATCTCTTCAGCAAATATTTATTGAGGGCTCCTTGGTGCCAGATAGTATTTCAGGTGTTGAGGATACAATAGTGGACAAAAATAGTCACAGTTCCTGCCCTCTTGGTGCTTATTGTCTAAAGGGAGAATTGACATTAGATAAGTCATGTCACACATTATGAAAAATTGCAACAGGAAGAAAGTATACTATTATGGGATAGTGATCATTCAAATAGGGCGGTGCTCCAGTTCACCTTTGTCCTGTGACCAAAAGTTTTGCTCAACAAGTTAATAGAGGAAAGGTCATGACATCTTTATGAAAAATGTTCTAACTTGCAGAGAAGTGTGCAAATGGGCACACTGGGTTTGCTGTGACTTTTAGGGCCACTATGATTGTGGGCATTGATGTTAGATGACTTCAAGTGGAGACCTGTTCTGCTGCCCTCATGAATCTTTTGACTCATCAAAGGTGCCTTTTCAAAGTCAAGAATGGTTCCAAGATTGTTCTCCGAAAGTGGTAGAGCTCGTGTTTAAATCTGAACCTGGCAAGCTGGTTCAGGTTGACCAAATGTCCTCTTCTCCCCAACCATCCTGGAATTTAGAACCTCCAGACAGCCCACCCAGAGGTGGGAACCATGGAGTTTCTGGGCAGCATTCCTGCTCCAGCCTCTGGAGTTTCTCATTTAGTCTTGACTCCCTATTTCTGTTCTCGTAGTTCCTGATTATTTTCCTTTTTGCCCAGATGCTGATCTCAGTTTTGAACTCCTGCCCGGTAAATTGAAATCACCTCTGACTGGTTTCTTGTTTGTAAGTTGGTTTCTGTCTCTGGAAGAGTTGTGCTCCCATCTCCTGATAGGTTTCATCATTGTTTCCCCTTGCCCGTCATCTGGGAGGCAGGCAACTTCAAGTTTCCAGGATATATGATTATCTTGAAAGCAGATCGACTTTTGAGCTTTGTTTAGTGTCCTATTATGGTGATTAACCCAGAGTCATCCTGGTGTGGCTTTGAAGAAGTGAAATGCATCCTCCCTGCATTCTTCTCTGAGCTTCTTAGTGCTTTCAGGTCTTACAGGTAAATGTGTCTTACAAGCCTTGTATCTTTGTGTGTCTGTGGAACAAGTTATCATCGTGAGCAGGTTGAAAATTATTACTGTAATAAATTTGAAAAATAAGACTGTTAAATAAATTCATGATCACCAAACCAGAAAAAAAAGTAAGGCTCAAACCTGGTCCCTTTTTATCCTCTCCCTTAGCAGCATGCTTTCCTGTTAGCCCAATCCTCCCTAAACTAGGTCTCAGAGTGTAAAAGTGGAACCAATTTTTATATGTCTGGAACTCACCAAAATGTAGCATCTTTTCCCTCACATCCTTATGGAATTACCAGCTCATTATGTTTGATTGACTGGAGAGTCTGAAGCTCTTGACCGTAAGAAGAAATGATTTCCCACACTCTCTTGTGCCCTGAAGTATTTTCTTCTTTCCTCATCAAGAGTTTTATTAAATCTTTCCCTCCCTTTCAAACGACACAAGAATATGACCTGGAAGTGACCTTTTAAAGCTTTTCATATGTAAAGCAATTTACCATAATTACGATAGGACTGAACTTTTTTCTTGAGTTTGAGGAAAATTTAATATGAGTCCATTCATTTTATTTATTTTATGTATTTTTAATTTTTATTTTTAAAAGTAAGTTTATTTAATTTTGGCTGCGTTGGGTCTTCGTTGCTGCACACGGGCTTTCTCTAGTTGCGGTAAGCTGGGGTTACTCTTTGTTGTGGTACGCGGGCTTCTCATTGCTGTGGCTTCTCTTGTTGTGGAGCACAGGCTCTAGGAGTGTGGGCTTAAATAGTTGTGGTGCGAGGGCTCAGTAGTCGTGGCTCGAGGGCTCTAGGGTGCAGGCTCAGTAGTTGTGGTGCACGGGTTTAGTTGCTCCACGGCATGTGGGATCTTCCCGAACCAGGGCTCAATCCCGTGTCCCCTGCATTGGCAGGTGGGTTCTTAACCACCGCGCCACCAGGGAAGTCCAGAATCCATTCATTTTATATTTAAGTTCGTGAGTCACACCCACATTATGTCCCTGGTAAAAATTCTGAAAGGCCACAGCAAGAAGCAGAAAAGGGCCACCTCCATAAGAGTGTCTGTCTATGAGCCCATGTTTGCTTTCCAACCCTAAACAGAAATGCCTGACTCAGCACTGTCTGGGAAAATCAGCCTTTGATTCAAAAAGATGTTGTTCAGTGATGGTGTCACAGTCCCAGCCATAGCATCAGCCCACCAGGAAGTCTGAGGAAGGGAGGCAGGCAGCCAGAAGGACAGAACTTTCTTCTCACCGGGAAGTACCTACCTCTAAGCGAGAGATGGATCACTTGGTGCCACCAGGGGAAAGATAATTTAGCCATTGTGTTCACGATTAAGAAGCATTCCTCTTTACTCATGGAAGACTTTCAGTGTCACTACTGCCTGGAACCAAATGAAATCCTCCCAAGCCATGGTTGGGATCGAGAATTAACCACAGAACATGGTCACAGTGAGTTTGTGGCCCGGGCTGGACACTCTGTAATTGAGCTTGGGTCGAGACCAATCTTCTCCACGGTCACGGTGGCCCTGTGCCATTAGTATGGTGCCCATGAGTGGAGGAGGCTGCAGCTCACTGAAGGTGCCAGCCGTGAAAATGGCTCAGAAGAGATGGCGCAAACAAGCTGCTGTGCTCAGGCTCGGGTCCATGCTGTTGGTGGCCAAGCAGGACAAGTCAAGGTCGTAGAACTGAGATAGGCTGGGACCTGGGACCCTTTACTGGAGTGCTTGCCCTTGCACCCGGACAAACGTCTCCTCGAGCAACAGAATGCAAAGCACCTATAAGGGACTGAAAATCACTGCACGCATGCACCAACTACCATTTCTGAGGTGCTGAGAGCAAAAGCAGGGTATTATGCATGGTCCCTGCACATAGCACCACCAAGGGGGCGGGCAGACCCCCTAAGCCACCCCTCCGGCCCAACCCACTGATATACCCCCACCCTCATCCCATTTAAGGGACCAGCCTGCCCTCCTCGGAGAGCAAGCGAGGGCACCTGTTACTTGTTTTCTCTCCCTTGTGCAGCAGCGCAAGTCCCAGTAAAATGTTGCCTGAATTCCTCATCAATTTCTATTGATTAAAGAGTCCAAGGACCCGGGTCAGTAACAGAACAACTTGCGACTTAGGGCATTGCCCCCAAGAAGCATCAGCACTTGGGGTTCTAGTGACCAGGCAAAGAGACCCTCCAGGTGTCTGAGCACACCCTCCAGTTCTGCCAGGGTATGTTGGCATTTCTGCTGCTCGCCTCAGCAGTGGCCAGAGGTTTCTTCTTCTCACTGTCCTCTGCCAGGGACTGCACTTCCAGCTCTGGAGCCGCCATCACGACCCCCAGGACTGAACTTTATTTTTGCAGGTAATTTAATGTTTTCTTTGAGTTTGGGGGAGGGATAGTCAACTCCGTTTATAAAAGGATGTATCCTGGGGTCCAAGCAATATAACCAATTGGCAAGGGAGAATGTTTGTATTAGAGAACAAATGGACCCTAACTGCCGATTTTAACGTGGTTAATTGGTATTTATTCTTTAATAACTCAGTAACTCAGGCATCACTTCATGTAGGAAGCCTATTCTGAATTTCCCCACCCTCATCCAAAGACACTAAGTCAGCAAACCAGGATGTATGGTCACCCTCTATAAAGTTATGTCTGAATCTCAAAGTACTTACCACACTAATCAATCTTCTGTAATCACACAATCAGAAAATGATAGAATGCAAAAAACAAAGTATGGTGTAGGGGATGGTTGATTTGGATATTCAGAAATGTGTTTACCATTGGATATTTCATCCAATGGTAAACACATTTCTCTAGAGCAGACTGCCTCGGTTCAAATTTAAGCTGTCTCACTGACTGTGTAATATTGAGCAAGTCACTTAATCTGTGCCTCGGCTTTCCTTATCTGTAGAATAGGAATAATAATAGTATCTACCTAACAGGGTTGCTGTGACGATTAAATGAATTACTTGTGCAAGATGCTTACAACAGTGCCTGAAGCGTAGTAAATGCTGCCTAAGTATTACCAATTATTATTATGGCATGTGGTTGGTCCAGTAGAAGAGGTAGAATTTGAAAGGGAGCTGAAGGATAAGTGTGCTAGGTAAAGACAGCTTTTTACCAGTATGCGGGGACACACTTTTTTAGGGCTGTAAAGGTTAGCAGCTAAGGTGATGTAAATAGTTGTTTTCATTTTATTTCTACTGGTCTCCATTCACTGCTTTGGTTTGGGAAAGTAATTCTCTGGTTTTTGGCCCAATGGAACTTAAACTCCACTTCCCTTCTCCTGAGCTCATGACAGACACTGATATGTTGATAATGGTATTTTTTCCAGTGAGCAGATGAAGCCTCAGAATGCTTCTCACCATGGCCCTCCAGAAAGGTCCTGCTAGTGCGACTGAAAAGACAAGAACACATACGCCATTCCCAGGTGAGTCCCTTGTTTCACAGCAGAGGGACCTGGAGCCTAGAGAAGTAAAGTGACTTGCCCAACCCCACACAGCCAGCCAGAGCAAGAACTGGAACTTGGGTTTTTCCCCTCTTTGGTTGGTATTTGTCTTGCCATCATGTATGGTGGTATTTATTTTCCTAACATATCACTTGGTTAGCTTAGTTTCTGATTAGAATGGCCCCTGCCACCAATTACATTGATGTAACTTTAGATGGTTAAATATATATATATATATATAAAATATACATGTGTGTGTATGTATGTGTGTATATGTATTGTCCAAAGTTCATAAATAACAGAAGTAAAACCAATGAATCATTGAAGTAGTAATCAGTAAAAGTTTATTGTGCACATACCGCAAAGACAGTTTATGAACCAGAAGCACTCAAACCAAAACATGGAATGAGGCTCAAGGTGTACTGTTAAAAAACAAATTATATACTGGGAAGGCAGTGACTGTTTATTCTTCACCATGATTGGTTATAATATTACAATTTTCTTAAATGATAGGGAATTGGTTAGTGGCCACTGCATATCAGTTTGGAGAAACAGTTTAAGTTTTGCTTATGATTTTCAGAGACATAAGCAAGAAATGACCCAGGTCAAGTTAGTCTTGCAAAATGAGCTAAATTAAGCTTTGCTTGTATGATTAAACTGATTTTGTCTGCTCAGGGACTTTTCCAGGCTGGTCTCTTTGGTTTTGATTTTAACAATATCACATTGTATATTTATTACGTTAAAGACATATGGCTGCAAATAATTAAAAACAAAAGGAAGCAAGGTACAATCATTCATCCACGAGATGCCCTACAACACTGTAGTGAAATTCATAAGCCTTGCTTGCTCTGCAGCAGTGCTGATGGCACTATCTATCTGGCTTAACCAAATTATTGTGGCATGATCTTGTAGTCAGGTTGCAAATGAAGAACTCCAGGCTAATCAACAGCAGACTGAGTGTACTTAGAGCTTCGTGCCTATAAGCATAAATTGTGATATTTTGCTGCTTTTAAATGATGCATGATGAAATGATTGAAGACATCATTACATGGAACAATATCCAACAGGGAATGTGATATTCTTAATGATTTAGCACTTCCAGCTCTTATGGGAGTGTTAAGTCCTTTTACTGAAGAACTGTAGGGAAGTGGTGTGTTTTAAGATTAAGACTGGATCTAGACAAACAGTGGAGTCTTGACCATATCACAGACATGTTCAGGGAACCTGGCAAGTGGGTGAAAGTGGAGGGTCTAGCTCTAAGCTGGATCTGAGTGATTTAATTAGCATTGCTGAAACCCTAGTAAAATAGTTCTCAATCTTGGCTGAATATTAGAATCACCTGGGGAGCTTTTAAACCTCCCATGCTGGGGCCCCCTCCAGGGATTGTGAGTTAATTTTCTGGGTGGGGCCAGGCATTGAGGTTTCTAAAGCTCCCAGATGATTCTAATGTATAGGCACAGAGGTAAACCAATGGTGTGGTCCTTGAGGAGCAAATACATCAGCCTTTTTTGGATCCTCCTCCTTTTTAACAACGCTGGTGTAGGGATTGCTGTGAGAATAAATGCAGGAGCAGAGAGAAGGCGAAACAGGTAGGCGAATACAGGGGAGGGTCAGCAAGTTCTCAAAACCTTCACCTACTTGTTCAGAGTTTTAAAACTCTCCTCATAGGTGAATCATTCGATACAATTTCTAAGGACAAATCATGTCTGGAATATGACCCTATGCCTTCTAACCTCGAATTGCAAAAAGGACTTAATGTATTCATCAATCCGTTCACTTAATGAGCTTTTACAAGAATACCTGGGGCAAAAAAAACAGTATGTGCTCTCCAGAAGCAACACCTGCATAACTTTTTGGAAATTGACACAGGAGAGGCACAGAATATGCATATATGGGCAATGGACTTTTCTTCTTCCCTCTCCTTTTTTGGAGCCAGGTACTTTCTCTGGTTCACGAAAACGTAACTCAGGACTGGGAGGATGGTATTGCCTTTGCATAATAAGGTGCAAGAGATAAAACTACCAGAAGGGCATATTCGACAGCTGGTTTTTTTGGACACTTTGCCTGTTGGCTACACCAGGACATGAACCCCTTCCCTTTTTTTTTAACATCTTGATTGGAGTATAATTGCTTTACAGTGTTGTGTTAGTTTCTGCCATATAACAAAGTGAATCAGCCATATGCATACATATATCCCCATATCCCCTCCCTCTTGAGTCTCCCTCCCACCCTCCCTATCTCACCCCTCTAGGTGGTCACAAAGCACTGAGCTGATCTCCCTGTGCTATGTAGCTGCTCCCCACTAGCTAGCTATTTTACATTTGGTAGTGTATATATGTCCATGCCACTCTCTCACTTCGTCCCAGCTTACCCTTCCCCCTCCCCGTGTCCTCAAGTCCATTCTCTATGGCTGTGTCTTTATTCCTGTCCTGCCCCTAGGTTCATCAGAATTTTTTTTTTTTTTTTTTTGATTCCACATATATGTGGTAGCCTATGGTATTTGGAGGTTCCTTAAAAAACTAAAAATAGAACTACCATATGACCCAGCAATCCCACTACTGGGCATATACCCTGAGAAAACCATAATTCAAAAAGAGTCATGTACCACAGTGTGCATTGCAGCACTATTTACAATAGCCAGGGCATAGAAGCAACCTTCCCTCTTTTTTGATTCTACTTAGAGCTGTACTTCCTCAGCCCTGATCTCTCATGTTCCTCCCATCCAGTGGTGAAAATTGAGGTTGCAGAGAATGACAGTAAACCCTTCCTGGGGCTGCATATAAGAGTTGACAGGGTGAGGGCCATGAGGAGGTTGAAAGGACTGAGGGGCTAATGGAGGATTGGGCGGAGGGGGTATGGAGTAGGGGCAGCTACTGAAATGCAAGCCGAACCCCACAGGGAGGCCTCTCCCATAAGCCCACCAACCACTGAATGAATAGATTTTCTCACTTCAATCTCAGGTAAAAGACTGATTGATTGCTTTTTGGGATTTTGTATATTTCTTTGCTCTTTTGTTTTTATTTATAGACTATATTATATTACCTTTCACAACAATGATGGTTAGTGCTGGGGTAATAAAGGCCATAGAATTTCAGAGAAAGGTCAGGCTCCTGTCAATAACCAAAACTTCAGGAAGCTGAAATGCTGAAAGTCACTAGAATTTCATAGACTATAGACTTTTTAATTGGAAAAATCACTGGAGAGGCTTCACTCCACTCACTAATTTTCTAATGAAGTGACCGAACTTCTAGAAATAGTGAGGGAGTGGGGTCGAGATGAGGTGAGACAGAGGGAACCTTATAAGCCAGGCTGTAAGATGAGGGAAGACATAAGACCCACTGGAGGATGGAGAAATCGGCCGCCTGGTTATTCAGGTTTGCTTTAACCTTGGGCAGAAGTGAATTATTTTAACAAAAGAAACTGAAATATTAATATGAACAAGATGTAAAGCACTTAGATATGGCTCATGTTAGGAAAAAATATGAGATCAGGGAAGTTCTGTGAGGGATAAGGGCAGAGGAGAAGCATTGCAATTTACTTGGAAGTGAGACCTTCCCGTATAAACTTTGAAAACAAAAGGATGACACTGCTTCCTTTTCCTTTTTCCCTCTTCGCTGCTCTCCCCCATCCTTTCTCTCTCCTCTTCCCCCCTCATCACTTTCTCCAGTCCAGTGTCATCACTGAGTGGGAATCCATGTTGAGTGACATGAGGCTCTCCTCAGTCAGTGCTTCCCTAGTGATCAAGACCGTGCCATCCAGGGAATTAACCTGCCATGTGTGTGGGGGTGGCTGTGCAGGCAGAGGCTGGGAAGGTAGGGCATAGGGAGTTCTCGCCTATATTTAGCAGTCTCCCTCTGTCCCACACTCAGACATCTGGGTTGAGTGCTACCTCTGTTAGAAATAAAAATACAATAATAAAAAGGAGCAATTTGAATTCTGAATTTCATATGGAAATGATTAGAAGTGTGAATATTGTCAATGGAAGATGTCATCATTGCTACAGAAATAGGCTTTGTCATTACAGTAAAGGCAACTGTAATTTTATTTTGGAACTCCTTCTGCCTCCTCTTTCCTTATAATCTCCAAGAAAATAATTGAAATTAAAAATTGGTCCACTCTGCCCTGCTAACCCCACCATTAAATCTTCTCAATACTATTATGTTCATGATTCTCAACATCATAATTCAGGAATGAATCAAAGAGAACCCAAACACTGAAGGTTTCTCTCAAGACCTTTACAAGATCCAGAATTACTGTTGGGATAATTTAATCCCTAGGAACAACCAGGCTACTGATATTTTGGTTAGTCAACTTTGACGATGCAATGTATCAATACCTAGAGAATAACGGTCTGTTTCATGGTAGAAAATTGGAGTCCTTACTTCCAATCAGAAGTATAAGGACTCTTGATGAGATACAGTGAAGCTTCAAAACCTGGAAAAAGTGGGTAAAAATATATAAGGTTTGTTTCCTTCAACATATCGAAAAGGTTCTATCCTTTTTTTTTTTTTAAGTTTATTCCCAGGTATTTTATTCTTTTTGATGTGATTTTTTTTAACATCTTAATTGGAGTATAATTGCTTTACAATGGTGTGTTACTTTCTGCTTTATAACGAAGTGAATCAGCTATACATATACATATCTCCTCCCTCTTGTGTCTCCCTCCTACCCTCCTTATCCCACCCTTCTAGCTGGTCACAAAGCACTGGGCTGATCTCCCTGTGCTATGAGGCTGCTTCCCACTAGCTATCTATTTTACATTTGGTAGTATATATAAGCCCATGCCACTCTCTCACTTCGTCCCAGCTTACCCTTCCCCCTCCCCATGTCCTCAAGTCCATTCTCTACATCTGTGTCTTTATTCCTGTACTGCCCATAGGTTCTTCAGAACCTTTTTTTTTTTTTTGATTCCATATATATGTGTTAGCATACGGTATTTGTTTTTCTCTTTGACTTACTTCACTCTGTATGACAGACTCTACATCTCACTACAAATAACTCAATTTCATTCCTTTTTATGACTGAGTATTATTGCATTGTATATATGTGCCACATCTTCTTTATCCATTCATCTGTCGATGGATACTTAGGTTGCTTCCATGTCCTGGAAATTGTAAACAGAGCTGCAATGAACATTGTGGTACATGACTCCTTTTGAATTATGGTTTTCTCACGGTATATGCCCAGTAGTGGGATTGCTGGGTCGTATGGTAGTTATAGTTTTAGTTTTTTGAGGAACCTCCATACTGTTCTCCATAGTGGCTGTATCAATTTACATTCCCACCAACAGTGCAAGAGGGTTCCCTTTTCTTCATACCCACTCCAGCATTTGTTGTTTGTAGATTTTTTGATGATGGCCATTCTGACTGGTGTGAGATGATACCTCATTGTAGTTTTTTTTTTTTTAATTTTTTTGCGGGACGCGGGCCTCTCACTGTTGTGACCTCTCCCGTTCGGGAGCACAGGCTCCGGACGCGCAGGCTCAGCGGCCATGGCTCACGGGCCCAGCCGCTTCGCGGCATGTGGGATTCCCCCGGACCGGGGCACGAACCTGTGTCCCCTGCATCGGCAGGCAGACTCTCAACCACTGCGCCACCAGGGAAGCCCCTCATTGTAGTTTTTTTTTTTTTCCCCTCATTGTAGTTTTGATCTGCATTTCTCTAATGATTAGTGATGTTGAACATCCTTTCATGTGTATGTTGGCAATCTGTATATCTTCTTTGGAGAAATGTCTATTTAGGTCTTCTGCCCATTTTTGGATTGAGTTATTTGTTTTTTTGATATTGAGCTGCAAGAGCTGCTTGTAAATTTTGGAGATTAATCCTTTGTCAGTTGCTTCATTTGCAAATATTTTCTCCCATTCTGATGGTTGTCTTTTTGTCTTGTTTATGGTTTCCTTTGCTGTGCAAAAGCTTTGAAGTTTCATTAGGTCCCATTTGTTTATTTTTGTTTTTATTTCCATTTCTCTAGGAGGGGTGTCAAAAAGGATCTTGCTGTGATTTATGTCATAGAGTGTTCTGCCTATGTTTTCGTCTAAGAGTTTTATAGTGTCTGGCCTTACATTTAGGTCTTTAATCCATTTTGAGTTTATTTTTGTGTATGGTGTTAGGAAGTGTTCTAATTTCATTATTTTACATGTAGCTGTCCAGTTTTCCCAGCACCACTTATTGAAGAAGGTGTCTTTTCTCCATTGTATATTCTTGCCTGCTTTATCAAAGATAAGGTGACCATATGTGCGTGGGTTTATCTCTGGGCTTTCTATCCTGTTCCATTGATCTATCTTTCTGTTTTTGTGCCAGTACCATACTACCTTGATTACTGTAGCTTTGTAGTATAGTCTGAAGTCTGGGAGCCTGATTCCTCCAGCTCCGTTTTTTGTTCTCAAGATTGCTTTGGCTATTTGGGGTCTTTGTGGTTCCATACAAATTGTGAACTTTTTTGTTCTAGTTCTGTGAAAAATGCCATTGGTAGTTTGTTAGGGATTGCATTGAATCTATAGATTGCTTTGGGTAGTATGATCGTTTTCACAATGTTGATTCTTCCAATCCAAGAACATGGTATATCTCTCCATCTGTTTGTATCATCTTTAATTTCTTTCATCAGTGTCTTACAGTTTTCTACATACAGGTCTTTTGTCTCCTTCGGTAGGTTTATTCCTAGGTATTTTATTCTTTTTGTTGCAATGCTAAATGGGAGTGTTTCCTTAATTTGTCTTTCAGATGTTTCATTATTAGTGTATAGGAATGCAAGAGATTTCTGTGCATTAATTTTGTATCCTGCTACTTTACCAAACTCATTGATTAGCCCTAGTAGTTTTCTGGTAGCATCTTTAGGATTCTCTCTATCATGTAATCCGCAAACAGTGACAGCTTTACTTCGTGTTTTCCGATTTGAATTCCTTTTATGTCTTTTTATTCTCTGATTGCTGTGGCTAAAACTTCCAAAACTAAGTTGAATAATAGTGGTGAGAATGGGCATCCTTGTCTTGTACCTGATCTTAGTGGAAATGGTTTCAGTTTTTCACCATTGAGAACGAGGTTGGCTGTGGGTTTGTCATATATGGCATTTATTATGTTTAGGTAAGTTCCCTCTATGCCTACTTTCTGGAGGGTTTTTACCATAAATTGGTGTTGAATTTTGTCGAAAGCTTTTTCTGCATCTATTGAGATGATATGTCGTATATTTTTTCTCCTTCAATTTGTTAATATGGTTTATCACATTGATTCATTTGTGTATATTGAAGAATCCTTGCATTCCTGGGATAAACCCCACTTGATCATGGCATATGATCCTTTAAATGTGCTGTTAGATTCTGTTTGCTAGTATTTTGTTGAGGATTTTTGCATCTATATTCATCAGTAATATTGGCCTGTAGTTTTCTTCCTTTATGACATCTTTGTCTGGTTTTGGTATCAGGGTGATGGTGGCCTTATAGAATGAGTTTGGGAGTGTTTCTCCCTCTGCTATATTTTGGAAGAGTTTGAGAAGGATAGGTGTTAGCTCTTCTCTAAACGTTTGATGGAATTCGCCTGTGAAGCCATCTGGTCCTGGGCCTTTGTTTGTTGGAAGATTTTTTTTTTAATTAATTTTTATTGGAGTATAGTTGATTTACAGTGTCATGTTAGTTTCTGCTGTACAGCAAAGTGAATCAGTTATACATATACGTATATCCACTCTTTTTTATATTCTTTTCCCACATAAGTCATTACAGAGTATTGAGTAGAGTTCCCTGTGCTATATAGTAGGTCCTTATTAGTTATCTATTTTATATATAGTACTGTGTATATGTCAATCCCAATCTCCCAGTTTATCCCTCTCCCCACCTTCCCGCTTGGTAACCATAGTTTTGTTTTCTACATCTATGACTATTTGTTTTGTAAATAGGTTCATTTTTACCATTTAGATTCCACATATAAGTGATATCATATGACATATCACTACTTTAGATTTGGCATCAGTCATGCCGATTTTGTGGTTTAGAATCTAGACACTAGACACTCGAGTGCCCCTTTCAACTCCAGCTTCCTGCCATGATGATTTTAGTCTTTACGACTGGGCTTTTGCCTTTGGATTCTCACCCTGAACCAAGGTTACTGGTTGATACCACAGCCAAGCCCCTAACTGACCTATTTGTTTGGATCCCTGACATTCTACCCTGCCGTTGACATCACTCTCTCCCACAGAGTTAAATATTGTTCTGGTACTCAAGAGCTACTAGCTTCATCTTGTAACAGGGACTGATTACCTGGAGGCACAGCCCTTCTGCCCACCTGAATTAGGGTGCTCTGCTTCCTAGGCTCCTCCTACTATTTCTTGGTTAGATCTCCATTAAAAAAAGACTTGCCTGAACTTTGACCTCTGTGGCCAAATCTTCAGACGTAACGGATTAGAATGCCAGCAGTGCATTGGGTTGAACACGGTAGGACCCAACCCTTCAGTCTGGTCAGTTTCTTTTTTTTTTTTTAACATCTTTATTGGGGTATAATTGCTTTACAATGGTGTGTTAGTTTCTGCTTTATAACAAAGTGAATCATATACATATACATATGTTCCCATATCTCTTCCCTCTTGCGTCTCCCTCCCTCCCACCCTCCCTGTCCCACCCCTCCAGGCTGTCACAAAGCACGGAGCCAATATCCCTGTGCCATGCGGCTGCTTCCCACTAGCTATCTACCTTACTACGTTTGTTACTGTGTATATGTCGATGACTCTCTCTCGCCCTGTCACAGCTCACCCTTCCCCCTCCCCATAACCTCAAGTCCGTTCTCTAGTAGGTCTCCATCTTTATATTCCTCCCTTACCCCTAGGTTCTTCATGACATTTTTTTTTCTTAAATTCCATATATATATGTTAGCATACGGTATTTGTCTTTTTCTTTCTGACTTACTTCACTCTGTATGACAGACTCTAGGTCTATCCACCTCATTACAAATAGCTCAATTTCGTTTCTTTTTATGGCTGAGTAATATTCCATTGTATATATGTGCCACATCTTCTTTATCCATTCATCCGATGATGGGCACTTAGGTCGTTTCCATCTCCGGGCTATTGTAAATAGAGCTGCAATGAACATTTTGGTACATGACTCTTTTTGAATTTTGGTTTTCTCAGGGTATATGCCCAGTAGTGGGATTGCTGGGTCATATGGTAGTTCTATTTGTAGTTTTTTAAGGAACCTCCATACTGTTCTCCATAGTGGCTGAACCAATTCACATTCCCACCAGCAGTGCAAGAGTGTTCCCTTTTCTCCACACCCTCTCCAGCATTTATTGTTTCTAGATTTTTTGATGATGGCCATTTTGACTGGTGTGAGATGACATCTCATTGTAGTTTTGATTTACATTTCTCTAATGATTCATCATGTTGAGCATTCTTTCATGTGTTTGTTGGCAGTCTATATATCTTCTTTGGAGAAATGTCTATTTAGGTCTTTGGCCCATTTTTGGATTGGGTTGTTTGTTTTTTTGTTATTGAGCTGCATGAGCTGCTTGTAAATTTTGGATATTAATCCTTTGTCGGTTGCTTCATTTGCAAATATTTTCTCCCATTCTAAGGGTTGTCTTTTGGTCTTGTTTATGGTTTCCTTTGCTGTGCAAAAGCTTTGAAGTTTCATTAGATCCCATTTGATTATTTTTGTTTTTATTTCCATTTCTGTAGGAGGTGGGTCAGAAAGGATCTTGCTGTGATTTATGTCATAGAGTGTTCTGCCTATGTTTTCCTCTAAGAGTTTGATAGTTTCTGGCCTTACATTTAGGTCTTTAATCCATTTTGAGCTTATTTTTGTGTATGGTGTTAGGGAGTGATCTAATCTCATACTTTTACATGTACCTGTCCAGTTTTCCCAGCACCAGTTATTGAAGAGGCTGTCCTTTCTCCACTGTACATTCCTGCCACCTTTATCAAAGATAAGGTGTCCATATGTGCGTGGGTTTATCTCTGGGATTTCTATCCTGTTCCATTGATCTATCTTTCTGTTTTTGTGCCAGTACCATACTACCTTGATTACTGTAGCTTTGTAGTATAGTCTGAAGTCTGGGAGCCTGATTCCTCCAGCTCCTTTTTTCGTTCTCAAGATTGTTTTGGCTATTCGGGGTCTTTTGTGTTTCCATACAAATTGCAAAATTTTTTGTTCTAGTTCTGTGAAAAATGCCAGTGGTAGTTTGATAGGGATTGCATTGAATCTATAGATTGCTTTGGGTAGTAGAGTCATTTTCACAATGTTGATTCTTCCAATCCAAGAACATGGTATATCTCTCCATCTATTTGTATCATCTTCAATTTCTTTCATCAGTGTCTTATAATTTTCTGCATACAGGTCTTTTGTCTCCTTAGGTAGGTTTATTCCTAGATATTTTATTCTTTATGTTGCAATGGTAAATGGGAGTGTTTTCTTGATTTCACTTTCAGATTTTTCATCATTAGTATATAGGAATGCCATAGATTTCTGTGCATTAATTTTGTATCCTGCCACTTTACCAAATTCATTGATTAGCTCTAGTAGTTTTCTGGTAGCATCTTTAGGATTCTCTCTGTATAGTATCATGTCAACTGCAAAGACTGACAGCTTTACTTCTTCTTTTCTGATTTGGATTCCTTTTATTTCCTTTTCTTCTCTGATTGCTGTGGCTAAAACTTCCAAAACTATGTTGAATAAGAGTGGTGAGAGTGGGCAACCTTGTCTTGTTCCTGATCTTAGTGGAAATGCTTTCAGTTTTTCACCATTGAGGCTGACGTTTGCTGTGGGCTTGTCATATATGGCCTTTAATATGTTGAGGAAAGTTCCCTCTATGCCTCCTTTCTGCAGGGTTTTTATCATAAATGGGTGTTGAATTTTGTTAAAAGCTTTCTCTGCATCTATTGAGATGATCATATGGTTTTTATTCTTCAATTTGTTAATATGGTTTATCACATTGATAGATTTGCGTATATTAAAGAATCCTTGCATTCCTGGAATAAACCCCACTTGATTATGGTGTATGATCCTTTTAATGTGCTGTTGGATTCTGTTTGCTAGTATTTTGTTGAGGATTTTTGCATCTATGTTCATCAGTGATATTGGCCTGTAGTTTTCTTTCTTTGTGACATCCTTGTCTGGTTTTGGTATCAAGGTGATGGTGGCCTCGTAGAAGGAATTTGGGAGTGTTCCTCCCTCTGCTATATTTTGGAAGAGTTTGAGAAGGACAGGTGTTAGCTCTTCACTAAATGTTTGATAGAATTCGCCTGTGAAGCCATCTGGTCCTGGGCTTTTGTTTGTTGGAAGATTTTTAATCACAGTTTCAATTTCAGTGCTTGTGATTGGTCTGTTCATATTTTCTATTTCTTCCTGGTTCAGTCTTGGCAGTTGTGCATTTCTAAGAATTTGTCCATTTCATCCAGATTGTCCATTTTATTGGCATAGAGTTGCTTGTAGTAATCTCTCATTATCTTTTTTATTTCTGCAGTGTCAGTTGTTACTTCTCCTTTTTCATTACTGATTCTGTTGATTTGAGTCATCTCCCTTTTATTCTTGATGAGTCTGGCTAATGGTTTATCTATTTTGTTTATCTTCTCAAAGAACCAGCTTTTAGTTTTATTGATCTTTGCTGTTGTTTCCTTCATTTCTTTTTCATTCATTTCTGATCTGATTTTTATGATTTCTTTCCTTCTGCTAGCTTTGGGGTTTTTTTGTTCTTCTTTCTCTAATTGCTTGAGGTGCAAGGTTAGGTTGTTTATTCGAGATGTTTCCTGCTTCTTAAGGTGGGCTTGTATTGCTATAAACTTCCCTCTTAGAACTGCTTTTGCTGCATCCCATAGGTTTTGGGTCGTTGTGTCTCCATTGTCATTTGTTTCTAGGTATTTTTTTTATTTCCTCTTTGATTTCTTCAGCAATCACTTCATTATTAAGTAGTGTATTGTTTAGCCTCCATGTGTTTGTATTTTTTACAGATCTTTTCCTGTAATTGATATCTAGTCTCATGGCGTTGTGGTCAGAAAAGATACTTGATACAATTTCAATTTTCTTAAATTTACCAAGGCTTGATTTGTGACCCTAAGATATGATCTATCCTGGAGAATGTTCCATGAGCACTTGAGAAAAATGTGTATTCTGTTGTTTTTGGATGGAGTGTCCTATAAATATCAGTTAAGTCCATCTTGTTTAATGTATCATTTAAAGCTTGTGTTTCCTTATTTATTTTCATTTTGGATGATCTGTCCATGGGTGAAAGTGGGGTGTTTAAGTCCCCTACTATGAATGCGTTACTGTTGATTTCCCCTTTTATGGCTGGTAGTATTTGCCGTATGTATTGAGGTGCTGCTATGTTGGGTGCATAAATATTTACAATTGTTACATCTTCTTCTTGGATCGATCCCTTGATCATTATGTCATGTCCTTCTTTGTCTCTTTTAATAGTCCTTATTTTAAAGTCTATTTTGTCTGATGTGAGAATTGCTACTCCAGCTTTCTTTTGGTTTCCAGTTGCATGGAATATCTTTTTCCATCCCTTACTTTCAGTCTGTATGTGTCTCTAGGTCTGAAGTGGGTCTCTTGTAGACAGCATATATAAGGGTCTTGTTTTTGTATCCATTCAGCCAATCTGTGTCTTTTGGTGGGAGCATTTAGTCCATTTACATTTAAGGTAATTATCGATATGTATGTTCCTATTCCCATTTTCTAAATTGTTTTGGGTTCATTATTGTAGGTCTTTTCCTTCTCTTGTGTTTCTTGTCTAGAGAAGTTCCTTTAGCATTTGTTGTAAAGCTGGTTTGGTGGTGCTGAACTCTCTCAGCTTTTGCTTGTCTGTAGAGGTTTTAATTTCTCCATCAAATCTGAATGAGATCCTTGCTGGGTAGAGTAGTCTTGGCTGCAGGTTTTTCTCCTTCATCACTCTCAGTATGTCCTGCCACTCCCTTCTGGCTTGTAGGCTTTCTGCTGAGAGATCAGCTGTTAACCTTATGGGGATTTCCTTATGTGTTATTTGTTGTTTTTCCCTTGCTGCTTTTAATATGCTTTCTTTGTATTTAATTTTTGACAGTTTGATTAATATGTGTCTTGGCGTATTTCTCCTTGTATTTACCCTGTGTGGGACTCTCTGTGCTTCCTGGACTTGATTAACTATTTCCTTTCCCATATTAGGGAAATTTTCAACTATAATCTCTTCAAATATTTTCTCAGTCCCTTTCTTTTTCTCTTCTTCTTCTGGAACCCCTATAATTCGAATGTTGGTGCATTTAATGTTGTCCCAGAGGTCTCTGAGACTGTCCTCAGTTCTTTTCATTCTTTTTTCTTTATTCTGCTCTGCAGTAGTTATTTCCACTATTTTATCTTCCAGGTCACTTATCCGTTCTTCTGCCTCAGTTATTCTGCTATTGATCCCATATAGAGTACTTTTAATTTCATTTATTGTGTTGTTCATCGTTGCTTGTTTCACCTTTGTTTCTTCTAGGTCCTTGTTAACTGTTTCTTGCATTTTGTCCATTCTATTTCCAAGATTTCGGATCATCCTTACTATCATTATTTTGAATTCTTTTTCAGGTAGACTGCCTATTTCCTCTTCATTTGTTAGGTCTGGTGGGTTTTTACCTTGCTCCTTCATCTGCTGTGTGTTTTTCTGTCTTCTCATTTTGCTTATCTTACTGTGTTTGGGGTCTCCTTTTTGCAGACTGCAGGTTCGTAGTTCCCGCTGTTTTTGATGTCTGTCTCCAGTGGCTAAAGTTGGTTCAGTGGGTTGTGTAGGCTTCCTGGTGGAGGGGACTAGTGCCTGTGTTGTGGTGGATGAGGCTGGATCTTGTCTCTCTAGTGGGCAGGTTCACGTCTGGTGGTGTGTTTTGGGGTGTCTGTGGCCTTATTATGATTTTCGGCAGCCTCTGTGCTAATGCGTGGGGTTGTGTTCCTGTTTTGCTAGTTGTTTGGCATAGGTTGTCCAGCACTGTGGCTTGCTGGTCGTTGAGTGAAGCTGGGTGCTGGTGTTAAGATGGAGGTCTCTGGGAGATTTTTGCTCTTTGATATTATGTGCAGCTGGGAGGTCTCTTGTTGACCAGTGTCCTGAAGTTGGCTCTCCTACCTCAGAGGCAGAGCCCTGACTCCTGGGTGGAGCACCAAGATCGTTTCATCCATACGGCTCAGAATAAAAGGGAGAAAAAGTAGAGAGAATTAGTAGAAGTATGAGGAAAGAAAGAAGGAAAGGAGGGAAGGAAGGAAGGAAGGAAGAAAGAAAGAAAGAAGCAAAGAAGGAAAGAAGGCAAGAAGGAAAGAAGGGAGGGAGGGAGGATGGAAGGAAGGAGGGAAAGAAGGAAAAAAGACAGAAAGAAAGAAGATACAGTAAAAATAAAATAAAGTATAATAAAGTTATTGAATTAAAAAATTCTTATTTAGAAAAAAAAAAAAAGGGATGGATAGAACCTTAGGACAAAAGTTGGAAGCAAAGCTATACAGACAAACTCTTACACAGAAGCATACACATACACCCTCACTAAAAGAGGTAAAGGGGGAAAAATCATAAATCTTGCTCTCAGAGACCACCTCCTCAATTTGGGATGATTCGTTGTCTAAAGGAGGGAAGGAAGGAAGGAAAGAAAGAAAGAACGAAGGTAAAGTATAATAACGTTATTAAAATTAATTATTAAGAAAAAAATTAAAAAAAAAAAACCATGGACGGATAGAACCCTTGGAGAAATGGTGGAAGCAAGACTATACAGACAAGATCTCACACAGAAGCATACACATACACATTCACAAAAAGAGGAAAAGGGAAAAAAAATCATAGATCTTGCTCCTAAAGTCCACTTCCTTAATTTAGGATGATTGGTTGTCTATTCAGGTATTCCACAGATGCAGGGTATATCAAGTTGATTGTGGAGCTTTAATCCGCTGCTTCTGAGGCTGCTGGGAGAGATTTCCATTTCTCTTCTTTGTTCTCACAGCTCACCGGGGCTCAGTTTTGGATTTGGCCCTGCCTCTGCGTGTAGGTCGCTGGAGGGCGTCTGTTTTTTGCTCAGACAGGACGGGGTTAAAGGAGCCGCTGATTCGGGGGCTCTGGCGCACTCAGGGCGGCGGGGAGGGAGGGGCACGGGGTGCGGGCGGGCCTGCGGCGTCAAAGGCCGGCGTGACTTTGCACCAGCCTGAGGCCCGCCGTGCGTTCTCCCGGGGAAGTTGTCCCTGGATCCCGGGACCCTGGCAGTGGCGGGCTGCACAGGCTCCGCGGAAGAGGGGTGTGGGGAGTGACCTGTGCTCGCACAGAGGCCCCTTGGTGGCGGCAGCAGCAGCCTTAGCGTCTCCCGCCCGTCTCTGGGTCCATGCTTTTAGCCGCGGCTCGCGCCCATCTCTGGAGTTCCTTTAAGCAGCGCTCTTAAACCCCTCTCCTCGCGCACCAGGAAACAAAGAGGGAAGAAAAAGTCTCTTGCCTCTTCGGCAGCTGCAGACTTTTCCCTGGACTCCCTCCCGGCCAGCCGTGGTGCACTAACCCCTTCAGGCTATGTTCAAGCCACCAACCCCAGTCCTCTCCCTGCGCTCCGTCCGAAACCCGAGCCTCAGAGCCTCAGCTCGCAGCCCCGCCCGCTCCGGCGGGTGAGCAGACAAGCCTCTCGGGCTGGTGAGTGCCGGTCGGCACCGATGCTCTGTGCGGGAATCTCCCCGCTTTGCCCTCCGCACCCGTTGCTGTGCTCTCCTCCGCGGCTTCGAAGCTCCCCCCACCGCCTCCCGCAGTCTCCGCCCGCGAAGGGGCTTCCTAGTGTGTGGAAACTTTTCCTCCTTCACAGCTCCCTCCCACTGGTGCAGGTGCCGTCCCTATTCTTTTGTCTCTGTTTTTTCTTTTTTTTTCTTTTGCCCTACGCAGGTACGTGGGGAGTTTCTTGCCTTTTGGGAGGTCTGAGGTCTTCTGCCAGCCTTCAGTAGGTGTTCTGTAGGAGTTGTTCCACGTGTAGATGTATTTCTGGTGTATCTGTGGGGAGGAAGATGATCTCCGCGTCTTACTCTTCCGCCATCTTCCTCTCATTCCTCTGTTGGAAGATTTTTAATCACAGTCTCAATTTCAGTGCTTGTGATTGGTCTGTTTATATTTTCTATTTCTTCCTGGTTCAGTGACGGAAGGTTGTGCTTTTCTAAGAATTTGTCCATTTCTTCCAGGTTGTCCATTTTATTGGCATATAGTTACTTGTAGTAATCTCTCATGATTCTTTGTATTTCTGCAGTGTCAGTTGTTACTTCTCCTTTTTCATTACTGATTCTGTTGATTTGAGTCATCTCCCTTTTATTCTTGATGAGTCTGGCTAATGGTTTATCAATTTTGTTTATCTTCACAAAGAACCAGGTTTTAGTTTTATCGATCTTTGCTATCGTTTTCTTCATTTATTTCTGATCTGATCTTTATGATTTCTTTCCTTCTGCTAACTTTGGGGGTTTTTTTTTTGTTCTTCTTTCTCTAATTGCTTTAGGTGTAAGGTTAGGTTGTTTATTTGAGATGTTTCTTGTTTCAAGGTAGGATTGTATTGCTATGAACTTCCCTCTTAAAACTGCTGTTGCTGCATCCCGTAGGTTTTGAGTCATCATGTTTACATTGTCATTTGTTTGTAGGTATTTTTTGATTTCCTCTTTGATTTTTTCAGTGATCTCTGTGTTATTAAGTAGTGTATTGTTTAGCCTCCATGTGTTTGTATTTTTTTTATAGATTTTTTCCTGTAATTGATATCTAGTCTCATAGTGTTGTGTTTGGAAAAGGTACTTGATATGATTTCAATTTTCTTAAATTTACCAAGGCTTGATTTGTGACCCAAGATATGATGTATCCTGGAAAATGTTCCATGAGCACTTGAGAAGAAAGTGTATTCTGTTGTTTTTGGATGGAATGTCCTATAAATATCAATTAAGTCCATGTTGTTTAATGTATCATTTAAAGCTTGTGTTTCCTTATTTATTTTCATTTTGGATGATCTGTCCATTGGTGTAAGTGAGGTGTTAAAGTCCCCCACTATTATTTTGTTACTGTTGATTTCCTCTTTTATAGCTGTTAGCAGTTGCCTTATGTATTGAGGTGCTCCTATGTTGGGTGCATAAATATTTACAATTGTTATATCTTCTTCTTGGATTGATCCCTTGACCATTATGTCGTGTCCTTCTTTGTCTCTTGTAATAGTCTTTATTTTAAAGTCTATGAGAATTGCTACTTCAGGTTTCTTTTGATTTCCATTTGCATGGAATATCTTTTTCCATTTCCTCACTTTCAGTCTGTATATGTCTGAGGTGGGTCTGAAGTGGGTCTCTTATAGACAGCATATATATGACTCTCGTTTTTGTATCCATTCAGCCAATCTGTGTCTTTTGGTTGGAGCATTTAATCCATTTACATTTAATTATCGATATGTATGTTCCTATTACCATTTTCTTAACTCTTTTGGATTTGTTTTTGTAGGTCTTTTCCTTCTCTTGTGTTTCCTGCCTAGAGAAGTTCCTTTAGCATTTGTTGTAAAGTTGGTTTGGTGGTGCTGAATTCCCTTAGCTTTTGCTTGTCTGTAAAGGTTTTAATTTCTCCATTGAATCTGAATGAGATCCTTGCTGGGTAGAGTAATCTTAATTGTAGGTTTTTCCCTTTCATCACTTTAAATATGTCCTGCCACTCCCTTCTGGCTTGCAGAGTTTCTGCTGAAAGATCAGCTGTTAACCTTATGGGGATTCCGTTATGTTATTTGTTGTTTTTCCCTTGCTGCTTTTAATATGCTTTCTTTGTATTTAATTTTTGATAGTTTGATTAATATGTTTCTTGGCATGTTTCTCCTTGGATTTATCCTGTATGGGGCTCTCTGCATTTCTTGGACTTGGTTGACTATTTACTTTCCCATATTAGGGAAGTTTTCAACTATAATCTCTTCAAATATTTTCTCAGTCCCTCTCTTTTTCTCTTCTTCTTCTGGAACCCCTATAATTTGAATGTTGATGCGTTTAATGTTGTCCCAGAGGTCTCTGAGACCGTCCTCAGTTCTTTTTATTCTTTTTTCTTTATTCTGCTCTGCAGTAGTTATTTCCACTATTTTATCTTCCTGGTCACTTATCTGTTCTTCTGCCTCAGTTATTCTGCTATTGATGCCTTCTAGAGAATTTTTAATGTCATTTATTGTGTTGTTCATCATTGTTTGTTTGCTCTTTAGTTCTTCTAGGTCCTTGTTAAACGTTTCCTGTATTTTCTCCATTCTGTTTCCAAGATTTTGGATCCTTTTTACGATCATTACTCTGAATTCTTTTTCAGGTAGACCGCCTATTTCCTCTTCATTTGTTTGGTCTGGTGGGGTTTTACCTTGCTCCTTCATCTGCTGTGTGTTTCTCTGTCTTCTCATTTTGCTTAACTTACTATGTTTAGGGTCCTCTTTTCTCAGGCTGCATGTCCATTGTTCCCTTTTTTTTGGTGTCTGCCCCCAGTGGCTAAGGTTGGTTCAATGGGTTGTGTAGGCTTCCTGGTGGAGGGGACTAGTGCCTATGTTCTGCTGGATGAGGCTGGTACTTGTCTTTCTGGTGTGCAGGACCGCATCCAGTGGTGTGTTTTTGGGTGTCTATGACCTTATTATGATTTTCGGCAGCCTCTCTGCTAATGGGTGGGGTTGTGTTCCTGTTTTGCTAGTTGTTTGGCATAGGGTGTCCAGCACTGTAGCTTGCTGGTCGTTGAGTAGAGCTGGGTCTTAGCTTTGAGATGGAGATCTCTGGGAGCACTTTCACCATTTGATATTACATGGAGCTGGGAAGTCTCTTGTGGACCAATGTCCTGAACTCGGCTCTCCCACCTCAGAGGCACAGGCCTGACACCTAGCTGGAGCACACTCAGTCAGCGCCACGGCTGCTCGGGTTGGAGGGTCTCCTACAGAGGCAGGAGGTGGCTGTGGCTTACCATGGGGACAAGAACACTGGCAGCAGAAGTTCTGGGAAGTGCTTCTTGCCATGAGCCCTCCCAGAGTCCGCCATTAACCCCACCAAAAGTCTATCCTTTCTTATGGGCAGCTGATTGGCTCTGGAAATAACTTTCCCAAAATGAGGAGGATGTTTCCTTTAGATGAGTTAGATGTTTTTAAAAAAATACGTTGTGTATTTAATGAAATTCCTCCTTTGATCCACCCATAAGCAAGATTTGTTGACTTTCTAGCTCCAAAAACTATGTCACATCAGACCGTGTGTCTCTGTCTCTGATGCCACCATCTTAGTCTGGCTCTCATCTGCTCTAGGTCCTCCTGCTCAGACTCATGCCCCATCCCATCCACTCTCACAGCAGCCAGTGTCCTCATCTTACATTGTACAGGACCCCACCCTCCACATCGCCCCCCTTCTTAGAGACCTGCAATGAGAGAAGTTTGAATTCCCCTAATGCAATGCCCCTTCTGTGCCCCACTGTCCCCCACCCTCTGTTACTTTCTCTCCAGCCCTCTGCTGTTTCTTTCATAAAACCTTATAACAATTTATAAATAGTTCATTTGCTTATTTTTTTCTTGTGTCATCTTGCCTACCAGATTGTATGATTCATAAATTCAGGGATGTTCCTCTTTCTGTCTTGTTCATCTTTGTTTCTTAGTGGCAAGCTTAATGACTAGTACATGGTGGACTTTTCCCCCAGCATTTTTTAAATAAAAAATTTCAAACATACAGCACAGAGAATTTTATAATGAACACCTGAATACCTAACCCCTAGTTTCTACTGTACTTTCTTCATCACATATCTATCTCTCTCTCTATTCCTGTATCTACCCTCAACAAGTGGTTGACTTTTAATACATTTGTTGAATGAATGAACAAATGAAGACTGTTACTCTTTTGGTCAATAGAAGCTGAAGCTATACATCCTGAGCTTCCTTGTTTCTGAGTGGAAAGAGGGTATGGGGAACTACGTCATGTTTCGTGGGATGTGTATCTGCTCAGCTCCGTACCAGGCATTGGGCCAGAAACTGAGGATGCAGAAATAAGGACAAATTTCCTGCCTTCCAGAGGCACAGCCTCCACTAGTGAGAAGACCCAAATATGTTAGTGATAAAAGAAATAAGCAGAAAATGTTGACTAGCGATTTTTTTCGCTTGTGTGACTTGTTAATAAAAACTGACCAGTCCTATCTTGATGTTCAAACTGCCTGATTTCTTGGCCTTTTGTGTTTTTTGTTGCACAAGTAGACAAAAGCGATTGTTTACTTGGCCAATGCCAGTGAAGGAATATTTTATGATTCCTAGTTTAGTGAGTGACAAATGCAAGCCCATTTGAACCATGAAACTCTTAGCTTTATTTTTTTTAAAAGTTCTGTACATACCATTGAAATACACAAATAACAGAAGCAAAAGAAAAGCATATAAATGTTCCTAATCTAGGCTAACTATGGTCAAGGTAAAGAGCATCTCTGCTTAGTCTAGAAAATTGACAGAGCAGAGCAGGTAGAGCTTTCTTCCCTTCTGCATGCAGATAGTTTTTTCTAAACTATGTTTGATTATAGTTTTTGGACCCTGTGTTTATTATTTTGATCGCTCAGAGGAAATGCTTACCTTTGAAGTAACATCCTAGGGCAGTGCTTTGCAATATCCTTTATTAAGCTTTACTGTGTCTATTCACATTTATAATATTTTGATTCTTATTTTAGAAGGAGGATTTTTAGAAGGTCAGTGTAGTATCTTTGTGATTGAATTCCAAGAGTACTTAGCAGGGGTCCATGTATATAAGGGTGTTGAATCATTGTGAACTGGGAACGCATTCAAGTTCAAGCTTAACTGAGAATCCTCTGTTAAATATTTAAAAGTGAAGCATTCTTTTAAAAGAGGCCTATGGGCCTGGACAGCATAGAAATGGGTGAACACAGCACCGCTAAGCCGCAAAAGCAGAGCTGGGACCTGAGCTTGTTACTCCAACCTTGGCTGTCTCCTCAGCCCCTCACCCCTTTTATTGATGGCGTTCTGCTTTCTAACACGTTTGGGATCCCCAGCCCATTAACTTTCATTTGCTCACATTGTCCTTCCATGGGCTTCCATGTGGCAAATATTTCAGGGCCCAGTGTGGTCCTGACCTGGATTTGCTTCCTGGCTTTGCCACTAGTAGTTAAAGGACCTCGAACAAGAAATGTACTTTTTCCAAGTTCTAGGTCCCTTACCTGTAACTGGGAGACCTTAAAACCTACTTCAACATGTAAAACATGTCCACCATGGAGAAGACTCTTGATAAATATATCAGTAGTTTTACCCTACCATCTTAAGATCAGTTACCACCTTGGATCACTAAGAAATGATGTTTGCAGAGAAATATGGATGTAAGCACCTAGATATTTAGTGCAATAGGAGAAAAAAGCAAATCTGAAGGTGGATATTTTATTTATAAAATTAAACCTAATTTATTTTGCAAAAACCAACACATACATGTTCAGATCTGGTTTATCTTCAAAACATGTGTTTTTGGTTTTTTAACAAACATGCAAGCTAATTTGGCATGCCAAACATTTTTCTCTTTAGCTCTCCTTGGAAAAATTTTTTTTCATAACACAAACAAGGGTGCAAATATTGTCCAAAAACTATTTACATTTTTACCCTTCAGAATTACTAACATTAAGATTTATTGAGAGGAAAGAAAAACTGCAAGGTTTTGCCTTTGGCATTCACATTTGATTCAGCAGTATAATTAAAAACTTGTATTTGTTTTTAAGATAAACACTTCGAAGGAAATTTAATAAATCTTGGTTTTGCTCTGCAAAGGAGCCACTGTATCAAAACATTTAACTGGAGCTGTCAAGTTCCTGCTGGTAGAATATTACTTCCAGCCTATTTATTAGCTTTTCTTCCTGTAGCCCAATATATGATTCCCCCCACCCCACCCCTCCACTGAGTGAAAGCACAGAAAGGATGCAATTTCTTGTCTCTTTTCCCCCAGCATCATGCAAGGCAAGGCAGCATCACAAGTCACAGTATCTGAATTTACTTTGTATATTTTTTCTTACACTTAAAATGATTTTGTATTATAATACTTACTGGGTCATCTAAAATCAACATTGTTGATTTTAAACTGTTATAAAGCCATACTTTTAGAGACATTTGAAACAATTCATGAACCATGTCTGAAAGGAGATAATTACCTTCAACCTATTCTTTTGTGCTTGAAGTAAAAGAATTTTAGGTATCAGCAGGTTACTAGAAAATAAGACTTTAGGGGGTCTATATAATTTATTCAGATCTTTTTGTATATTGTAAACAAGGATAGGATACTTTTGACAGTAGTGTATGAACAATTTTTTAAAAAATATATCCTTATCCTTCACTATAGAATAGGTACCAAGAGAGCATTTTAAATATGATTCTGATAGGTCTCTTATGAGCCTACTTCCCAGAAAAAGTTGATATGAAATTTCCCAATTAAAAACAAAATCTAAAGTCATAGATTTAAGCTGAGAGAATATGGTATGTGAGGTAAGGTCATTGTGTTATCTATGGTCTGATGCACAATGTAGCACGCACAAAAGAACCTAAAGAGACATCTATCTCAAATTTCAGGCAGGATATAAGAGTGCATAGAGAGGAGAGAGCTTTTCAGGTGAGACAGTGAAAGAAGCTACAGTATTCACCTAAATTAATACATTGTAAGCAACGTACACATATGTAATGCCAGTTCACAGTTTACAAACAAGATCAATTAGAAATTGCACTGTGATAGCCACACATTTTGGAGAAAAATTCCCAAGCCAGGCGAATGTGGATTGGGATAAAAACATAGGCCGTGTATACCACCATAGCAAAAATGGTTAGTAAGATGGTATTGAACATGGATCGCTCCCAGGGCTCCAAGACAGCACAGCAGCTAATGATTTGGTATTGATAGTAGAGCCAGGAGAAATAGTCCTTCACACGTTTGAAATCCATGGCTGGTTCTTTCAAGCTGCAGAAAGTCTGTCCTGTTAAAAAAGGTAACAGATTAGAAGAAAAAAAAAAATAAGGCACTAAACACAGAATCTTCTGATATTTTCATGATCTCCGCATGTCAAAAATTTTCAAAGAATGTTAATGATCATTGAGTGAATTACTAATAGGTATATTATATGGAAATAATAACAACATATTAATCATAGGAATTAATAATATTGCCATTACTACTAATAATTACTACTAGAATGAATAGCAATAATATTATTAACAGTGACATCTAAAAATAATTGCTAGTAATAACTCTAGTGATAATAATATCTACAGTTGAGTCTAACCACATTTTCTTTAGCCCTGTACATTTAGAGAGATAAATGTGAGTTTTCTATTTCCTACAGCATATATTCTGGTAGAAGATTAAAGAATAGTGTGCAGAAAAGAGTTAATATAGCAAACCTGAGGCTGCTATTTTTAGAAGGGTCCTTGGCTGGCATCTGGGAACTTGGCTTTTGGAATGTTCTTTCTGTTCCCTAATGGATAAGGATGATTCACTATGCCTAGACAGTGCAAACACTGTAATTTATGGCTGTATTCTGGGAGTCTGGGATTTTTGTAATTGCCAGGCAAAGAGTGTCCATGTGAGCAGCCCCAATAAAAACCTTGGTGCTGAGTCTCTAATGGGCTTCCCTGAGCAGAAACATTGACATGTATCACTGCACTTTTTGCTGGTAAAGAAAGAGGCACACTTGGTGTGTCCACTCATGGGAGGAAGAGAACATCTGAAGCCTGTAAATGGATTTCTTCAGACTCCAACCGTGTCTGTCTTCCTGACTGATCCTGTTGTATATCTTTTTGCTATAATAAACCTTAGCTGTGAGTGTGAATATATGTTGAGTCCTATGAGTCTTTCTAGTGAGGCACTGGACATATAGATGGTCTTGGGACCTCTGAAACAAAGGTGAAGCCCAAAGTGTACCTTTGGGTGGTCATTTGGTTTTTGGGTAGAGAACTTATGAAAACCATATAAAAATGTTTTGTTGGCCCTCAGATAGGATCACAGTTAAAACAATGTGGAAAACCTCCTAGAAGGAAGGGCATCTATCATTTCTTTTTTTTTTTTGATATACCATTTTTTTTTTTTTTTTTTTTTTGCGGTACGCGGGCCTCTCACTGCTGTGGCCTCTCCTTTTGCGGAGCACAGGCTCTGGACGCGCAGGCTCAGCGGCCATGGCTCACGGGCCCAGCCGCTTCACGGCATGTGGGAACCCCCCGGACCGGAGCACGAACCCATGTCCCCTGCATCGGCAGGCGGACTCAGCCACTGCACCACCAGGGAGGCCCGATATACCAATTTTTATTTATTCATTCATTTCTTAAAGATTCTTGGGAAGATTTTGCAGACAGAGACATGGTGGGTGTCCCTGGGGAGACAAGCTGACCTGTACCTATTGTGCTTACTCCTAGGAGTATCATGCTGCTACATCATCTAAGTCCACCTTGATAACTTTTATTATTCAAATCACAGTTAAATATTTTTGAAGATCATTCCTGTGTTCTGACCTGAATGTATCTCTCTTTTATTTGATTCTCTTTTGAGTAAAAGCAAGATGTTTTTGCTCCATAAGACCGTGGACTCAGGCTATGGGGAGACTCTCATGATCCTAATGCCTGGCACAGAGACTGTCATCAGTAAATACTTGCTGAACAAATGAGTAAATGAATGAATGACAAGTAACCAACTTAAAAAAATAATTATAGATGACTCACAGTCCCGACCTACGTGGGATACGGTAGGCTATTGCTGACTTTCAATAACTTGGCTTTGATAGTAAGGAACCCTTTCTGACAAGGAAAATTTCCACAAAAACTTAAAGTGGGAACGTCTCTGTGTTTCCAGGTCATGATTATTTGTAATAATGGCCAGAGTAATCCAAATAAGTAGATAATACCTTTACTTAGTCTCCTAGAAGCCAGAGTGGAGACGAAGTAATTGGATTTGAATGGTTTGTCCTGGCAGGTGGACTTCAGTGAGAAGTTACCTCCAATGTTCTTTTTCACTCCTAACTCTGGTTGCAGAGAAAGAGCAAAGGTCAAAGGTTTAAAAGAAAATGAGTGACAGAAGAAGTGATAATTTCAGTGAACAATATTATCCAAGCAACCAAGACTTTCCACTGATAGGCTGAAAGAGAGAAATTAGGAAGTATCCCTATTTGAGCTTTTAGGCTGTCCCATGAGACAACTGTATATTTCAAACTAAATTTAATTTTTAAAAATCTTATTGATGGATACCCACACTTGCTCCTCTTCATTACCTAGACAGAGTTTGGGGTGGCGCCAGGTAACTGATCAGGAGTGTGAGAGTCCATTCACCAGGTATGAAGTTCCAGACTGTGCTGGGTGAAGGTGGGAGAATGATGGCTCAGACAGGCCCAGACCCACCTCTTAGAAAGCTTGGTCCAGTTGGGAAGACAGGAAGCAATCAAATAATGTATACAAATATATAATTATCTACTGTATTATGCCCTAAAGGGCAAGAGCAATGTATAAGGGGCTGTGGGAAACCTAATCCAGTCTGAGTATGTCTCTGGGGAAGAGATATTTAAGATAAAATCCAGGAGATGATTGTGAATCTAACAGATAAAATGAGTAGTCAGATGGGGAGAATGGACAAGACATAGGGATCAACTTGTGTTTGTGCAAAGGTTAGGGGTGGGAAGGAGCTTGATAGGCAGTCAAGGGAATGACCAGAGTGAGGCCAAGTGCCCTAGGGCCTTAGCTGAGTGGGCAAAGTATTTTGTCTTGATCCTATGAGTGAGGGGGCTCCAAAGGTTTTTAACAGGGGAATGCTGTGGTGGGTTTGAGAAGATGAGCCTTTAAGATCATATGGACATGTTGCCTTCCCTGCATTCTAAAGCCAAACTGAAATGATTTTGAATACCAATCATTTCAGTAAATCTATGCCTCTGCTGTCTCATGGGCGTGACTCATTCAGAATCAACCATATACTGAAAATCTGTTTAAAATATTCTTAATATTCTTTTTACTTTTATAAATAAGATAAATTACTCATTTAGAAACATCATTGACTTCTCTCTATATTTTAGCTTTTAAAAATTTATTAATTAACTGCCTGCCTATTGCTTTCTCTTCAAAAATTAAATTTCTTGCTTGAGCAGCCCCAGTGGATACCTTGACTGCATCCTTGTGAGGGACCCTGAGCCAGAGGCATTAAGCTAAGTTGTGCCCAGATTTCTGAGCCGTAGAAACCGTGAGGTGGTCAGTGTTCATTGTGTTAAGCTGTACAAGTCAGTCAGTCAGTCAAGGAGATGACAGTTCTAAAGCAGACCAACATGCATTACACCAGAGCTGGATACCTGGTAAGAACTTGGTCACATATTGCTAACAATTTAAAGAATTAAGATAAAAAATTTTTTTTCTTGCCCATTTCTACAGTACGCTGGATCATTTCCCAGCCCTCTCAGTAGTCAGCTCTGACATGTAAAAAGTACTTTATTGTCACATCTCACTTCAGTCTCAAGTAAAAGAGTCAATAAAAAGCATTGATATCCCCCTTTTCTTTGATTCTTTTCCCCCTTATTAATGAAAAGCAGTTTTAAAGATTATTCATTGTTTCTCATGAAAAGGTGAGAAGAGAGTTGGTTATTGTTGGTAAATCATCTGCTACAACCTATTGTTAGAATATGCACTATACTGAGGTTCTGGATTTGCTTCAGTAATATGTTTTACTTCCTTTTGAGTCCATTTTTAAGTCTCCTGTGGCAGGGGTCCCCAAGCCCTGGGCCGTGGGCCACTACCGGTCTGTGGCCTTTTAGGAACCAGGCCGCACAGCAGGAGGTGAGCAGCAGGCAAGCGAGTGAAGCTTCATCTGCAGCTTCCGATTGCTCCCCACTGCTCCCCACCGCTCCCCAATGTCACATTACTGCCTGAACCATCTCCCCCTACCCGCACCCCCGAGAAAAATTGTCTTCCATGAAACCGGTCCCTGGTGCCACAAAGGTTGGGGACTGCTGTCCTATGGGACAACATGGAAGATTTAAGACAACCACTTTAGACAATTTAAGATGAGTAATGTGGGAAGGAGAATTCATTCATTCATTAAATAAGGGTATTTTGAGTATTACTATGTGGTTTTCTCTTAGTAGTAACAGCCTCAGAAGGAATCTGTTCCAAAATGGCATTGCAGACAGGAGATGCTCTTCTAGGCAGCAGCAAACTGGACCATGTAACAAACATGCAGTGACGAGGGGCCAGGAATTAGCACTAAATAGGGGGAAAGAGAATGGAAAAATGCTAAGGAGGAAGCTAGGAAAAGAGGCTGAATTTGAGAAATAAGATGACAAAAATGGCATGAAATTAATTATTCACAGGTAACCTAGAGCTAGATGACAGCAAACATCTTAATGTCTTAATCTTTCACAATCAAATGTGAAATTAACTTGCCCTTAAAGACCTGATGGCATATCCCAGTAAAGCTAAACAAGAGACTTAAAATGCTTACTTTATTGAAGCACACCACACTTCTCCTTGTTTTTAATTATATGTTTTTTAAAAGGTGATTTCCCGTATACGGAAAAGAGGGAGGAAGTAGTTTGTTTCTTCTCCGTCTCCTCCTCCTGCTTCTTTTAATTTTTTCTCTAAACTTGGTGATTTTTAAAACCCTCTTAAATCTTTAATGAGGTTGTACATTCAAAGTTGACACTGCCTAAGCACATTGTGGTATGTCTTCAGTGGTACAGTGGCCTGGATGGGTTTGACTCCTAACAGCTGAAGCTGTGTGGTGATGCCTTCAGGTGACTGGGGAGGGTTGTGAGCCCCTGTGGGACACAAAGCGGGTGAAGCTCTCTGTAAAAAGTGGGGGTGAGGCAAGGGCCAGCACTGTTACCTGGAGGGATGGGTACTGAGGCCTGAGGAAAGGCTTTTTCTGGGTCATTGTTTGTTTGCTTGTTTGTTTTTTAATGTTCCTTTTTTTCTATTGATGTATAGTTAACTTACAATGTTGTGTTAGTTTCAGGTGTACAGCACGATGATTCAAGTTATATGTGTGTGTGTGTGTATTCTTTTATAGATTCTTTTCTCTTATAGGTTATTACAAAATATTGAAAATATTGAATACTGTACTATACAGTAGGTCCTTGTTGGGTATCCATTTTACATATATAGTAGTGTGTATATGTTAATCCCAACCTCCTAATTTATCCCTCCCCACCCCCTTTCCCCTTTTGTAACCATAAGTGTGGTATATATATATATATATACCACAACCAAACTATATATACAATGGAATGTTACTCAGCCATAAAAAAGAATGAAATAATGCCATTTGCAGCAACATGGATGGACCTAGAGATCATCATACTAAGTGAAGTAAGTCAGACAGACAAATACCATATGTCACTTATGTGGAATCTAACAAAAGGATACAAATGAACTTATTTGCAAAACAGAAATAGACCCACAGACATGGGCCATTGTTTTAAAAACAGGATAACATCTCCTTCTTCAGGAGGATCCATGTAGTACCACATTCTGAGATGCTTGATGGACTTGATTTATCAGGGTTTCTCTTGTAATAACAACAGAAACAATTTCTGTTTTCATAGGATTATCTGTAGCTTAGAAAGTGCTTTTTATTGCATTTTCATAATGGGTTTGGGACTAAGGACAGGCATTGGTTCAAGTTCTGACTTCTCCACTTGCTGAGTATGTGACCTTGGCCCAGTTACTTAAGTGTTCTGGGCCTCAAGTTCCTCATCTGTAAATGGAAATAATAATCCTTTATGTTTAAGGCTGCTGTGAGGATTAGCAAAAATGCAAGCAAAGCATCAATTAAAGGGATTTGTATGTGGAGGAAATACATAGATAGGAAGATGGAATCTAACTGGTGAAAGGCTTTCCCTCTCCCCCACTTCCTTTTATTTATTAAAAATAATTATTACCATGCTGGTAATCGCACCAGGAACTGGAGATACCATGGTGACTGAGACAGCCATGGCCATTGCCCCCAAGGATTATCATTCAGCTGGATATATTCCACAAATATATATTTTAGACAATATTTACCACATGTATTAGGTAGCTAAAGTGGAATCCTAGAATATCAGCAGCTGGATGGACCGTAGAATCCCCTAGACCCAATCACTCATTTTAAAGAAAAGTACCAAGACTATGAGGCTAACATTAAATTGATATTAAATTGGTTGACATCAAATTGGTTTGTCAAACTGAATTAAAGTGACTGGACTATTCCAGGTGGTGAATACCCTGTGTTTCGTGAATTGACATTGGATGAAAGAAGCAAAAATTCCAATGGAGGTTTTCTGTGGTCTTCAAAGTTGATCAAGGACATTGAAATCAAGTGTGTAGGTATCTGGAAGACTTCAGCCTCACCCTCTCTCAGTTTCCCCAGGCTCTACTCTTCTCTTACTCAAGACTCTTTCCTGAAATCCCACTGTTCAGCTTCTCCTCTAGTAAAATGAAAGTCTGGCAAAGTCTTCATTTATTGCAAGTATTACTGGGAACTGGCAAAGCCTAAGGTTCTTGTTAGTAGTGTACAACTTAGCATGGATAAAAGACCCGAATAAGAGTTTTGCCAGGTTGGGGGAGAAACGGGGGAAGGAAGAGATTATTAGAGAAGGATTATGAGAGTCTTGGGAACCAGACAGAGAGAGAGTGATTTCTAAAGGGAACCCAGTGAATGAATGGGGGACACTGATCGTAGAAAACAGTGAGGACTTGGAATTCCCCTAAGAAGTTATCTCATAATTGATTGGAGAGTAAATGGCTATTTTTTATTTCTGAATGTCACTGAATGTATTTTTCTCTCACTAGATTTGTGTACAGTGGGGAAAAGTAAAGTTTAATCTCCTCTCTCACAACAAGAAGGTGAATTCCGGGGACTTGTGATCCACATTACTCAGGGGCAAGCCTTTCTTCTGGCCTGAACAGAGAAGGAGGTTAGAATAAATAAAGCAATAAAAAAACCCACATGCTCTCATGAACCCATGTATATGAGTCATGAAATGAGAACGCTGTGAAAGGGAACGTGCGGGGCGGTGGCGAAAGTAGAGACTGGGCTTGCTCAGGAGGCTTTTTGGTTTTGGTTCTCTCCATGGGAACAGGAGTGGTAAAAGGTTAGGCAACCACAATGAAAGATGAGTAGCAGAGGATTTGTTAGGGTGGCGCTTTCCTTGGAAATACTGCAAACGACTTCATCCTGCAGCCCTCCTCTGCCTAAAGAAAGTACTCCAAATTATTGGATTTTCTAAGGAAGGGATTTCCCTTTCTAAACATTAGCTAAAAATGAACCTTCCCTCCGGAGGAGGGGAAAAAGACTTAACACATTTTGGTTTAAATTTCCTTCTAAAATGTCAGAATCCGGGGCTGAAGAGAAAAGTCAGAAGGATTTGCAACTGAATTTGGGTTAACTCCTTCTCAACTTATTTTGGAATTCTACGTCAATCACCCAGCTTTTTTTGTGCTTCATATTTGGAACTTGAAAACCCGAGAAGGGGAAAAAGTATCCTGCCTGCTGCTGCAGAGAGAGATGCTGTATCTAAAAAGAGACTGTGTCTGTACTCGGAAGCAGCTTTCTTTGGAAAGAACTCAATAGATTTACTCAAGTTCAAGGCTTCCTTTAATTAAGAAATTCATTTAAAGAAGGAGCAGAGTGATGTCCTTCCAAAGAGTACAGTGTGAAAAAGGGTGATAAAAACGAGTAAATTTACAATGGAGGAGACCGATAAGCGCTACCTCAGCCAGCTGATCAGGGCCACCGTCAACAGTGATAACTCATGTTGGTAGTATGTATCCATGATATGATGGCATGAAAATGGCACTTTACTTCTTTGGTCTTCCTCCCCCAAACCCACAACCTCAGTCTAATAATGAGAAAAAACATCAGACAAATTTTAACAGAAGAGCATCTTAAAAAATACCTGACCTTAAATTCTCCTAGTACCTAAAACTCTCAAGATCATCAGAAACAAGCAAAGTATGAAAGATTGTCACAGCCCAAAGGAGCCTAAGGAAACATGACCATTAAATGTAATGTGTAATGGATGGAATCCTGAAACAGAAAAAGGATTTTAGGTAAAAACTAAGTAAATTTGAGTAATGTATTGGCTTTAATAATAGCATACCAATGTCGGCTCATTAACTGTAAGATGTGTCATACTAATGTAAGATGTTAATAGCAGAAACTGGGTGCAGGGTATATGGTAATTTGCTGTATTATCACCTCAATTTTTCCATAAGTCTAAAAATGTTCTAAACAATAAAGTCTATTAAAGTTTTTTGAAGGCAAAAAAATAATTAGGAAAGTCTTGAAAGGTCCAGAGTTACCCTTATTCCAAACTCCAATGAACTTTGCTTATGCTGTTCTGCCTTTCTGCAAAACTCTTCCTCATAACTTTGAACATAATTAAATAATAGTCTTCAATAAAGGACTGGCTTTCAAATATTTTCAAACACACCAGAGATGAAAAGTACATTTTACTTTTGATCCAGGGTACATACACATACACATACACATACATATACCCATATAACTGAAATAAACATCTCTCAAAATAATACTCTGCACGTTGATATCTTATTTCTTATTCCATTCAGTTTCATTCTGCTGTGTTCTATGTTATTGTCTTCATTCATTACAAAATACCAATCGTGAGCTACCATATCGATTTCTTAACCCACCAATTGCAACCTGCAGTTGGAAAAACCCTCCTTTAAGGCTTATCTCAACTGCTAGCCTCTCCAAGATGTCTCTACATTGTCCAGTTTGGCAGACACTAGTCACATGTGGCAATTTAAATTTTTTGTGCTCATTAGCCACATGTGGCTTGTGGCTACCATATTGGACAGCACAGATATAGAATATTTCCATCACTGCAGAAAATTTTATTGGGCAGTGCTGTGGACTCTCTCCATCTCTCACTTGGACTAATGAAATAGCCTACCAACTTGTCTCCTTTTCACCTTACAATCTTCCATGCTGCTGTTGCAATTAACTTTCTAAAATTATAGATTTATTTTTCAGTGGCTCTCCATTTCCTATGAAATGAAACATTCATGTAAGGCCTTTCACAGTTTGATCCCTCCACCTCTCCTGCATCATCTCTGAACTCTCCTGCTAAATGCCATTCACTCTTAAGCTTCCATGTTTTAGTTCATCCTCTTTTCTTTTCTAGAAATATTTTTGTGCCCCTCTTCTTTTAGATAAAATCCTATTCATTTTCAAGATGTAGCTTCTATGTTCTCTCTTCTATGAAACATTCTCAGGTCAGGAAGACCACCCTTCCAAGGAATGTATATTGCTTTCTTTTATGGGTTACCATTGTAGCTTTTATACTGTATTATAATTAGCCATGTACAGTGTTTCCCCATTAGACTATGAGGTCTTTGAATACTGGGAATATGCCATGGTCATCTCTATATCCCCAGTGCCTGGAATGTGGGATACTTATACACTGGCTGGTGGGCTGGTTGGCTGACTGAATTGTAAGGCTGTAGAAGGTAGGGACCACACTTGTACTTATTTAATATTCCCATAGCACAATGTGGGGTACATAAAAGGTACTTATGAATTCTCATTGTCTGCTTTCAGGCAATAAGTTTTAGACAGATTGTTTTCTAAATATTGTCAAATTCAGTACAATCTGTTTTTTTGTAGGATGAAAGGGAGCTGGTACTGATAGGACAAATACTCTTAAAGTTTCCAATACTCTTGAAAGTTCATGGACTCTGTGGGGGAATTAAAAAGCACTTCTATAGTGATTTTAAATCCCATTAAAATGGCTTTTTACAAGGGCTTACTCTAGGTGAGTAAAAATTTAAGATTGGTAGAAAAGTGGTTCTAATGGAAAAAAATCCCAGGATGAGAACATCTGGAGACCTGAATTCTATTACAGCAATTTTTCCTCTTCATCTTTTCTTCTCATCTTTATTTCTCTTCATTCATTCATTCATTTTACTTTGTGTCCTTGGGCAAGTTCCAAAGTCTTTCTGGGTCACAGCTTCTCTGTGTAAAACGAAGATAATTGATAATTGCTTCTAAGTCTGTCTCAGTGATACGGTAAGGAATGTGGGGATAGTTTGTGAGCTCTTTAGAAATATTTGTAAGAGTCATAATGATAGTAATAGTAGTGCTTGTTGTTGTTCCTTGTGGATTGGTACAACTTTAAACTACTTGCAAGATTTTATTATAGAGTCAAAGGGTCTTCATAGAATATTCTATAACAGTTACCTCAACAATGGAGTGCTTTGGATATTTTACAGGGAAAAAAAACCCCTCAGCCCTTATTTGTTTGCTGAATGAACTTCCTGGTACATGAGTAATAATAACAAAACAACACATGTATATAACCATTAACACAAGCCACTATTTGAAAGACATTGCAATCTTTACACAAATCTTTAAATGTGTGTTGGGCAGGGCCACCACATTCCATTGTGTGGGCTGTGCACTGCACAGACTTGTGTCATGGTTCTTGGAGCCCTGATCACAAACTGCTTCTTTATGTAAACACAGTTTGATTCACAAAGATACAAATTTGTATGATTAAAGGAAAAACCTCACATTGTGTCTATGTACAAATCAGACACAACAATAGTTTATTGGCTTCCCAGTTTCCAAATGTCTTGCTCTAAGTTTTCTGTGGGTGACTGTAATGTTTTCTGTGTCTCACAGAATGTTCTATTCTTGCTTAACATTTTCCAGGGAATTTCCTTGTCATCTTAGAATACTCTCCAGTCACCCTTTGGTAAGCAATTCTTCATGCTGATACTGAGCTGAATATTGGAAGTCAGACCAGAAGTGATGGACTTGAAGTCCAAGTCTTTAGAGGGAGCTAAAAGAACCAACTTAAAGGTTTGTGATAAATCAAAGCCAGAGAAGCAAATCAAACAACCATAGGGCAATTAAGGAACTTTCTTTATACATTCATGAATTGCTTGCACAATTTATAGACTCCTCAGAGAGGAAAAAACAAACAGTTGTAAGTCAAAGCATTCTTCTGCTTTTAGGCAGCTAAGTTACTCAATGTTTTATAATCTTAGAAGTGAGTTACTGAAATAGTGTACTAAGAGGAAAAAGTCTCACCAACAATTTAGCCAAGTTGTTGGTATGGTGTTGGTTTGAGTAATACACAAGAGTAGAGTGTTTTTGTGGAGATCTGAACCAACCTTTTGGCCTCCAATTTCCATTAACACCAACAAAAGCAGAACAACAGAAAACATGTACTTCTAGTCCAACTATCAGCTGAGGCCGCTGGGCATCATAGTGTGCGTTGAGTAACTGTAATTTCAAAGCAGTCCTGGTTGTTTGGCATTTTATGACAGACTCTAGAGGGATTTATGAATGAAGGACTTCTGGCTGGGAAAGGAAACTTGGAATTTGACTTTAACAGAAAATTTCATAATAGTTTAGGAAATACCAAATTCACGTTAGATCAATTTCAATGTTGTGTGGCTATCAAAAAGGAGATACATATAGTGAAATTAAAAATGAGAAGCACACAGGTTAATGCTGAGTAGATGTTATGAATAGGAAGAGAAACTTGTAATAGGAGAGGACATATCTTGCCTTTTTCCTGGTGTCCTCTCATTGACTCATATAGAAACAGGGCAAGGGGAATTCCCTGGTGGTCCAGTGGTTAGGACTCCGTGCTTTCACTGCCAAGGGCACGGGTTTAATCCTTGGTCGGGGAACTAAGATCCTACAAGCCAGGCAGCCCAAAAAAAAAGGAAACAGGAAAAGTATCCTTCTTTATTCCTGCCAATTTGGGAGTGGAGAGTAAGGCTTCCAGGTCAAGATTTTAACTGTAATGTCATTTCCTAGGATGAACCTCTTTATTACTATTTTATTTTTTTTAAAAAAAGAAAGAAAAACCCCATTATCCTAAGGAAAGAGGAAAGAATATAGCTTCTGGGTGGCTTTTTCCTTCTGTAGATATTGTTCCCAAGGGCTGCCAATTTGTTTTTAGAGGTAAAAAGTGAACAGAGTTGCAACACTAACAGTGGACTTAAAGATGTTAATAACCGTTTAAATAGGGGGATATATGTATACATATAGCTGATTGACTTTTTTATACAGCAGAAACTAACACAACATTGTAAAGCAATTATACTCCAATAAAGATTAAAAAAAATAGAAATGGAGAGAATAAAAGCAGACCAAAAGAAAAAGTCATTAAATGTATACACGTTAAAGCGCATTATTCAAGATAGCCAAAAGCAACCCAAATGTCCATTGGCAGATGAATGTATAAACAAAATATAGTATATACATGCAATGGAATATTATTTATCTTTTAAAAGTAAGGAAACTCTGACACATGCTACAACATGGATGAACCTTGAGAATGTTATCCCAAGTGAAATAAGCCAGTCCTAAAAAGACAAATGCTGTATGATTTCACTTATCTGAGGTATCTGGAGTAGTCATCTCATAGAAACAAAGTAGAATAGTGGTTACCAGGGGCTGGAGAAAGGGAGAAATAGGGAGTTGTTCATTGGATGTGAAATTTCAGTTTTGCAAGATGAAAACATTCTGGAGACTGGTTGCACAACAATGTGAATATATTTAACACTACTGAGCTGTACACTTAAAAATGGCAAAGATGGTAAAATTTTATGTTATGTGTATTTTACCACAATTTAAGAATTTTAAATGTCAGTGAATAACTCTAAAAATTAAGAAGGACTGAAATTTAAAAATACAATTTAAAAATAGTCTGAACAATATTTTTTAAAAGTCATTAAAAGTCATTGAGAGTCTCAGGACTTCCCTGGTGGCTCAGTAGTTAAGAATCCGCCTGCCAGTGCAGGGGACACGGGTTCGAGCCCTGGCGCAGGAAGATCCCACATGCCGTGGAGCAACTAAGCCCATGTACCACAACTATTGAGCCCACGTGCCACAACTACTGAAGCCCACGCATCTAGAGCCCATGCTCTCCACAAGAGAAGTCACTGCAATGAGAAGTCTGCTCACTGCAACGAAGAGTAGCCCCCGCTCGCCGCAACTAGAGAAAGCCCGCACGCACAGAAACGAAGACCCAACAAAGCCAAAAATAAATAAATAAATAAATTAAAAACAAAAAAAGTCATTGAGAGTCTCAATTTGTAGTGGGGCATTACTAGTCTAGCAAAATTGCTTGGATGTACCATCCAAAACTAAGTAAATGAATAACCCCAAAAGTCTTCAAATAATAATTGTGAGGTTCCAGTTGGGGTTCCCTTCTTCTTGGCTTTCATGACATAAGAGGAAAATTGGAAACTGATGAACTACAAAGAACTTTCTGAGAGGAGTGTTGACCTGTTTAGGTTGATTCTTGGCATCAGTGAAATTCTCATAATTTAATTCCCTATAGTACTTGTGGGAATTAAAATTCTGTGATATGCTTACCTGTTTTTGACAAGGATGTGAAATAAAGAGCTCATAAGATCCCCAAACCCAGAGTATTTAAAAGGGAATAAGAGTGGAAAAGTGGCTAAATCGTTCGACTGAAACTACTTTTCTACTGTTATTACAAACCCCTTTCCCGGCAACTACGTGCCACGTACGTCATAACAGTTCTGCCTTTCTCTTTTCTTCCCCAGCTCTTTGCCATCAAAACTACACTTTGGTAAAGGAAATACCTGCTTACTGTCTGTTCCTAAGGACTCAATTTTCTTAGAAGCTAGAAGCCTGAGCACAAAAAAATCAAGATTTTGTCTCATCCTGCCTATTGTCATTATATTTCATATGTCTTCAGAAATAGAAGACTTTTTTTCCCAAGGAGGAGTTTGAGGGCAAGCAAGGTGAGTTACTGCAATACTGATTTGTCAGTTACTGCAATACTGATTTGTCTCATACCTGCTGAGCACTTGTTCCCAGTGTTCTGCCAAAAGAAATCCGGTTGCATAGGCAGCTGGTCAACCAGGACTCTTCCAATAGTATTTTCTAATACTAATTTTCTAGGTTGTGTTTTTTGCAGTTTTTTTGGATAGCATTGAATAGATTTGCTCATAAAACTTTTTATTGTTTTTGTTTATTGTTCTGTTCTTCTTCCTCCTCCTCTTCCCCCTCTTCCTTCTCCTTCTCATTCTTCTGGCCTGTTCTTTATTTCTTATTACATTGTCTGGAAGGCTTCTGGTGATGAGTTCAATGTTTTTGGTGACCAGCAACACTGAACTTTCATGGGTGTGATTTTTTTGTGACAATAGTAAGACAGCCTGTTGCTTTTTTACTGCCCTCAACTGACCTGCTTCTGTATCTCAGTTATTACTGCTTTTAGGAAAGTGAGTGGAGAGCTAGCCTGACTCCAAGGGTCATGGAGATAGACACAGCACTGTTGAGGTGTTCTCTCTGTCAACCCCCAGATCAAGGGACATTTCCCTACTGGATTGGTTAGCATTCTAGGTCAGCTAGTTTCTGAGATGGGGCAGAGGGAGGTGAGAAGGGAAAGGCAGGAGTGATAGAGCTATGTCAAGACATATCATTGCTTTTAGACAGTTAAATTAATTAGATTTTGCAATCTTGTACTTAGAAATGAGTTACTTAAGTGAGATAACAAAAGAAAAAAGTCTCAATGACAATTTAGCCTAGTGGATTTCTCATTCTCCTGGTCAGAATGGCATTGACATATTATGCTGGCTTCATTCTCTTTCACCTGCTCCCAGGTACATGGGTACCTGCATGCTTCTAGTGAAAAGTGGAAAAGGGCTGAGCTCCAAGATTATTCTTTTAAATGAGTAACAATTGTTCATTTCCTAAGAACTTTGTTGATTCTCAAGTAAATGTGGAGATGGCTAATGGCAACTGGGCATATTAAGAAAAATATTTTCAACCAATAGATTTGGAACCAATTTAACTATACACTCAAACTGGGTGAGATGAAATGTTCTTTTCCCTCTTTGAATAAATGTGGGTTTGTTTGTCAAGAATACCAGAGGGGGCTTCCCTGGTGGCACAGTGGTTGAGAGTCCGCCTGCCGATGCAGGGGACATGGGTTCATGCCCCGGTCCGGGAAGATCCCACATGCCGTGGAGTGGCTGGGCCCGTGAGCCATGGCCGCTGAGCCTGCGTGTCCGGAGCCTGTGCTCCGCAACGGGAGAGGCCACAACAGTGAGAGGCCCGCGTACCACAAAAAAAAAAAAAGAATACCAGAGGAAATCTGCCAAGATAGAAAAATATTTGGGTTAAGATATTGTAGTAGGTTGAATGGTGGCCCTCCAAAAGATATGTCTACATCCTGGAACCTGTGAATGTAACTTTATTTGGAAAAAGTGTCTTTGTAGAAGTAATTAAGTTACAGATCTCTGCAAAAGCTCATCCTGGATTACCCAGGTCAGTCCTAAATCCAATGACAAGTGTTCTCAGAAGAGAAGGCTAGTGAAGACAGAGGCAGAGATTGGAGTTATGTAGCCATAAGCCAAGAAGCCATCAGAAGCTGAAAGAAGGAAAGGAGAATTTTCCCCTAGAGTCTTTAGAGGGATTGCAGCCCTGCTGATATCTTGATTTCAGAATTCTAGCCTCCAAAACTATCAGAGAATAATTTTCTCTTGTTTTAAGCCACCAACATTGTGGTACATTGTTACAACAGCCCTAGGAAATGAATTCAGATCTCTTCCTTAAAACCACTAGAATTGTATAATGTGGAATTCTCTTCAGGGGACAGAAACAGCATTTATTAAGTACCACTGTGGCAGGCACTGGCTAAATGCTTAACTTAAATGATTCCAACTTTAAAGATGAAGAAACTGAGGCCCAGAGTCTCACGGGGACCACATGGGGAGCTGGAATCCTCCCGAGAGGAAGTGTGGTGAGTAGTTACGAGCTCTGGCTCTGGATCCTGTCTGTGTTTGACCCTGGCTAAGTTGCTCAACCTCTCTGACTCAATTTCCTCTACTGGAAAAAAAGGAATGATAATAGAACTTCATTCGTACAATTTCTGGGAAGATTAAAAGATGTAAAGTATAAAGAATAAAACATAGGAAGAAGACCTAAGTGAATGTTAACTGTTATGATCATTACACACTATACTAATGTAATATTGCTAAGCCTATGAATACCAGACAAAGAATAGAAGAGAATGAGATCATTTTTAAGGCAGAATGTGTCAACTTTATCAGTTGTTAAGATCGAAGCCACTTTAAGAGAGATTATTCTTCAGAATGTTTACTCAGTTCTGGTGTGGCTATCACAGAGTAGATCAAAAAGTATATTGCCTCATTTCAAAGATGAGGAAACTGAGACTCATTACGTTTTTGTACTTCACTACTGTCAGAAGCCAAGGGGGAAACAACACTGAGACCCAATCTTGGGATTCTCTCACTCCAAAGTGCTCTTTCTATCATGCAAATGACTTTATAAATGCTTTACAAATGCTAAGTGTCCAACAAGTATTTTTTGAATTAGAAAAATCAAGCCTCATTGTCAGTAACTTTAAAGTAATAGTGGAGCTTCCCAAACTATTCTGAACTGAAGAAATTGTTGCCAACTGTTTCAAAACCATAAATCTCTTAAAATATTGCAGCAAAAGAGAAGGATTAAGAAACAGAAGATAAATCTGTTTCTTTTTGTCCACACCCTCTACCTTTTCTTTTTCCCCATTTACTATAGATTTAATAAAAGTGGGTAGGTGGCTAGTGGTAGTCTAGGTTTTTTCCACTCTATTTCCTTTTCTTTCTTTCTTAAAAATAAAATAAGCAGAAAGAAAGTGAATGTCCCATATGAACACTGACCAGGCTTACTTTCATTAACGTTTTTTAAGAAAATGTTTTCAGTATATCATATTCCTCTCTTCATTTGTCCCATCTGGTTAGCTAAGTACTTTTTGAAACATTTACTCCTTTCTTGTATCAGAGGTCTTCCAGGATAAGATACTGCTCCATTTAAATAAAAAATGAAGGATGCCGAAACAGAAGCAGTTTTAACCAGCAAACCCATAAATAAGACAGTAGTTAGTGCTATGTAATCCTGACACTGGCACTTGTACTGAAATTGGCCAGAGGTTCTTAACCAGGAGGCCAAGAACTTGGTTGGGGGGCTGGGTTGTGGAATCTGTGAACCCCTTGAAATGTTTGCGAATTTTGCATAAACATTTTTTGGTATACACTTCAAAGGAGCCTGTAGTGTCTGCAAGCTAAGAACCACTGTTTCAAGGCCTCATTACTAAAGCTAATTGCCACATTTCACTCCTTTGTATCATCTTAAATGCCATTATAATATCAAGTATATCATAAATGTTTCTTGGTTGCTTAAGTGAGAACCAGAAGCTTCATCTTGTTAAAGATGTCATCTTATAGGCAAAAGGGGCAGATTTCTAAAAGCGAGACTCTATGATATAATCAATCAGAAGAATCTACCTGCCTAGAAGGGTCCAGGTCTGGGTTCTTGTCCTTGCTTTCCTGAGGAATGATTCTGTGTGTGTTACTTCTCCTCTCTGGGTTGCAGCTTCTTCATCTGTGAAATTAATATTTGAATTAAATAAACCCAGATGCCTTCAAACTTTAAAACAACTCTATTCTGTGTAAAAGATTATTAAACCTCTTAGAGAGATGATCTCCCACAAAATTTTAGAATGTATTATAAAAACAAAGCATCACAAGCTAGCCTTATTTTAAAATTTATTTTTAGAGAAGTTTAGTTTGAGGACATGCCATCGGCTAGCGATTTCCCAATGTACTCTGAGGGCTATAAGGTGCCACATTACCGTCTATGGCAGGGTTGAGGAGAGGCCCCAGATGGGACAAAGAGACAGAAGCTAAGAGCCTCACATCTCACATCTCACTACTATCAGAGTAGCCTGCTTTTAATCTGCTTTATACACTAGGTTTCTGGGTGAGATTTTGTTTGTAGAAAGTGTTTCATAATTTTAATTTTCATAATTTTAATTATTTAAAATAAATTTTAATTATTATTAAAATTTAATTGTTGATATCTATGTGGGGGAAAAAAAAGGAAAAAGAGATTAGGTTAATCACTGTATTTAAACATCCATCTTTGAAAAGGCACTGGAAACAGTCAGAAGCCCTAAGCCTTGTTTCCTATTTTGTCATTTATTAGCTGTGTCACATCAGGCATGTTAGATAGTCTTTCTGAATCTTTGTTCTCAAATATAGAATGATGATAATATCTTTTCCACAGGATAATTGTAAGAATTAAATGAAATAATATTTGTGAAAGTGTTTTGTAAATGGGGAAGCATTATAAAGATGGTGAGTGGGTCTTTAGTGGTGAGCTCCAGGGCTCTGCATTTTGTCCTGACCATTGTAGCATCTTTTTCCATCTGAATTATGTCATAGAAAGTAAGGGTGATCAAATTTGCAGATGAAGCAAAGTTATGGGGTGGAGTTCTAAAAGACTTAGCAGATTACAGAGTCCCAAAAATGACTGAGGGTAAAACTTTGGGAAAAATACAAAGTCTTGTTCTTCAGTTCAAAAAGTCAATTGTCCAAGGGTAAGATAGGGAAAAATGTGGCCCACGATCAGTTCAAATAAAAAAGACTAAGGAATTTTACTTGACTTCAAGTTCATTATGAGCCAATAGTGTTGTGAAATGGTTGACAAATAAGTGATCCAATTGTCTTAATCTGTTTGGACTGTTATAACAAAATACCACAGACTGGGTGACTTATAAACAATAGAAATTCATTTCTCACGGTTCTGGAGACTGGGAAGTCTAAGATCAAGGCGCCAGCACAGTTGCGGTCTGGTGAAGGTCCTCTTCCTGTTCCTAGCTGCCACCTTCTGGCTGTGTCCTCACATGGTCTAAGGGACAAGGGATCTCTCTGGAGCCCTAAGAACACTAATGTCATCATGAAGGTCCCATTCTCGCGACCTAAGCACCTCCCAAAGGGCCCACCTCCTAATACCATCTCCTTTGGTGGTTAGGATTCAACATATGAATTTTGGGAGGACACATTCAGACCATAGCACGAATATTCTTATATATTTATAGAAGTACTGTGCCACCAGCTCTTGGCTTTGATTAGCATCCTTCTAGCTGCTGAAAATAGTCACTCCAGCAAGTTGAGCACATCCTCAGGAAGCTAGATGGCGAAAATCTGGAAGGTTTCCAATGGGAAACATTGCAAGAAGATTTTGGGGGAGGGACATATCAAGGAGGTCTTAAAAGATCTAAGAGGTTTTAAATGGTGTTACAAGCTATGATGGAGGGAAAGGTTTGGAATTGTTTTATTGTTTTCAGAGGTTAATCTCAGGAAAACCTGGGGAATTCCCTGGCGGTCCAGTGGTTAGGACTCGATGCTTTCACTGCGGTGGCCTGGGTTCAGTCCTTGGTCGGGGAACTAAGATCCTGCAAGCTGTGTGGTGTGGCCAAAAACAAAAACAAAAAACTCAGGAAAAACTTTAAACAGTAAGAGTAATCTAAAGGGGAAAGTGTTGGCTGATTGAAGTAGTGAGAATTCCATTAGGGAACTGTGCAAACAGAGTCTAGACAGCACCTTCTGAGGGTTGCTACCCATCAGAAGGAAGGGTTTAAGAAGAGATTACTAAGCTTTCATCACATCTAAGGTACTACTTCTATAATAGCATTCAGTATCCCATTGGAGAATGATTTGCTTCATTAAATTTTTTTCCATAATAAAAGAATATGGATTTTGAAACTGGCAAACTGGAGTTTGCTATAGTGTGTTATTCTGGGTGTTGTTTAACCTCTGTAAACATCAGTTACGACATCACTAACACAGAGATGGTTAGTTATTTCTGTGTTGTTGCGAAGATTACACAACATTGGTAAAGGATGCTTAATGGTGCCTGGTTTTAGTAACGGCTCAAAGCTGGTAACTTTTATCACAATATTATTTGTTCCTCTTATTTTCTACATGCATTTTATTTCTTCTCCTAAGAGATTCCTTTCAGGTGACTCTACTGAACCCATAAGATGCAAATGATGTAAGTAGGTAAAATGGTGACTCACATGAGTCTGGGAGAAAGAATTTGCCCTATAGGTCATGGGGGTGGGGAGAGGATACCATATCATCTGTTTTGTGTTTGCATCAGGGTTTCCTCTTAAATGGAGGAAACCTGTGGAACAACATTTTTGTCCTGAATTATAACCTGATTTTCCTGCCCATCAAGACCAGAACTAGACCAACCTGACTGATTTTTTTCTTTGTTTAAAGTTTTAGACAATAAAATATCCTATTAAAAATTTAATGACTGGGACTTCCCTGGTGGTCCAGTGGGTAAGACTCTGAGCTCCCAATGCAGGGGGCCTGAGTTTGATCCCTGGTTGGTGAACTAGATCCCACATGCATGACACAACTAAGAGTTCGCACACTGCAACTAAGAAGTCTGCATGCCACAACTAAGAGTCTGCATGCTGCAACTAAGAAGCAGTTTACTATTCTTAGAGGAAGATAAAAACATGAGATTCCCCCATGTTTGGGGAAGAGGCCAAGAGAATTCTCTTTAATAGGAGTAGAGGGAAGTATTAAAGTTACTAGGTTTCCATAGATGGTCACAGGTTAGCATTTCATCTTATTTAGAAGGTAATAGATAAACACTGCATGTGAGGAGGCACTAGGATAATTCTGACTAAAGATCTTACACAAAAAGAGGATTATCAAACTTTCAAAAGAAGCAAAAAAGACAATATAACACTCTTAGGTTTAGATAAGGCTTGACTTCAAATAAATTTTTTTTTCCATTTTTCTGTCTTCTTCTGCATCAGTGAACATTTATTGAGCATGACATTCTGTGAGGCACAAGTATGTTCCAGAACAGAGATGAACTGGCACTTTGGCTGGTGGGTGTGAAAGCAGTAGAGGTATTATTGCCCCAGAAAAATTGCTTTGGACGTGCCATCTTGAGCTTTTTTCCTTCTTTCTTTTTCTAGTCCTTCAAATTTTCTTGTTCAATATTCTACTTATATTCATTCCCAAATTCTCTTTATAATCTTTTCAGAGATCTTGAACCCAAAGTGATAACTTTAGTTTAGAATTCCTAATGAACATCCTTCGATCTTATAATAGAGCTGAAAGGGCAGGGATGCAATATTTGAGTAGCAAACAGCCACCCAGGAAACTGCCATTCTGTATCGGTAATAATAGTGGATATTTATTGAGCAACTTATGTCCCAGAACTTTATATGTATTACCTTAGACAGTTCACTTAACAACATTATAATAGAGGCACTATTTCTATACCCATTTTACAAATGAGGAAATTGAGGCATTGGGAAATTTCAATATTAACCCAAAGTCTCACAGTTAATATAGAGCACACACTCTTAATTACTACTCCGCCAGGCTGCCTATGCAAAGACCTCTGGTTACAACCTGGCAAATCACCATGCATGCATGCATGCATGCATCCATCTATCCATCCAATCAAATATTCAGTAAGCATGTACTAGGGATATAAACTATGAATAAGACTGACGTACTCACTCTCCTCAGGCCACTTTCTAGAGAAGAGGAGAGACAATTACACAAGTGTCCTACACAGTGCAATAAGTGCTATGATAGGGAAGTGTAGGGTACTCTGGGGCATAGAAAGAGGCTCTAACCCAGCCTAGAAGGGGGTGTCAGGACAGGCAGGTCAAAAAGATGAACCAGTTTGCAAGGCAGAAATAGAGACACAGACATAGAGAACAAATGTATGGACATCAAGGGGAGAAAGGAGGGGTGGGATGAATTGGGAGATTGGGATTGACATATATAAACTAATATGTATAAAATAGATAACTAATGAGAACCTGCTGTGTAGCACAGGGAACTCCACTTTGCTGTACACTAGAAACTAACACAACATTGTAAAACAGCTAAACCCCAATTAAAAAAAAAAGTTCTGTCTTCATCACGGTGTGTGCTTTGACTATTTTGTAACAAAAAGCATATAAGGTAACCTCAAGAAAGAAAGGTCTTTGAAAGGTCTTTGACCTTTCTCAGGAAAGAAAGGTCGGTGTTGTTCCCCCAGTACTTGGCACATAGTGGCTGCTCAATTAAAATCTGTTAACTAGGGTGGGAGGGAGGGAGACGCAAGAGGGAAGAGATATGGGAACATATGTATATGTATAACTGATTCACTTTGTTATAAAGCAGAAACTAACACACCATTGTAAAGCAATTGTACCCCAATAAAGATGTTAAAAAAAAAATCTGTTAACTAAATGAATGAGAATTCTAATGCTCCATAATAACTCCTTTATAACAGGGAGGTTTTTGACTTATTTCTAATTTGATTCAAATGCTTCTCCTCAAGCCTGAAATAAATGTTCCCTTTTGACTTAAAAAAAAAAAAAATCAAGTCCTTGCTCCCTTTTAAGCCATTTTCTAAAAGTTCTATTTCAGGAGATCTGCCACACCCATTATATTTTACTAGAACAATGTGTCCTCAGGTATCTTTTAAGCCAGGTGCCCTGAGGAGAGATTCTAGGAAGGTCTGGGAAAGCAGCGGCTCTCTGGTTGCTTTTCTCCTTTTTTCCAGTTGATCTGTGGGGTTCCGTGCTCTGTTACGTAGTTCTGAAAGATTTGTTCTCCTTTCACCTTTCCAGAGTGTCCTGGAAATTTTTCTTTCTCTCAAACTCTCCCCCACCCTCTTCACTCTTTCAAAAGGTGTTAGCTTTGGGAAAGTGGTCCTTAATTATTTACCACACAATCCTCTGGCAGACTACGAGAATCCAGGGCAAAGCAAGAGAGAAAGGCCACAAGAAAACTGAAAGCCCAGGCTAATGATTTCCCATAACAAGAATTTTTGTTGTCATAAGGCGGTGTTTTATTTAGGTTGTAGTTCTTTAGAAAAGACATGAAGTTATGTCTTCCTTGTGCTTCCTTGGAATGTTGCGGCTAATGTAATATTTTCTTTGGTGAAACAGCAGTAAATCCAAGGTAGTAAAACAATGCTGACGGGAAGGGGAAACCAAAGCTCCTCGGGGGAGAAGTTAACTTGGAACAGGTAATCCTTATGGCCCATCCCATACGTGACGTTTATATTATCTAATTACATAATTTTACTTCCTAGCCTGATGCCACAGTTTAAAGTTGTACCTCGTTCCCTTCCCTGCTTAGTTTTTCTCCAGAGCCCTTATCTCCTACTCATACACTGTATAATTCACTTAAAAATTATGTATTTATATGACAGCCCCTCTAGAATTTGAGCTCCTGAAGGGTAGGAATTTTTGTCTGTTTTGTTTATTACTCATCCAGGGCCTAGAATTGTCCTGGTGCAGGGTAGATGCACAATAAATATGTTGAATTAAAGCATTATTAATCCGAATCAAAGCAATATTAATAAGTAATAACTATGATCAGGTTTTTCCTACATGTACTTAATTTATAGACAACTGGTTGGACATTTAAAATTAATTTTTAGAAATCTGACAAGATATGACAATAGGATCTCTGCAAAAGCTTTGATGGTCGAAAACTGTGTGAAACCCATTTTCATCAGCATGGTATGCTCTTCTAAACTTGTGCATAGAAGGATAAACTTGGCCTGGAGAGAATGGAAAATCTTGAGGTTTCCTGATGCAGGTAGACTTATTTGAATCCCTAAAGCTAAAGGTATACTTTGGCTCAGTGTACTCATAACTGTTGCTGGCAACAAGTTCAGGTGTTGCTTATACCCCCATGAAACTCAGACTCACTAATTTTATATTCCCATTTCTGGACAAAGCATTATCATCCAATTCCACAATTCTTTACAGGATCAGGTAGTTTATGGGAACACAAAATATAGAAGATGAATAGAGGAGAATATTAATTATTTGGGAGCTTCTATATTTGAGATTATTATAATCACTAGAGATGCTTCCCAGCAGTGACATGTCAGTGTGTTCTGAGTACTACAGTGGCCGCTCCAGCTCTTCCTTTACCCCCAAGACTTCTACTTCCGGGCCAATCTAGTGCAAGTGAAACCGGGTTAGTCTGTGTGGCAGACAAGTACACTTTTGGCTGAGATTCAGGTACCCTCCCTCTCTCACCCATTGTGGCCTCTTTCAACAACTGGCCTAAAGAACTGATAAAGAACTAGACTTATCTAGAAACAGGAGGAACAGCTGGCCTCGCTGAGCTTGGATTAATATAATGAGTGGATGAGTCCCAAAAGTTAGGGCATTGCAAACAAATTCTCTATAGGACTGCATCAATGACATTTGACATTTCTAAACAGAAAAGCTTGGGCAGGTGTGTAAACATATACAAATCATATAATATGTATCCCCTGTGTCACTCAATTATTTCGTCTATCTCATGTGGCCCTTAGGAAAGATCTTCACATAAACTATTGGTCTGGTGGTACATGAAGATTCATGAACTCCAAGTTCTAAACCCACATGTTCTTTTAACAGCTTTATTGAGATATAATTCAAACACCATACAATTCACCCAAAGCACACAATTCAGTGGTTTTTAGTATACTCAAAGTTATGCAACCATTACTAAGCAATTTTAGACCATTTTTGTTACCCCCAAAAGACACCTTGTACCCTTTAGCAGTGGCTCCCTATTCCTGCTCATTGCCACCCCCATCCCCTCCAGCCATATGCAACCACTAATCTACTTTCTGTCTCTATAGGTTTGCCTATTGTGGATATGTTACATAAATGGAATCACACAATATATAGCCTTTCACTTAGCATAATCTTTTCGATGTTCATCCATGCCATAGTACATATCAGTACTTTATTCCTTTTTATTGCTGAATAATATTCCATTGTTCCATTCCATATCTCATTTTATCTATCCATTCATCAGTCAATGGATGCTTGGGTTATCTTCACTTTTTGGCTATTATGAATAATGCTTCAGTGAACATTTGTGCACAAGTTCTTACAGGGACCTAGATTTTCAGTTCTCTGGGATAATACCTAGGGGTGGAATTATATGGGTTATACGGCTGGGTTATATGGTAACTCTATGTTCAACTTTTTGAGGAACTACCAACTTATCTTCCACAGCAACTCACCCATTTTACATTCCCACCAGCAATATATGCTGGTTCTAATTTCTCCACCTCCTCTCCAACAATTATTATTTTCTTCCTTTTTGATTATAGCCATTTGGTTGGTGTGAAGCGGTATCTTGTGTTTTTGATATTCATTTCCCTAATGACTAAATGATAGTAAGAACCTCTTTGGTGATTGGCCGTTTGTACCTCTTTAGAGAAATGTCTAAAATCCCTTGCCCATTTTTAAATGGGTTATTTGTCTTTTAGTTGTTGAGTTTTTCCTCTTTTGCATTAAGAATGCGGGATGGTTGGAAGGAGAGCCTCAGATCTTTCACATGCTCTTGCCTAGGGTAGAGCTTCTGCAACACTGGTGGTGGATGAGATGCTTGTGGCCTGCTTTCCCAGGGATATACCATAGCCCTATGCTGGGATCTAGGCTGAGAGGGAGTCCTGTGTTCTTGGCTGTACCCCCCCCCCCCCGCCCCAGAGTGGAGCACCATCACATCCAGGTGGAATTGGCAGGGAAGTGGGTTGTGGTTCAAAATCCAAACTCTTGCTGTTCTTATGGAAATGTAGTGGATTGTCTTGAACAAAATTTTCTACATTTGTTGTATTTCCTCAGGACAATTTCTAGAGACTAAATAGTTGTGTACCTACAATTTTCAACCGTAATTTTATTGTATTGTTGTTTTGCTAAGGGGTGGGTTCACAGAGCTCCTCATACCACCATTCTGGAAGTTGAGTCCCATTTGGATAATTTTTAATGAAGATTTTGCATCTTGTATACTTGGTGGTGAAATAGTTTATGCTGACATAGTAGATATAGAATTACAAAGGACAGTTTTTTACAAAAGTATTTGCAAATTTACAAACAGTGGATTAAGAAAACCAGTTGAAGTTGAGAATTGGTTGACTTTCAACTTCATATCCACTAAATTTCTAGAATACCCACCCATTTGGTTTGATGAACCACTGTTAATTTATTGTTATTAAATAGTTGTGTAGAAATCTTTGGGTAATGAGGGTGACAGTACGTTTCATATGTTTGTTGTTACTCTAGTAATCTATGTGCAAAACCATCACAGCCATTGAAACAGTCATCAGAATGATGCCTGTTTTAAAAAGCGTAGAAATAATTTAGACGTGAAAATCAAATTATTCAAACCTCATTAGTTTTATGCACTAATCTAAAAAATTCACAAGCAAAACTGATCATGTATTTCTTAACTTTTGCTTAATTCAAAAGAACTACTGGGCCACAAAGTCTTGTAGAAAAACAATTTTCCCAACTTCCCTGGCGCATTTATTTGTAGTTTTAAGGCTAAGATTTACATTTAACAATTCTTCAAATTCTTTATTTGATCAAGGGCTGGGTTCATATGTTCATTGCCAACCAGTTGAATGTCATTTTAGTTGAAACAGATCTAGAATCTCTGCTCTTATCTAAACCCTTCTTTATTATACCACATCCCCACCCGCATGTCAAAGTTATCTATATGTACCTTTCTCCTTGGGTTTAGAAGTCTAATTACTTATAAATGAACACAATCATCTTTAAGAAAATACATCCTGCGTAATAATCATGAAAAAATGTTAAAACGTATTCCTTGTTGGAAACTCTTCACTTTTTGGTCAGTTGACTTGTGTGTATTATTGGCTCAAGTAGCAAAAATAGGCAAAAAATATTGTATCAGAGCATGAAACAAGATAAAGATGAATATTTAAGAATGAAATCAACCACCTCCCAATGACATGTCTCTGAATAGTTATTACTGAACTATACAAAGATAAAGAATGAAAGTAATTAACAAAGTAATTTTCTCTTCTTTTGGCTGGGAAAGTTTTAATAATAAAGTTTGACTTCTGTTGAGTGAAACATCTTAGTTTCTAACATAGTTAAAGGCAAATGGAAAAGCCCATTCAATTCTTAACATTTTTAACGCAGTTAAATAATAAGCTGGTACATTGCATTATGGCTTGGTATTATTTCTTCCTTATAAACACAGGAATTCTATCCTTCTAAAGCTACTTTACAGTTCAAGCAGATATTTGGAAGATGGAAGATGCTTACCTCCCAGTTGGGTGTATCTCCTTGCGGCTTAGGTGAGCACCAGTGCTTTGGCTTCTCCCCAACTGCTGCGAGCTTCCCACTGCGCTGGGCGCCTCGAGGCTCCAAGAGTTAGGTGTTCGGCCCCGCCCTCTGCACTATTGCTAAAACTCCAATTCTGCCAGACTGATTCCGGTGATTAATTATTGACAAAAGGAAAACACTCCCAGGCAAACTTGTGTCCAACCGCACTGCTCCCAACGACTCCTTCCAGAAGAGAATGCCGGCTGCACCACTCCCCTCCCCCCTTGCTCTATGGTCCCAACTTCCCACACGCTGCCACTCTCAGTCCTGGGCGACCAGGCTCGTCCTCGGAGGAATGCAGCCCAGCGACTTCTACATTTTTAAATTTGGTTTCCTGTAGCTCGTTAGCACTTCTCCGGGGAAGAGCCTCTCAGGAGGGGGTGCTTTCCGGATGCAGGGGAAGCCGGGGCTCTGAGAGCAACGGAGAAGGCTAAGGCGTCGCTGTCACCTCCGGCTGCTGCAGTAAAACCCCGAGTCGCGGCGGGGATGGGCAGGAGGGGGTGGGGAGGCGCCCTCCCGCTCGCTCGGATCGGAGCCCCGACACTACCGGAGGGGCACGTACTTCGGTGGTAGTGGTGGGAGCGAGCAGATAAACAGGAGGCGAAGGTGGGAGCTTTGGGGCTTTAGCCTAAGCCAACGTCAACCCGCCCAGGGAAAGCCTGCGCCCAGCATCCATCGATCTGCAGACTTCGGCAAGGGGGTGAAGCCGGGCGGATGCTGAGGACTGCGGTCTGAAACTCAGCGGCAGGCTGCGAAGTGAGCCCAGGGCTCCGGGCCGGGGCGGCAGTCGGCCCAGCAGGCATCCCACCGCATTCGTCTGTCAAAAACGGAAGAAAACAAACCCTTTTAGCTTTGGCAGTTAATTTTGGTGCCTTTGAACGTGCAAAACGCCTCTCCCCGCCCCACTCCCTCCATCCAGCACCTTCCCTCCTCCCCGTTGGCTGGGCGGTTAATCGTTGAAAGGCTGGACCCCCTCGGGGAAGCAGATGGAAAGATCGTGCCCAGCGAACTTGTGTGTGCTCACTCACAAGTGAAGAGAATTTGGGCCCGGACTGCGGCAGGAAGGCAAATTGGGGAGAGAGGGCTGGGAGGTTCGTTGTCTACACTCGCGGCGCAGGCTGCCGCGGCTCCCGGACCGGCGACCCCAGCGCTCGCGCTCGGTGCTCAATTATCTTCCCGGGGAGACGCGGGACCGCGAAGAGCATCTTCCCTGAAAACCAGCATCCAGAACACCATCGATTCCTTTTCTACCAAGGACACAGTGCTTAGATTGAACGCCGCGGCTGCTTGCTGAGAGCGCAGAGGACCTTGAGGCTCCTAGCCCCGATATCTCTGTAGCCGAGACTCTGCCCAAGACCTAGTGGGGTCCGGGGCGAAAGAGTCTTTTGATTAATGAGCATTCGGGCAACATCTGCCCGTCAGCCCCCATCGCCTAAGGAGGACACGTTGCACACGCTCGGCCTCATTGTGTTGAAGCGCGAATTTTAGCTGCGGGCAGGTTTCCGTTCACTTCACAACGCGCTTCTAGCAGATTCCAACCTGCCGGTGCAGCGAAGAGAGAGACTCATGTAACTGGGTGGGGGTTACTGCAAGCCGGGGGGAGGTGTCCCCAAAGGAAGCCGAAAGTGGTTGGGGCCAGGGAAGGGAACCAATGGAAACTGAGCACCTTGGAGCATCTGTGTTGGCCGTTTTACGTCGTTATCTTTTCTGTGTCTTGTATCTAAATAGTAGCAACCTCTGCTAATATTTTTTATTTACCACTTTATGTTGTTCACATTCCTTATCTTCTGGCTTCTCCTGACAAACCTTGTCATGTTGGCAGCACAAGTATGACCACCCCCATTGGGAGATGAGGAAATAGAAACCCTGAGGAGTGACTTGTTCAGGTCGCCAAGCCCCTACTGCGGTGGTGTCAATACTATTTACACTGGGTTTTAGGTCTCATTATTCATTATCTGGTTTTCTTATCAGATTGTGACATGCCTACCCCCATACTCCCCGTGATTGTACATTTGCGGGAGTATAGAAATAGGTCTCTTCCTGCCCAAAGTTTGTGAAATGGCTGAGACCTTGCAATTATTTGAACTGTAGGTGGGGAAAAACTGCTATAGCTTGCAGAAGCATCTAGGCCATTAAAAATAATCTTAAATGACATATGTAATATAACCACACACAGATACACCTTTATGTATATCTTTGCACCCCCAAATGGAGAATAGGTGTTTTTGTTTTTTAATAAATTTATTTATTTATTTATTTATTTTTGGCTGTGTTGGGTCTTCGTTTCTGTGCGAGGGTTTTCTCTAGTTGTGGCAAGCAGGGGCCACTCTTCATCGCGGTGCGCGGGCCTCTCACTGTCGCGGCCTCTCTTGTTGCGGAGCACAGGCTCCAGATGCGCAGGCTCAGTAGTTGTGGCTCACGGGCCCAGTTGCTCCGTGGCATGTGGGATCTTCCCAGACCAGGGCTCGAACCCATATCCCCTGCATTGGCAGGCAGATTCTCAACCACTGTGCCACCAGGGAAGCCCCGGTGTTGTTTTTTTTTTTTTTTTTTTTTATTACAAACAGAACATTCTCAAAACTTAACGAGATCACAAAATAAAGATGGACACTTTTTTTTTATTAGATGGACACATTTTAAGTGGCAGAAATCATACACAGCTCATCTCCCCCTGATTGACATAGCACAATTGGAAATTTAAGAATACTTTAAACGTAGGTTAAAGGGAAGCACAAATGGGAAACTACATTAGAAACAGAAGAAAAACAAAAGTCCTACATAAAATCAGGAGAGTATAGAAAAGCCATACAACATTCAATGTATTTATTGCAAAACAAGGTACAAACCAAGAAGCTTAGAAGAAATTACAAAAAATTGTGTTAACTCATGTTAAAAATAAAAGCAGAGGGCTTCCCTGGTGGCGCAGTGGTTGAGAGTCCGCCTGACGATGCAGGGGACACGGGTTCGTGCCCCGGTCCGGGAAGATCCCACATGCCGCGGAGCGGCTGGGCCCGTGAGCCATGGCCCCTGAGCCTGCGCGTCCGGAGCCTGTGCTCCGCAACGGGAGAGGCCACAACAGTGAGAGGCCCGCGTACTGCATAAATAAATAAATAAAAGCAGAAATTAATGAAATAGAAAAATAAAAAACAAGGAGAATTGATCAATGAAATAAAAAACTTATTTATTGCAAAGAACAAGAAAAAATCAAGAAACAAAGGTACAAGCAACATTAGAAAAGTGGTATATAACCACAGATGAGTTGGATATTAAAAACAAAACAAAGAAAAGATAATATTATTTTTCCTACAGAGAGGATCCTCCCTTTGTGCTGATAACTAGAAATAGTGAGATAACAAATGGTTAAGACATACCACAGCTTATAGAAAAGGGAATAAGATTTGAAGAAGAAGGCAAAATTTTTTAGAATATAAGAATGTTAAGAATATAAAGTAATTCTAATTGTATCAACTGAACATTTGGAACCAGGCCTTTCATCATCATTATCATAAAGCAGCTGTTGAAGAACTAAAGGACACATGCTTGCTGGAGTAGAAAATCTTATAAAGTAATCAAAGTTAAAAGTAATAAAAGACTATATGCTCTCAAGGTAACCTGGGAGGTTTGAGGACAGGTATTACAGGGAAAAGAATAAGATCACTTTGTAAAAGCTGTATTTATGACCCAGAAAGTTTGTTTGGAATATCTCTGGAGTTCAGAACACCAGGAAGGAGAAAGGACATGATGTGAGAATCCACTGAAAATGACCAGCCTGAAAATGGTCTTACCTCCAGGGGACCAAAATTAATAGCCTGAAATGTGAGTTTTTTCAAGCTCCAAACCTGCCCAGGGTGGCATGGTAGAAAGAGTATGTACTTTGGGGCAAAGTCTGGTTCTACTAACATCTTTTCTACTAAGAAACTGTAGTCTGAGACAACTTGTCTAGTATTTCTATACCTTAGTTTTCTCATTTATGAAGTGGAAATAATATTGCCTCCATGGGGTTCTTCTGAAAAATTAAAAGAGCCACTGTTCACAAAGTAACTGTATAGTTCTCTATCTTCCCCACTCCCTACTCCTCCCCTCCCTCCCCCAACTCCTCCTTCTCTAAACACCATCTTTCAGGATCTCCTCTTCTGTCCATTGACATCTCTTCTACTTTGTCAGTAAGACTCTACCTTCCTTCCCTTCCTTTCAGTGACCCAGCTACCTCCTCCATGACTTTTTAGCAATTAGGAATCCAAACATGATGACTGAGTACCTTTGGAATGCTTTGGAGAGACACCCATGAATCTAAAAATACTCAGCCCCTCTCTTATAAAGTGAATGGCAAAAGCAGGATTGCCCTTCCTCCCTCCCTTCCCCCTCCCTCCCTCCCTCCCTCCCTCTCTTCCTTCCTTCCTTCCTTCTTTCCTAATTCATATATTTTTTATGTTCCTATGTGGCTGTGTTCTAGCAGAATGAGTGTCATTGCTCCAAATCACTGATTATAATTTAACAGAGATGCAGTGCTTAGGCTGAAGTCTTTAATGGAAAGACCCTAACATTTAACCATTCTTACTTTTAATATTAGAATAAAGATCATAATAGTAATGAGAGTCAGTAGTTTATTCTAAAAATTGGAAAAGCAGTATTTCATTAAGGGACTAATTGTCTGTCCCATTAATCATTAACAAACATATGAGATGTATCATAATAGGCACAATTCTTGACCTTAAAAGCTGTTCTTAGCAATAAAGAGACCCCAAGAGAACAACACAGAAATTCCCAGAGCAACAGTAAGACCAGTTTGACAAAGATTTTCTGAAGAATTTATTCTAAAGCAGCCTCAAATGCTGCCTTTTCATACAATGTCCAAAGTGTATCTACATCTATTTGGACAAGACAGAGAAGACAATGGAATATCAGAGGAATCAAGAGAAAAGAATAAGGCTCCAACTGACTATATCAGCAATATCTCCCTTTATGTATTAACTCTTATTCTCTTCTATTGATCTTACTATCAGGAGGGGGAAAAGAAAGAAAAGCAGTAACAGATGTGAGTATTTAAAAGCAAGAACAGAAATCTGAAGCAAATTTTATTTACTTCTTTCTGGTTTGCTTTCACTACGTGCAGATTAACCTTCCTTATTTTTTTTAAACCTTGTTAGACTAGCACTACTTATTTTTATGATAGCGTGACAAAAAAAGTGTTGCCTTTCATTTCAGTAAACAACGTTGCCCTCCATCAGCCACTGGAGCTGCCCCACTGATGCGCCCTGAGGGGAATTCAGGATGGAGAAAAACAGGATACTGGCTCTAGATAATTAAGATGCATATTAAAGAAATAATTTCAGTGAGCCCAGACTCCTGCATCTTCCTGTACATAGAAAAGCACTAGAATCATTAACTTGAGAAGTCTGGGGGGGTTTTGTCTTTTTTTTTTTTTTTTTTGATTAGCAGTAACTTTTGATGTTCTACTACTTGTTTTTTCCCAGCAAAAACTCCTATATATCCTGGCTCCTCACTTACGTCTTTGGAACATTTCTTCAGAGCTATCTGAGAGGTTGTCTACCCAGGCTATAATCCTCAGTACAGTCACTGAATAAAACATAACTTGCAAATTTTAGGTTGTGTGTTTCTTGTTTTTTCTTTTCCTGTCGACAGTGGCATAAAATGTTATTATTCTCCCAGAGTAGAACTCTTCATAACACTCAATAGATTTGTAAAGATATTTGAAAAGATTGTCATATGTTAATGAAACTTACATATTTTAGTCTTCGCTGAGTCACCAACTAGCGGTATACCTTTGGCTAAGTCCCTTTAGTAATTTTATATTTATTTATTTATTTATTTCAGAAAAAGTGGATAATTCTGTTTTCCTGTAAAATGGAAAACATTTTTTTCCCCTCCTGGCTATGTTGTTATAAAGATGCTCAAGATATCCTTCATTATCCTATCAATTCTTTTGTTTCAGTTTCCCTCTATCCACATAGAATTTTATTTTCTTCATTAATTAGCCCTGTTAGTTTAGAAACAAACAAACAAAATAGGAAAGTTGTATGTCTGGGGTCTTTGAGCTCTCTGCCAAACTTCAAAAGAAGAATAATGACGATAATGACTATCATTTATTGAACTACAATCACCAAGGTTTTCCATAATCATCTCTTTTTCTTACTACAAGTTTGCAAAGTAGGAGCTTTTATTTTATTTTTATAGACAGTAAACCAAGAATCAGAGAGGTGGTAACTATTTTTAGGTGACACTTAACCTGCTGTATTGTGCAGGTTAAGAGAACAGATGTTGGAGCCAAACTTCCCATATTTAAATCCCAATGTGACCACTTTCGTGAATGAGGAGAGCTAACTTAAATCTCTCTAAAGCCTCAATTTCCTCATCTGCCATAAAGGATAATAACCATGTTGAATTATTTATGTTAATATGCAAAAAGCATGTAGAAGAGAAAATGTCCCATAAGTGTTCACTACTATTGTCTGCAGAGTTCAATGAGATTATAATTCATGTAAATCAGTGCAGTGTCTGGCCCTTAGACAATGCTAAATATGACGATTTCACTTTAAAAATATTTTATTTTTATAACGTATATAGTTTTAAACTAGTCTGTCAGGAATATTAGTCCCTCCCTCCTTCCCTTTACCCCTCCCTTCCCCCACGATTCTTCCTCCCTATCTTCTCCTCATCCTCCCTTTTTGTGCCCATAACTATGACTCACTCAACTGTATTGTCTATGAGCTTTTTTTTTTTTTTTTAGAGAGACCCATTGTTTACCCTAATGTTTCAGACCAACATAAAACATACTTTAATTCAGTATCACATATTCAGGAACAGAACTCTTTACTTCCCCCATCTTTATAAAAGACTTTTGCTAAAACAGTAGTTGATAAAAAAATAAGAATGTTCAGGTTTAGAAAGTAGAAATTAGCTTACAGATGAAAACTTCCTATTTTTGAGAAAGACTGATGGATTAAATATAATAACGAGAACTCTCAATATCTGAGATACGGATTGGTCTAAAGTGGTTGTATGAGCCGGGGTTCTCCAAGAAACAGAACCAATTTATCTATCTATCTATCTATCTATCTACATATCTATTGAGATATTTATTATAAGAAATTGGCTCACTCATGACTGTGGAGGCTGAGGAGTCCCCATATCTAAGGTTGGCAAGCTGGAGACCCAGGAGAGCTGATGGTGTAAATTCCTGTCCAAAAGCTGGCAGCCTTGAGACTCCAAAAGAGTTGAATTTCAGTTCAAGTCTGAAGGCAGGAAAAGATCAGCTTGCAGCTCAAGCTGTCAGGTAGGAGGAGTTTTACCTCTTACTCAGACTTTTTGTTCTATTGGGTCTTCAACTGATTGGATGAGCCTTCAAAAGAATCCACTATAGGGAGGGCAATCTGCTTTACTCAGTCTATAGATTCTAAGGTTAATCTCACCCTGAAACACCCTCACTCATAGACACACTCATAATAATATTTGAACAAATTTCTGGGCATCCCATGGTGAAGCCAAGTTGATACATAAAATTGATCGTCACAGTGGCCAAAAATTTGGATTGATCCAACCATTTTGCTTTGAATTTTGACATATGACTGCATCTCTCCCAGTACAAACTTACTTCACCCTTCCTTTGCTAAGGGATTTATTGCTTCTTTTAAGGCTTTTGATTTGACTTCTTTTCTTATCCTTAATCAGTTTGAGTAAGACTCTTCAGCTACAATGAATAGCTATGTAATGAGAAAGGGAGGACTCCGGCCCCATCACTGCCTGCCCCCATTGAGTGAGTTGTCTCCCATCTTCAACAAAACCTCTTTCTCTGACTCAAATTCATAGCTGCTGTAATGTTGTGACATTTTTCTGTGGAGAATTTGGCATTCATTGTGAAGTTATTTTTAATTACCGTGAAATTAAATCTTGGGGCCAAGATTGTATTAGGGATAAAAAGAACAAATCCAGAGTGAAAATAAGGCAACAAGAAAATGCAGATGTCAAGAGTAAACAGCAGGAAGAGAAGCTCATGGAAACACAATGGCAACTGGAAATGAAGCCGTGGTCCTTTTTGGGTCATCTGTCCCAGTCTCCAATATCTAATCTAGTGACTTGTATTTGAAATTTGTATGACAGCTTTATGCGAGGCATCAGGAGAATTTGGTGAAGCATCTCACAAACCATGTATTAATCAACCAAGAAATTCTTCCCAGCAGGACTAGACTTTTAAATATCAGGCAGATATAGCATGCCATTACCTGTGTAAATTAAAACAGAATCTCACCATAACTAGCCACTAAAAGTTTATATTGACCACTTCATCTTTTTATTTTTTAAATGGCTGTCATTTTCTTCTACCTATTATTTTTTTAAAAACAGCATTATTGAGATATAATTCACATACATTTAATTCACTCATTTATAAGATGCAATTCAGTGGTTTTTAGTGTGTCCACAGAGTTGTGAAACCATCATCACTACCTAATTCCAGAATATTTTCATGACCCCAAGAAGAAATTTCATATTTATTAGCAGTCATGTCCCATTTTCTCACCCCCACCTCCAGCCCTAGGCAACTACTACTCAACTTTCTGTCTCTATAGGTTTGCCTATTCTGGACATTTCATATAAGTGGAATCATACAATATGTGGTCTTTTGTGAATGATTACTTTTATTTGGCATAACATTTTTAAGGTTCACTTATGTTGTAGCATCGTTACTGAGTCTAAGCTGATACTGCTCGCGGCACGACAGGCTAATAATTGAGAGACGAGTTGCTGGGGCAAGGAATAAGGGTTTTATTCGGAAAGCCAGCTAACCAAGAAGATGGTAGGCTCGTGCCCCAAAGAACCATATTGCCTGAGTTAGAATTCAGACTCCTTTTATACTAAATGGGGAGGGAGTAAAGTCAGACACTTCCTGGTTCCCATCAGCCTCCAAAGGGAATGTGTTCATTTCTTCCTCCCTGCAGTCATTCACAGCTGGACCTGGTCAGGATGTTTCCTGTGAGCTAAACAAAGGTATTTTAGCTTAATGCTCATTACAGAGGGAGCAGGGTTCCCAGCAATGGACCCTTATGTATAATTTAAGCTTATAGGCAACATCCCTTTAGTGATTAACTTGTAATAGAATACAAAAGGTTCTTCCCTATTACAGCATGTATCAGTTATCCATTCATTTTTATTGCTGAATAATATTCTATTGTGTGACTATACCACATTTGATTTATCCATTCATCATTTGATGGGCATTTGAGTTGTTTCTACTTTTGAGGTATTGTGAAGGTTTTTGTACACATTTTTTGGTGGATGTATGTTTTTATTTCTCTTTTGTATAAACCTAGGAGTGGAATGACTGAGTCATAACTCTGTTTAACTTTTTGACGGGTCATAACTCTGTTTAACTTTTTGAAGTACTGCAAAACTATTTTCTAAGGTGGATGCACAATTTTACATTCCCACCAGTAATGTACGAAGGTTCCAATTTTTTTCACATCCTGGCCAACACTTGTTATTGTTTGTCTTTGTGATTTTAGCCATTCTGGTGGGTGTGAAGTGGCATCTCATTGTGGTTTTGATTTGCATTTCCTTAATGAATCATGATACTAAGCAATTTTTCATAAATTAATTCATTATTTGACATCTTTAGACAAATGTATATTCAATTTTTTGCCCATCTTTTAAATTTGGTTATTTAATTGTATCTTTTTATTGTTGAGTTGGATATAAGTCCTTTGTCCGTATATAATTTGAAAACATTTTCTCCCATTCAGTGGGTTGTCTTTTCACTTTCTTTTTTCTTATTTTATTCTATTTATTTTATTTTGTTAACATCTTTATTGGAGTGTAATTGCTTTACAATGTTGTGTTAGTTTCTGCTGTATAACAAAGTGAGTCAGCTATATGTATACATATCTCTCCATATCCCCTCCCTCTTGCGTCTTCCTCCCACCCTCCCTATCCCACCCCTCTAGGTGGTCACAAAGCACCTTCACTTTCTTAATGTTGTTCTTTGAAGCATAAAAGTTTTTTAATAATTTGGTAAAGTCTAATTTATCTTTTTTTCTTTGATCTCTTGTTCTTTTGGTGTTGTATGTGAGAAACCATTGTTAACCCAAGGTCATGAATATTTACTCTTATGTTTTCTTTTGGGATTTTTAGAATTTTAGATTTTACATTTAGGTGTATGATCCATTTTGAATTAAGTTTTGTGCATGGTGTGAGGTAGGTATCCAAATTCATTCTTTTGCATGTGGATATCAAGTTGTCCCAGCACCGTTTGTTGAAAAGACTGTCTTTTCTCCATTGAATTGTCTTAGCACCCTTGCCAAAATCAACTGACCATTTGTATGGACTGAATGTTTGTGTCCCCCAACATTCATACTGTGAAATCTAATCCCCAGTGTGATAGTATTTTGAATTAGGGACTTTGGGAGGTGATTAGAGCAAGAGGTAGCTCCCTCATGAATGGGATTAATGCCCTTATAAAAAGAGACCAGAGAGCTAGATAGCTGTTTTTTCACTCTGTGAGAACACAGTAAGAAGTCAGCAGTCTGCAATCTGGAAGAGGGCCCTTTTAAGAACTCAACCATAGTAATACTCTGACCTTGGACGTCAGCCTCCAGAACAGTGAGAAATAAATTTCTGTTGTTTATAGGCCCCCTAGTTTATGATATTTTCGTTATAGCAGCCCAAACTGACAACATAAATGTAAGGGATTATTACTGGACACTCAATTCTATTCCTTTGATCAATATATATAGCCTTATGCAATATCATACTGTTTTGATTACTGTAGGTTTACTGTAAAAGATTGTAAAATTGGGAAGTATTGGTTTTCCTGTTTTGTTCTTCTCTTATTCTGGATCCCTTGCATTTTCATATGAATTTTAGAAGCAGATTGTCAATTTCTGTGAAAAAGGCAGCTAAAATTTTGATAGGGATTTTATATCCCTTTCTACAGATTGAATCTATATGTCAATTTGGGGAGTAAGCCATCTTAACAATATTAAGACTTCCTATCCATGAACATGAGCTGTCTTTCCATTTATTTAGATCTTCTTTAATTTTTTTCCAACAGTGTCTTGTAATCTTCAGTGTACACGTCTTGCACTTCTTTTATTAAACTCTTATTCTAAACCCCAAATATGAATAAAGCTTAGTAATGTCCAGGAATTATGTCTTGGTTAACCCAGCATCCTTCCTACCTGGCTTAATGTCTTGCATTATGGTCAATCCCTGTGCTTATTGAAGTAAATTGAGAAAATACACTTTATATTTATAGAAAGTTCACAATATTTTTCCTTCTATTACAGCATCCCATTAAGGAAACAGAACAAGTATAACCCCATTTAATAAGAAAGTTAACTGATGGACATATTAAGGCCAAGGAGGTTAATTGGCATGGCCAAAGATACTCGGTCCATGTCAAATATAAAATTAAAGCACAATTCAACATTTTCCTCTAGTATTGTATTAATTCTGAAAGCTTTTAGACCAAGAAGCATATTGAGAAGTTCAGGGGAAAATGGGGGATGGCACTAAGTGATTTTTATTGAATTACATTAAAAATGTATATTGTCATATCATCCAGCTCCTTTAGGGCTAAAATAAGGTTTCACTCTGGGGTGTATTTCTTTCTTGAACTTTTAAATTTAATTTAATTTAATTTTTGCTGTATGTGGGCCTCTCACTGCCGTGGCCTCTCCCGCCACGGAGCACAGGCTCTGGACGTGCAGGCCCAGCGGTCATGGCCCACAGGTCCAGCTGCTCTGCGGCACATGGGATGCTCCCGGACCGGGGCACGAACCTGTGTCCCCTGCATCGGTAGGTGGACTCTCAACCACTGCGCCACCAGGGAAGCCCCTTCTTGAACTTTTAAATTAGCAAAGTGTTTGCAAAAAGTCTTACAGTTATTTTCATGCCACATTTCAGTGACTCACTGATGTGAGGATACAAAAACCTTGACTTAATGAAAGTTAAAGTCTAACTACCATAGATGGAGTTAAAGATGTGGCAAACCTTGTAGACTCTCTCTTCTACTTGTATTTCAAAGGTACAGATCTCTTTTACGAGTTGACACCTTCTAGAACGGTCTCTGATTCGGGCTTTAGAATTGAGCATCCAGTTAAGTGTATGGTTGAGCATCTGATAAAGAAGCTTCTGATGGGATGAAACAGGTATTAAATTACTGTGGTTGAAATGAGAGCAGTGTATGGGTATCTAGCATTTATTGGGAACACTCACCAATCAGGAAGACATTGTCAAGGTCAGGCAAATGGACCAAGAGAAGGGTACTAGCCTTGGCTACATGTTACTAATGTCACAACTCTCATTAGAAAGGGGAAAAAAGGCCCACTGAGAGTTTCTTGATGATGAAAACAGGAGGTGCATTAAGAGGAATGCCTGTTATCAAGAGTATCAGACGTTGTGACCTAGAAGAAACCATCGAGATTGACTGATGCTTTTCAGGTCTGAACTGGATGGATAATGATGGCTGTCTGGACCCCAAATGAAGAAATTTTAATTATAAATGGTTAAAAAAGAAATGACTTTATATTCCAGGAAGTATTCCCTGAGGTAGTCAGTAAAAATAATAGGATTTTTCTTCTCTGTAGGAAAATGTAAGTAGAGGGACAGGGGGGTTCTGAAATGGGAGTTAAACACAAAAGAACTTGTAGATGAAGAGGTGAGTTGAGTTGCTCTTAACCACATACCTGTTATCTATCAATTGTTTAAGAGTCAAACCAGTGAATATAAAGGAAAGGTAAACATTTAATGAAGGCCATGAAATAGACCCTAGGCAAATGAGGATGTAACATTTTTAATTCTATGTTCAGATCATTCTAGCGGTCCATGAAATTTGCAATTTTGCTGAGCCACAAGCTTGACTTCTGAATTTGATGTTGGAATGAAAGAGCAAGTTGCTTGTCAGGAAGTGACCTATCTAGTAAATAAGAGGTAATATTTAAAAAGTTGTTGTTTTCGTTTGTTTTAGTTTTTAATTTGCCAGCAGCTCTGGCAAAAATAGGTAGGGGGTAACATGAATACTTGCAGTAAAATATTTGAATTACTTGGGTTTTATTTCATGTTAAACTTATCTTTCATTAACATAGATAATCACATTTCTTTGGAGGAGATGGAGTGGTCCCACATTTCTATTTAGGAGTTTCCTAGAGATCACAAATAATAGGAAGGGGAAGACTTTTGTCATGAAACTGCATTTCCATAGTAAGCATCAAAGTTTAATTCAGGAGAAAATTAAATAAAAATTGCGGGAGTTTATTTAAATAATTTATTTATTTTGCGGTACGCGGGCCTCTCACTGTTGTGGCCTCTCCCGTTGCCGAGCACAGGCTCCGGACGCGCAGGCTCAGCAGCCATGGCTCACGGGCCCAGCCGCTCCGCGGCATGTGGGATCCTCCCGGACCGGGGCACGAACCCGTATCACCTGCATTGGCAGGCGGACTCTCAACCACTGCGCCACCAGGGAAGCCCTGGAAGTTTTTTTTTAAGTGGGAAAATTACAATCTAAAGTTAAATGTGTTAACTAAGGCTTCAATTTTCTTTCTGAGTAGATTTCATGTTCATATATACAGATAGTCTTGTTAGGATCCAACTAAAATTAAAAATTCAAAAAATTTCACAACAGTAATTTAAAGTTTCATATTTGCATCCATGGCTTAACACACTTTAAGTTTCCTCTGACTGTTTTAAAATGTCCCTTTGGTATCTCTAGCAGGTGTTTTAGGTATAAAACACAGTTCTTTCTGATCTCAAGCCCAATCTGAGGATTGTGGGATCCTCAGCGATCGAACAAGTCATTTAGGGTTATTCTGGAAAGTTACAAAATGTTATTACAGCTATGAATACCTATGATGGTCTCATTCACTCATTAATTTATCCAATTAATATTTATTGAGAACTTATGTCCAGCTGTGCCCACTCTGGCATACAGTGGTGACAAACAGGCTGATTTCTTCCCTTCACGGAGTTTTATTTTTGTGACGTAAATTAGTTGAGCAATTTTGACTCCCTTCCAAGCCTGTTTTAGATACCATAGTTTTGAAGGATTTATTTTAAACAATAATCCTATCATTGAAGAATAGGTCAGGAAGCCAGGTAAAATTGCTCTGAATGAGAAGTCTTGAAGATCTCTGTCTTCACCTTTTTTTTCTCCACATTTTTTCCCAAAATTTTATTTTGAAAAATTTGAAATCAGCAGACAAGTTGCAAGATTCATATAATTAATACTCATAAGGCCTTCAATTCACCAATTGTTGACATATCTTCACCTTTTTTTAAAAAAATTATTTTTGGCTGCATTTGGTCTTCGTTGCTGTGCGTGGGCTTTCTCTAGTTGTGGCAAGTAGGGGCTCCTCTTCGTTGCGGTGCAGGGGCTTCTCATTGCAGTGGCTTCTCTTGTTGCAGAGGATGGGCTCTAGGCACTCGGGCTTCAGTAGTTGTGGCACGTGGGCTCAGTAGTTGTGCTGCATGGGCGTAGTTGCTCCAGAGCCTGTGGGATCTTCGCGGACCAGGGCTCGAACCCGTGTGCCCTGCATTGGCAGGCGGATTCTTAACCACTGCGCCACCAGGGAAGTCCATGTCTTCACCTTTTTGACGACTGTCATACTTACATCTCCTAAGAGCATTGTAGGCAAGAATCTTACAACATAGGCTGATGAGAAGTTAAATCAAACGGTTTCTAAGACCCCTTTCAGCCTAGGATTTGGTGAATTGGTGATAAACCAGGGAAGAGGGATCTCTCCAAAATGACCCCAGAAAAACACAGAAACCCCCTAGAATGTGCCACTTAATTCTATGTAAATGTAGTAAGCTCTAACGAGCAGCTCTAGGTTATGTCTATCGCACTATTGACCCTTACTCATCCTTTATCATTTTGAGCAAAGAGAGTCTGGAGACTAATGGAAAAGCATTATAGAGCTTTTATTGATCTCTGCTGCTCACTGTGAACTGGAGCTAGAGACTTGTTAAGCTAAATGAGCTCAACTGAGACTCTGGCTGTCAACGTTTACACAGAACCTGTGCGTTAGCCTCTGGGTCTGCAGGGGTTTTCTTCTGATCAGGCATAAACATTGCACGTGGAAAATTTTGACCTGGGATTTCTGGTAGTCATTAAGAAAAATAAAGTATGACCTTTTATTTTTTAGTGAAATATAGCATCTTTTGTTGGTGTATTTCAGAAATAGATATGTTTAGAATTTATTATTATAAAGTGTTTTTCTACTTTAACATTTGGTAGCATTTCCTCATGGATAGTAAGTAAAATTATAACCTCGTGCTTTGTTGAGTGGGCAGTGTTAATCTCACTTCAGTGTCCTTTGTGGTTGGAGATACTTAAGCAGAGGCTTGGGAGGGATTAATATTACAGAGCAGTGATTTTCTTTTTTATAAATGTGTTTATTTTTGGCTGCGTTGGTCTTCGTTGCTGTGTGCGGGCTTTCTCTAGTTGCGGTGAGCGGGGCTACTCTTCGTTGTGGTATGCAGGCTTCTCATTGCAGTGGCTTCCCTTGTTGCAGAGCATGGGCTCTAGTTGCGTGGGCATCAGTAGTTGTGGCACGTGAGCTCAGTAGTTGTGGCTCGTGGGCTCTAGAGCACAGGCTCAGTAGTTGTGGCACACGGGCTTAGTTGCTCCGCGGCATGTGGGATTTTCCCAGGCCAGGGATCGAACCCGTGTCCCCTGCATTGTCAGGTGGATTCTTAACCACTGCGCCACCTGGGAAGTCCCCAGGGCAGTGATTTTCAAAGTGTGGTCTTTAGACCGGGAGCATTAGCCTCACGTGGGGACTTGTTAGAAATTCCCCCTGCTCCAGGTGGTTCTGATGCGTGCTAAAATTTGAGAACCCTGTAATAGGAATATGAGCCTTAGATCAGTACTTCTGTAGGAAGAAGAAGAGAAAGGAGAGTATCAGAAGCCCCCGGGTTTCTTCTTTTCTCAAGCTCACAGTCTCTCTTCCTCTGCCCCTCCTTCTACTCCCATTGTTGCACAGTGAGCTGTTACTCTGAGAATCTGACACACTCTTTGGAGGCTTTGGGGTGAATCTTTGGACCAGAATGAAATTTTCTAGACGATGCTCAATCATGATGGTGTCATGTCCTGACCTTGTGACCTTTTTAGGATTTATAAAGTTCTGTTGTCTTTGCATTTACTATAGATACACTGATAGCCCCAACTGCTACTATGAGTTAGACAGAAATAGTAGATGTACGTTGTTTTACAATCTTGAACTTGCTTCTGCTTGCCGACCTTTCCTAGAAAAGTTGAAAATGTTCTACTCTTTTCTGAAATAAAGGTTTGAGTACTATTGTATAATGCCTTGCACTTAGGGTTTCTCACCCATTGAGAAAAGACAGTGCAATGGTTGGGCTGATCACGTGGCCTTTGAATCCAGGCTGCTTGGGCACAAATGCTGGCTCTGCTACTTGCTCCATGTTTGACCTTGGGAAAACCCTTATCCTCCTCTTGGTCAGTTTCTTCATTTGTAAATCAGGCTGGGAATAATGTCTCCCTTTTACTAAATTTTAAGCATTTAATGCCTTAATACATGTTAACTTCCTGACACTTGATAAATACTCAATAAACATTAGATATTACTTCTATGACTATTGTGTAATGAGAAAATTACCTACAACTGAGAAGATAACTAATTAGAGCAATAAGTGTGACTGGAAAATATATATAATATGTCAGGATAGAGTAAAGAAGCTATAGAGTCAGACACACACAGGTTTGATTTCTTGGTGTGTGTCTTCTGGCAAGTAATTTAGTCACACCCGAGCCTGGATTTTCTTATCTCTGAAATGGAGATAATGCTTTCTGCTTTGCAGGGCAGTTGTGAGCAGAAACAAGAACATTTTGGAAGAGGCTGGTGTACTCAATACAAATGGCATTATTCTTTTTATTGCTGCTTGCTTTTCTCGAGCTAAATTTTAAATAGCAACTTCCCTTTCCTATGGAAATGTAGGGAGTCTGATTTAGAGGAAATGTGTATGTGCTGTGGAATGGCCCATATGCCACTTCGCTATTAGAATATGACTCATTATTTCTAAACTTAGTGTTGCTTTATTTGTATGCTATTTGCTTTTCTCAGAAATCCCTATGTTCAGATCCAATCATAAACTTTGGATAATAAAAGAGAGTAACCTCAGTTAAGTGCATTTTTTTGGAGCCGCCGCGCATCACTCATACGAGGTTGTCTGACCAAGCCGTCACGTAAAGAGGACCAGTGTTCTGGTAAAGCAACTGTGGATTCTCCATTTGTACAAAGCTCTTTTATTTACAAAACTTTTAAAATTGTATTATGTTTTCTATTGAGGTACACTTTACATATGGTGACAGGTGTAGATCTTAAGTCTGCATTCAATCATTCTTGACGAATGCATACGCTTCTTCTATCAAATGTATAGAACATTTCCATCACCCCATCTCCTCATGCCCCTTCTCAGTCAATTCCCCATGCAACCACTATCTTAATTTCTATCCTTATTGGTTAGCTTTTTTTGCTGGAAAACTTCATATAAATTGAATCATGCAGTCTTTTACGTCTGTCTTTTTTTTCCTTTAGTATAATGTTTTTGAGAGTCATCTGTGTTGTTGCATGTGTAAATAATTTGTTCTTTTTTGTTGCTGAATAATATTCTATTGTGTGGCTATGTCTCTGTTTATCCATTTTCCTGTTGAGGAACACCTAGGCTGCTCCCACTACTTCTTTTCATCATCAATGTAATGATGTTGAATAAGCAGAAGGTTCTGATATCTCCATTTTCCAGACCAGAAAGCTGGAGCTCAGAGAAATGAGGCAATGTAAGTTCTCACTGCTGGCAAATGCTGAATCCAGGAGGAGAATCTGGTCTTCTGGTTCCAGTGCCTCTGTTTTCTTTCCATTTTCCAAGGCCAGTTTGTTTCTGGCCTTTACCTGGAGTTCTGCCCTATCTGACTCCAGGATTCTGTCTAACTCTGCCTCATCTTTTTTTTTTTTTGCATTACGCGGGCCTCTCACTGCTGTGGCCTCTCCCGTTGCGGAGCGCAGGCTCCGGACGCGCAGGCTCAGCAGCCATGGCTCATGGGCCCAGCCACTCCGCGGCATGTGGGATCTTCCCGGACCAGGGCACGAACCCATGTTCCCTGCATCGGCAGGCGGACTCTCAACCACTGCGCCACTAGGGAAGCCCACTCTGCCTCATCTTTGAGAAAGACTCAGAATGTCAACATTCAGGAATTCAGCCCTACTCTGAGGTAGCCCTTGGCAAAGCTTTAGTTTCTCAGGTGGAGAGAATGGATTTCTGAGGCTGGCCCAAGGGTTGAAGCAGAGCAGGGGATCTGGATGGCATTGGGTTAGATTACAGATCTTCAGATCTGTTCAGATGTTCTGAAGGTGCTCTAGGAGAGAAGCTTTGTCTTCCGGAGTGCAGAAGGGAAAAAGGATGGGCATGGAGTAGGACAGGCCTCTGTTAATCGCCAGCTCTGCCACACACGCTAGCTGTGGGAGCTCAGGCAACTCCATCTGTAAAGTTTCTCCATCTGAGTCTGTTTCTCCATCTGGAAAGAGGTATTTTAATGCTTCCCTCCCGGGTCCCAGTGAGGCAGTTTGTGACATAGAACCTGCTCTTTCTGTGCTGTATTAAGCTTAAGGGAGCGTTACAGTGCGCTGTTGACCTTGCTGTGGGATTTCCATGTATGGAAGAACGAATCCTCCCCTTTATCTCTGAAGACACTAATTCATAATTTAGAGACTCTGAATAGAGACAAGAAAGTTTACTTGTCAATAAAGTCCTCACAAAAATAAAGCAAGGGAGGGGTACAGAGGGACTCGTTTGCTTTAAGAGATCTGGGAAAATGAATACAGCAAAATGCGTGCCATGAAGACAGTCTTCTCTCATTCCTTCTCAAGAAGGATGCAAACATCTTCAGGAGGATGCCCCTTCTTCAGGAGCTGATTAGGCTGCATGGGTAAAGAAGGCCTGTAGGAAAAACAAAAGGAGAAAGCATTTTACTCTCAGGCTCCATGACCCCATTCCTGCCCTGTTATGGATTCAGCAATGTCTCTGGGTCTCCATCTCTCCACATATGACCCTTAAAGTGCACTCTGATACACACCTCAGGATTGATGTGACATTTGATGGGTTCAGTTTTCCAATAATTTACGTGGATGCAAAGATTTTGGTAAAAAAATTTTATGTGTATACTACGTAATTTGAGCTTAAGTGTGCTGTCCAAGAAAACCTTACAAGCTATGAGAAAATTTGATATGTGATCCCTTAATAGCAGGATATATTAAACTTTGGTCATAGCAAAAATTGGGAGGAGGACCTACGGTTGGACAATTAGCTTGGTTATTATGAGTGTCTGAGGGAATTTCAAACAGTCTGTGACATACTGAACTTGTTTTCAACCAAGATGGAAAAAAGCTGGTCTCAAGTGATCCAGCGAGGCCTTGCTGCTCTGCAGAGCGCCCTTGCTTCCCAGTGCTTACCTGTGTTTCCCTCCATATTCCCAAGGAAAGGACCCTCTTCTAAAGGCTCAGGGCTTGTGCCTGGAGAGGAAAAACAGTCCTAATAGTCTGGAAATCAGAGCGCTTGCAAAGCATTTATGCAGGAAACTGAATGATATGCTTCATTTATGGCTTTCCATAATTGGCATTTAAACACAGTCATTCTGCTGGCTCAGCTTTATCATGTAACAGATCCCTTGTGTGTAGGAGGAAGCAAGAATGAATATGCCTCTAAAAATGGGGTGCCTTTTTTCATGAAGAATACTTGAGAGATGAAATAAGTTAAAAAGGGGTAAGAATAGGATAGAGAAAAAGACATCCCATGAGGTGGATGTTTCTGTGGCAATTGTTTGGTTTGGGCTTTTCGTTGGAGAACATTTCCTTTCAGAATTTATACTATTTTATGCGTTACTTTCAAGTGTACTGCATAATTTCCTATTTATTTATATATCTGTCTCCCTTCTAGGCATAAAGGAAAAGACACTTTGAATTTCAGGTGACGATAGGCATACAATTTAGCCACTTATTTAAAAGGTAACATTTATTGAGTGCTTTTTTAATGTACCAGGCACTGAAATAATCACTTGTGTATGTATTGCTTTATATGATTCTCATAACAATCATATGAGAAAAGTATAATTATTATTTTTATTACTATCACATTAGAGATGAGGAAACCAAAGGCAAGAAGAGTTGCCAAGTTTAGGCAATTGTAAGTAGCACATGTCAAAGCCAGAGCCTTTAACTATGGTTTTATACTGTATTGAACCTCTTGATGGTGGAAGTCCCATCTCATCCCTCTTGATATCTTCAGCACGCAGCTGTGTCTATAATACAATGTTTGTTGAATGATTTACAGAACCCAAACATCTTTAAAGGGACATTTGCAAAACGACGGGTGTCCTTAGATCTTTTTTCCCACCGTGAACATTAAAGAGGTGGAGATTATTAAGGGAAAATTTGGAATCCCTTTCGGAAATGGTAGCTTTGAGTTGCCAATTAGACATCCAAATGCGAATGTTGGTTAAATAGTAGTATTTATGGGGCCAGAGCATAGGGGAGAAATCAGGGCTGAAGATGAAAATATGGTTTTCTTCAGTGAATAGATAGCATCTAAAATCATGGGCCTGGGAATTTCCTGGTGTCCAGTGGTTAGGACTCAGTGCTTCCACTGCAGGGGGCGTGGGTTCAATCCCTGGTCTGGGAACTAAGATCCTGCAAGCCGTGTGGCATGGCCAAACAAACCACAAAAAGAAACAAACAAAAACCCCACCATGGGCTTAGATGAGATTTATGGTGTGGCGGGTGGTGTGCAAGAGAAGAGAAGAGGACTGAAGACTTAGTCCTGGGCTTCTATAATTAGCAGCTGGGTATAGAAGAAGGAAAACTGAGTTGGAATGGGAAAACTAGGAGTGAGGAGTCATGGATGCTAAGAGAAGAAAGTGATCTGGGAAGATGAGCGTGGACAGCTGTGTCACAATACGGTTGGATGAGGACAAAGAAGTGACCATTGGGTTTGGCGTGGCTGAAAGTCCTTGATAAGAGTTGTTTCATGGGCATGGCGGGGATGAAAGATGGGTAGAGTGGTTGGAGAGAGAATGGAAAGCAAGGATTAGTCAATTCTTTAAAGTTTTACTATAAAGAGCTGAGGGATGGGGCAAAAGCTGAATGGGGACATAAGGTCAAGGGAGAGATTTTCAAAAAGAATAGGTGAGTATTAAGGTCTATTTTATGCTCAAGGAAATGACCTAGTAGTGAGGGAGAAACTGAAGATGCAGGAGAGAGAGGGGAGAATCACTGGAGTGATGAGGAAGCATAGAGGCGAGGGAAGCAGAGCTCCAACGGAGCGTCTCCCATATTCCAGGAGGGAAGGCAGGATACGCAGTGCTGATGGTAACATTCCTCCTTTACCTTCATATTATTAGACTCTCAAGAGCTGGTGGATTTCACAAATGCTAACTGATGTAAGTGTATTCTTACGGATAAATATATACACAGAAAGTATTCAGTCAGAAGCTGGTGTGAGAATCAGGTAAAATTTAACAGTCAAAGGCGATTTCATTATCAGACCTACATTTAATATTGAACTTTAAACTGCTTGCTATTTTCTAGGGCTGTTGTCTCAGATGAAAGGAAGAAATCCACTGTAAAAGTAAAGGCAACAAAATCATAATTAAATGATAAAATGTGAAAGTTTTCAAATCAAGAATCATGTCTTCTGTTTTTGCTCAAAGAATTTAAATCTTTGTATAAATAATGGGGACACTGGTGTCTATGATCAATTGTAACTTCTGTGTACTGAGAACCTATCCTATTCCTGGCACTTTTCAAACATTCTTGCTGGTTTGTACAACGAAGCAAAGTGGTTTCATTATGGTTTGACAAGTGAGAATACTGCCAGTGAGGTTCTGCAGGGTTTAATGATTTGCTCAAGGTCACCCAGCTGGTAAGGCGAGATTTAAATTAAAGCTCATTCTGGATTCAGAGTTGCTCTCCCTCATACACTGCCTTGATATAGTGAATGTTTTGATATAGGTAATACTCCCTGTTTAACATGGGAAAAACATTAGGCTCCAAATACTCCTATTGTTCTTCTAGTCTGGTGTATAGATATGGCTAAAAGGAAGGAAGGAAGAAAGGCAGGCAGGCAAGAAGGAGGAAAATCTATGTAAAACCAGAGAGAGTAGCATCATGAACCCTCATATCCCATGTTCCAGCTTCAACGGGGGTTGACTCCTGGGCAATCTTGTTTCATCTCTATCTAATCATATTTTCTCTCCCCCGACACTAAGTTGTTTTGAAGCAAATCCCAGACGTCACATCATGTCATTCATTAGTATTTCACTGTATATTTCTAAAAGGTAATTTTTAAAATGTGACTTCAGGGCTTCCCTGGTGGTGCAGTGGTTGGGAGTCCACCTGCCAATGCACGGGACACGGGTTCGTGCCCCGGTCCGGGAAGATCCCACATGCCGCGGAGCGGCTGGGCCCGTGAGCCATGGCCACTGAGCCTGCGCGTCCGGAGCCTGTGCTCCGCAACGGGAGAGGCCACAGCAGTGAGAGGCCCGCGTACCACCCCCCCCCCCCAAAAAGAAAGTGACTTCAGTGCCATTACCACATGTTAAAAAAATTAACAGTAATTCCTTAGATTTGTCAAATATGCAGTCAGTATTCAAATCACCCCAACTGTCTCATGAATGATGTCACAGTCAGCTTACTCCATCCAAGCAAGGGCTGTACAGTGTCACTGGTTGAATGGTTTCTGAAGTCTCTGTTTCTACAGCCTCCTCTTTCCTCCCCCTTGTAATCTGTTTGTTATTTGTCCCATAGAGTTTCCACATTCTGGCTTTTGCTGATTCCACCAGTAGGCTTTGGTTTAACGTGCTTCCCTGACTTGATGTTTCTTGGAAATTGATTACTCATGCTTGATAAAATTCAGCAGTATGAAAGCAGGCCATATACCACATAGCTCAATATTTAAAGTCATAAACTAAACCAAAGTTTAGAGTTATAAACTAAGTTATAAACGAAGTCAGCTAGCCATTCCCACCCACGGTTCCTCTGCTCCTGGAGCTGAAGGAGCCTCGTGTTCCTGGGGTCCAGCTTGCCCTGTAAGCACCAGGGTGGCTGCCAGGATCTGCTGGCGCAGGGCAGGGTGGAGTCAGGTACACTGGGGTTGCAGCTCCTGGCGGAGGCTGAATCCACCTGCACCTGAGTGTGGACTAAGTGGGTCAAATTCCCCAGGGAGCCAAGGGAGCAGGTTACCCTTTCCCAACCAAGCTCCTCCAACTCAGGATTTCCAGGCACTTTAAACACCTCCCAAAATTATGCCTTCAAGTAGAGGGGTGGTGGGAGCACAGTAGTCTGGGGAAACCAGTCTGCTGAGACCACCACTTCTGTCAACGCTCTGCTCTTTTTCTGTTCAGTGTGGGCACTGTTGGCTGTTGGCTCTCCTCCCTCTCTCTTCCCAGTCATCCCAGAGCTGCCCCTGCCCTGTGAACACTTCTGCCTGGGGGATGGAGGCCTGCTCTGCTCTGGACCTCATTAAGGGTCTTTCTAAGCTGTGTGATTCTATAGCTGTTTCCTGCTGAAGACACCCTGCTATTATACCCAAGCTCGGCCAGCTGCAAAAAGGCCCAGAAATCAGTCACAAGAACTGCTAAACTCTGGGAAAATTGTATGCCCACTTTACTTAAATGCCGCACAGGACAGGTTTGAATAATGTTATGTTTAATCTTTTGAATCCATCATCTCTAGCATCAAAAAGCCATACAGTTTGAAGCAGATATTCTCATTTCAGGTGAAGAGATACAAAACCACTCTTCCATCTAGATTTATCTATGGTTACTATGGAGACAATTTCCCTGGTGTCCAGATTTACACAGACATTTTAGAGGGAAAAAACATTTGGGCTACTGTGTTCTTTAAGGGCCTTGAGAGGTGGGGGAAACCAAAAACAGACGGTGTGTACCAACCTTGAATCTGAGCTGCTGATGTTTTAGTTGGGACACGTCACTGATTCAGAGATGGTGAGGGGGGTGGACCATGTCCCGCAGAGAATGGTGTCCATCTTCACAAGTATGTAACCTCACATATACCACTGTCAGCTCTGATGTGGTCACTCGATTCATAGCTTGCTCTTTGATTTCAGAGAATTATTGATTTGATAACGGGTAGCCTATAGCCTCAGAATTATAAAGCACATATAAGCGCCACTGAAAGTAAATGTAGGGGAAAAGGAAGGGTATTTTAAAATGGTACTGATACCCAGCAAGTCGGAGTTTTGGGTCTCACTGAGTGGTCCTGGATTGTTTTTTTCATCCTGAGGCACGTGAGTCATTAGGCTGGCCCGGATGTATCCATTGAGGTTCCAAAGCTTTTCCCTAGAGAGCATTCAAGAGCCAATATACTTACCTTCCTCTCCCTGCTCCCTCAATCTCTTTCACGTGCACCCAAGCAGCCCAGCACTAAATTTATGTTTAGTCCCCTGTTTAAGTGAAAATCTTGTGCCAGATTTATGTTCTACTGCATAACGTTTTGGTGTGTTTTAATATAAACCATTTCAAATCAATAAATTACCCCAAATCTTCAAATGAAATAGATGCTCCAGAATAATGTGCCCTGCTACCCGTGGCTCTGAGTACAGTGGAGTGTACGGCCCATCCTCTTAGTGGTACACAAAATTCCATCTGGGAAATAGTGGGGAAGGACACTTTTTGCTAAAAACTGTGAAGGATCAGTGCCTCTGGCTCTCTGTCTTGTTTGATACTGCATTTGAAATGGTGTTCTTTAAGCTGTGTGTTCTCCTTGACAATGCAGCTAGAAAGGGGAGCATAATAAATAATTCACACCTTATTACTCACTAGCCGTGGCTAGTGATAGTTCAAAGAGAACATGCATTTAAATAATGACAGCTGTATAATAATTGGTTACGGGGGGAATCATGAATGAAAATTGAGTGGCAGCTCTCTATGTTAGAGGTGGGGAAACCAAAATAATTACCTGTAAGTCATGGAACTAGTTGATGAACTCCTAGGGAGTCTGGACCTCGTTTCATTATTTTTGGCTTCTTAATGCCTAGCACGTAGAAAGTACTAAATAAATGCTCGTTAAATGGACAACTGAAGAAAGTAGGATTCAATCTTGAGGCCACTGTGATTTCCATTTGGGGGAACCAGAGGTTCTTGGGGCCTTAGGGACAGATTTACTTTAACTCAAAGAGGATTTCTGCTCATAGTACCACTCCTCTACCTGGAACTAGGGATTGAAATTTCACCTTTACTGCATTTATCCATTCTGTGTCCTGTCCTGTGGCTTCTTCCTTTGTAAAGCCTTCCTATTTCTTAACTTTTTTCTGCCCTTCTCTGGCTCAGGCCCTGGTGCTTTCCCTGCTGGAGAATTAAAATAGTCTTCCAGCTGGCCTTTCTGCTTTCAGACACTTCCCTTGCAAATATCCTGGTAGGGTGTCTATAGGGTAGTATTACCAACTCACACATCATTCGTGCTACCCCTTGCCTAAAAACCTTTATCAATGGCCTGTGAAAGACCCATGGAGTTCAGCTGAACTTCTTTCCTTGGTGTTGAAAAACTTCCCGCTCTCACCTAACCTACATTTGGGGCTTATCTACAAGGCCACTGACATAAAACCTACATCCTTGACAATCTAGTTATTTTACAACATTTCCTCATGCCTGAGGACATGGTACTAGAACATCTTGTTAACTTGTGAGGTTACCTTTGACACTTGATGGTTATTGGCTTGAGGATGGGGGGGATGTGTCTTGTGCATCTTTGAATACATTTCCCAACACAGCAAATACCATGGTGGAGATGCCCACCAGAGATGCTAAGTTCAGCTTCTCTGTGGGTCCTACAGCAGGAGTCAGTAGGTGGGTCTTGGACGTGGAGAGCTGTCCCTGTGCCCCCACAGGGTAAGGGGATGTGAAAAAGGGAGCAAAAGCTCCTGAAAGCGATGGGCAAGGTTGGGAGAGGTGGTGCTGATGGTGCCTTTTACCTGTTTGAACTTCCTGGAAGAGTTGGATCACTGTGGGCAATCCTGGCATTCTCTGCTGTGGTGAAACAGCAGGCTTGCAGAATGGCAGGTGATGAGAAAGAAGCAGTCTCAGAAGGGTTCAAATTAATGTCATGGAGAGGACTCAGGTGGGTGGAAACCCCAGTGAAACCTAGCATGTGGGTCCCTAGGTTGAGAGCTGGGAGGCATGCACCAGGATGATGACCAGCTTTCCCGGACAGGGAACCAGAATGCATTTTTTAGGGCAAGACTGGCTCAGCAGGGATTACAGGGGCAAAGCCCTCATCTAAATGCAAAAACTGGTCTGAAAATTTCGGTATGTATTAAGTTAAAATACCCTAGTGTTTGAGGAAATCTAGCCATTGTTTTCACGTGTGTGTGCGTGTGGCGCCTAAGAGAAGAAGGCTGCAGATGGTGCTAAGACTTCCTGAAGCCACTTACCAAAGAGCCTAGTGAAAGGGTCTGTTAACTCCAGAGATAAAACCTGAGTCTAGGACAACTCTGATTTCAAATATTCTCTGAACTCCTCGCAAAGTAGCACTTATATTTATTACATCCTGTGCCTTTATTTCTTGCGCCCAAAGCATGGCTCTTTTCTATCACAACACCACAGTCACAGAATTTTCTTTGAATACAAATAGAACATTTCCCCTTTGGCTTCTCCTGCTTCCCCTCTTTTGCTCTGCCTTCTCTCACTGCTTCTTGAGAACTTTCTTTTGCACCTTGCCAGAGGGTCAGCACTCACAATCAAATCCGAAGTAAAGCTTTGCAGAGGAGGGTGGGACCCAGAGGCATAGAACTTTTTTGTTTCTAGCCGTGGATTTTTCAGCACAATAGGAAGAACCCTTAAAATTGTAAGAAGTAAAATTCCTTGTGAGAAATTTTCATACACAGTAGAAAAAAAGCCAGGAGATGGCAAAGGTTGACACCAAGAATAGAATATCTTCCAACTCTAAAATTCTTTTCAAAGCAAATATGTACATTTTATACCTGCAAGTTTTGAATGTGCAAATATTGACTCAGTAGATGGATGAAGCCATGCTCTGTTTTTTTTCTCAAGGGTTGGGCCTATTATGATTCTGACTAAGCATTATATATTTTTTCCTCCCCAACTGATGAATTTTCTGGAATGGGATGGTTTCCCATCCCTGTCTTTATAATATATAACATCTGTGGAAAATGCTTAACAGATTTTTATCTCCCAGGGACCCCCTTTGAAAATTCATATTACAGTTTAGGCTAAATAACCTGGTCTTACCCCATCATTTCTTCAGGGACCCCAGCTGATGACTTACATCAGGTCACCAGGGGATTTGACGGGAATCTCAAAGTTGTTTGACTCATTTGATTTTCAGTACTCTCATTTTGAGACTGGTGAAAAAACTGCCCTCACGTAAGCAAAGCACCTTGAGTGATATGAGTTTCAAAATGCTTTCAGAATTAGTTCTGGAGATAAACATGTACATAAAATCCTAAACTGTAAAGCAGTATACTTACATAAAATCACAAACTGTAAGGCAGTATACAAAGTTAGTTTTCTTAAACATGATGTGCAGAACAAGGTCCTCATGGTTGAATCATTAACATCAACCAGTACTGTCACAGCGTGCAATGATTCAACAACACCTAAAATTTCTACCTTTAAGGTGAAGAGCAGGCAAATAAATCATTAGGCAACCTACCGGGCACGACATCATTTCATGAAAGTCTGTAAAATCATATTCAAAAAAGTTAATCAAGAGACATTTTTATTCTTTGTTTTTAATTAAAAAAATTTTAACTGATGTATAGTTGATTTACAATGTTGTATTAATATCTGCTATATAGCTAAGTGATTCAGTTATACATATATATACATTTTTAATATTCTTTTCCATTATGGCTTATCACAGGATACTGAATATAGTTCCCTGTACTATACAGTAGGACCTTGTTGTTTATCCATTCTATATATACTAGTTTGCATCTGCTAATCCCAAACTCCCACTCTATCCCTCCCCCACCCAACCTTCCCCTTGGCAACTACAAATCTGTTCTCTATGTCTGTGAGTCTGTTTTTGTTTTGTAGATAGGTTCATTTGTGCCATATTTTAGATTCCACATATAGGTGATATCGTATGGTATTTGTCTTTCGCTTTCTGACCTCATTTAGTATGATAAGCTCAAGAGGCATTTTTAAATGCATAAGTTTAATCTGTTACATATCTACAGTTATTGGTGACCAGTTTCTTGAGACCCACTGGAAACTCCCCGAGCCCTGATGGAGCTTGCCCACCCAGGTGCCACTGGTTCTGAGCCATGTCTCCACATGGCCCCTAATCCCTGACAGGAGAAAACTGCATTTGAGGAAGGGCCTTGATTTCCTTTACATCAAGAAAATTTCTGGTTGTAGGAGGTTATCTCCCGCTTTATGCTTCTGGGCTTATGTCATCTTGAGGATCTTGGAAGCAAACAGGTGATGCCACCATCTATTTGAATTAACCGTATTTTTAATCAAATCTTACATGAGCAGCAGAGTGTTAAATTGGGAATTGGTACCAGCTCTCTCTAGTAAGCAGTGCAGGTGGGATTAGCCCCATTTTACAAATAAGAACATATGAACTCGAAGAGGGTAAGGGACTTGCCCAAGGTGTAACTTCAGTTCTTAATACTCCTTAATTCTTCTGTTACGTAGCTCTGATTGCCATTGGGAAGATTTCATAGAACATGGAATTCCTGGCAGTAATTCTTAAAAACAATTCCTGGAATATTATTTTTGGAGTAAGCTGTGGCTCTGGAAATTTTTGAGGTTAAAGAGGGTTTTGTTTTTTGTTTTTGTTTTGAAATATATTATGGCCCCATGTTGCCCCCTTATGGAACTTTTGATGTTTGCAAAAGACTACTGAATTAGTCTTTTACTGAACTGAGGCAAATAACACATGATTTACAAGCGTTAGCTTTTCTCAGGGTAACATGTTATCTTAATATTTTCATCTTTCAAATCAACTGTTGCTGAAATTTTGTCAAATTTAAGGAAAATGTGATTATGGGTAAGTCAACAGAAAACCTTGTGAAAATGTCTAACTGTATGTCATAGCCCCTTTCACGCACATCCTCAGGACGAATCATCTTGTACACATTTAAAAAAATGTATCTAACAAAATGGGGTGGTGGTCTTAATATTTTACTAAACTTGGGGGACAAGATGGTTTACGTTTCATATTTGTGAAATGTTTGGAAGTTTAGCTTTTTTAAAAAGTGAGTTTGAATTCCAGCCCTGCCCCTTGTTGGCTGCATAGCCTCAAGTAAGACTTAATTTCCTTGAGCCTCAGTGTTTTCCTCTGTAAAATGGGGAGAATGGTGCCATTTATGAAGCATTTGAAACAATTCCTGGGGCAGAGTGTGCTTGCAAGAGTAAAACTCGTGGTGGTGGTTGTAGTAGCTGTAACCCCTGGGTCTTCATCTCCTCTATTATTACATGGGGAGCTTGTACTGAAGGAGCTCCAAGCCCTCTCGAGTTCTTACATCTCTGATCTTAGGGATGCAGGATAAATGGGGAAGGAGGAGGCACCAAGATCAGTGTTTTCATTTCCTCCCACCAGGGAAGGCTGGTCCCTCTCCACCACACCTGGACGGAGCAGGGATTTCAGTTCATTTGCCCGTAGGGGCTCCTGGTGAGGGCCACTGTTTCTGAGCACTTAAGGGAGTTAGATGCAGCGGGGGTGGGGGGTGGAGGGTGGTGGGGGGGTGTTACTTCTGATACCAGCCCCCTCCAGGCGTATACAACCACATGCCCCCAGGACCACACTCCTCGGATGACTGATTGGGGAAAGACTCAGCAGGTACGTGGGAGATGGTGGTAGGCAGTGGCAGGGGTTGCAGGGAGCTTGGAACGTGGGGTATTAATTAATGTCTAGAAATGGAGTGTAGAAGGCACACCGAAGGGACCGATGACAGGAAAATTCTGCCTGTTGTCCCGAAGTCTTCCCTTCACCGCTGTCAAAGATAAACAAACCCGGACAGGAGTTAAAGTGGTGAAAACAGATTTGATTCTGTAACTACTGGCAGTGGGGGAAAGAGCTGAGCTCCATTTTGATTTGTGTAGAGGTTGACAGGGCATTTTTCTTTTTTTTTAAGGTTTTAAAAATAACATTTATTTCTTAAAAGTTAACACGTGCGTAATAGGAAACCAAAAAGCACAAGAAGCAAATAACAAAGTCATCCACAATCACAAGCAGTTTACCACTTGATGTGTCCTTCTAGGTCTCGTTTGTGTATCTACACAACTAAGCATCCATTTTTATGTAATTAAGATCACACAGTTATATATCATGCTTTTTGACCGGGCTTTTTTTTTTTTTTGCGGTGCGCGGGCCTCTCACTGTTGTGGCCTCTCCTGTTGGGGAGCACAGGATCCGGACGCGCAGGCTCAGCGGCCATGGCTCATGGGCGCAGCCGCTCCGCGGCATGAACCCGTGTCCCCTGCATCGGCAGGCGGACTCTCAACCACTGCGCCGCCAGGGAAGCCCTGACCAGGCGTTTTAAAGGGAAGAGTAGGGAGGGGAGGGAGTGGGGCATCCAGTGAAACCTGACCGAGGGTTGGTTGACAAGGGGAAATGTGCTGAGGTAGCTCTGGGCGCCAGCTGGCAATGACGAAGTCAGGGTTCTGTTCTCCTGCAGAGACTGGGAGAGAGGGACCCCATCCTCTGATGGTTACACTTCAAAGGAATGGCTCTCAGGTCCTTTAGAAAGACACTCCTGAGTTGTAGGAGATAGTATACATCTCCCAGGGACAGAGGAAGGATTCACAGTGGTGGGCCCTTTTAAGGAAATGCTCTAAGAAAGTGAGTTCTGGCCGTCCTCAGGTGTCGGTAGGGAAGCAGTAAATTTGCCGGCAGCACTGTGGTTTCTCAGGCAGGCATTTTGATAGGGGGCTGGGGTCATCCCAGGGACACAGCCTCGTGTGCTAGAAGCCAGGCTCTGCCGAGGTAGCAGTAGCGCAGAGGTTTCAGTGCAGTGCTCACCAGGGGGCCTTCTCTGACCAGTGTAACCCCTCGTGGGTCTCCATCTGTCAGCCTTGGTGGCATCTGGAAACTGGAGCACTAGTGGTTGGTCCATTCACTCCACAAGGATTAGTTGGGAGCCTTCTGCATGAGGGGCAGCGTTCAAGAGTCAGGAGTCTTAGAACTGTTTGCATTTTTCTCTGGTTGCTTTGTGTTAGTTTTACCTTAACTACATAGATGGTGAACATCTTTGAGATTATAGACACTGCCTTATTCTTCTGTCCTCCACTCGGTTTGTAATTTAGTAGAGCCTAGTAAATATTCAATTGAATTTATACAATATAATTGAACTACAGAATAAATGAAGAAGGTAAAGGAAAATACTTTGGGAAGAATTTGAGTAATCTGGTTGTTAAGTGTAGAAGAAAAAGAAAATGACAACATCAAAATAAAAGAGATTCTTTTACTACCCTTTTTTTTTTTTTTTTGCGGTACGCGGGCCTCTCACTGTCGCGGCCTCTCCCGTTGCGGAGCACAGGCTCCGGACGCACAGGCTCCGGACGCACAGGCTCAGCGGCCATGGCTCACGAGCCCAGCCGCTCTGCAGCACGTGGGATCTTCCTGGGCCGGGGCACGAACCCGTGTCCCCTGCATTGGCAGGCGGACTCTCAACCACTGTGCCACCAGGGAAGCCCTTTTACTACCCTTTTTGACGTGAAGAAGAAACTCAAATTCACCCTAAAGGCCACACTAACTTCTCTTATTTTTCTGAAATATTATAAAAAATATGTGCTATTTCCTTCCATAATTACAAGGAAGGAATGGATCTCTGAGATACACTGTGTAGGTGATATTAAAACTACATTTTTGTGGGCGTCTGACTTAACATTGTAGAAAATAGTAAAAATGTCTGCTAGTTTAACATTTATCTAAACCCTAAGAATAGGTACAAAGAATTTTACTCCTTCTAGATGCTAAGAATACTCTCAGATCTTGCCAGCTCTGCAGCAAATGGAGGAGATGGCTCTTGGATGGCAGGTCTCCCTGGAGGGAGGCCAGGCTGCACTTGGCCGAGTTGTAATGTTTTCATCTGAGGTGTTGGCATGAAGGCTTCTAACACTGTTTCTAAAGGTTGGGTAAGGGTCAGGGCTAGCACAGAACTGAAAGATGCATGCATTTTATCCAGCGGCCTTTCCCCCAGTTATAGCCCCAAATATCTTCTATTTCAGTGGTCTCAGCTAGGGTGATTCTGCCTCCCAGGGGACATTTAGCAGTATCTGGAGACTTTTTTTTTTTTTTTTTTTTTTTTTTGCGGTACGCGGGCCTCTCACTGCTGTGGCCTCTCCTGTTGCGGAGCACAGGCTCCGGACACGCAGGCTCAGTGGCCATGGCTCACGGGCCCAGCCGCTCCGTGGCATGTGGGATCTTCCCGGACCGGGGCACGAACCCGCATCCCCTGCATCAGCAGGCGGATCCCCAACCACTGCGCCACCAGGGAAGCCCCTGGAGACATTTTTGATAGTCACAATTGGGGGATTTGCTTCTGGGATCTAGTAGGTAGAGGACAGGGATGCTGCTAAACGCCCTACAGTGCACAGAACATCTCCCCACAACAAAGACTCATCCAACCCAGAAATCCAGAGTGCTAACATGGAGAAACCCCCTTCTATATTTTAAGACAAGAAAACCAGTTTCTTGCTTAAGTGTGTCAGTTAACACCTTCCTACTCAGAGTGTGGTCCCCAGATGACATCAGCATCACTTGGAAGTTTGTGAGAAATGCAGACTCCCAGGATCCACTCTAGACTCATGGGATTAGAATCTGCACTTTTTCATAAGGTCCCCAGGTGATTCATACACACGCTCAACTTTGAGAAGCATGGACCAACACTCTGTGAGAACTACAGAGAGAAAAGCAGGGTGATAAGTGCCTTGAGGTAACTGAGTCAGGAAGAGGCAGAGTCCTGGCTGTGCCTGAGTAGTGTCTTTAAATCCACAAAAACTCACTTCTCCATCTATTTTTGTTTTTCATTTAAATATCTTTCACTTCTTTTCTCCTTTTACTTCCTTTCTTAGCTCCTTCCTTCCTTCCTCCTCTGGTTACTCTGCTTCATCAGAGCTGTATTCATTTGTGCGTGCATTGCTTTTTCTAGGTCTTTAATTCTGAGCCACTCTTGACACACACACACACACACACACACACAGAGGCAGACAGTTATCTCTTTAATTAAAGAAAATTATCCTAGAGGGAAAAGTGGGTAGAATCTGGAAAGACAGGCATACTTTCTGAAACCTGATATAACACAATTAAATTCAGCCTTCCTGCACTGAGCCTTCAGTGGTGACATATTAAAAAGGAAGGCAGTAAAGCTTATCCAGTACTAATTTAATCAGAAGTCAGTGCAATCAGTCTCTTTGATATACTTTTTGTCAATGCAGCTTTAGGTTTTGAATGGACAATCTAAAACCCTGGAAATTTACCATATCGACTAATCAGCAAAATTTCTGCTGAATCTAGGTATAATAATAGGACTGATAAAAAAATAAAATTTAGTCTGCACACCATGCCAGTGTACCATAAAATTATGGAGGTTTTTAGATAATTTATTTAGAAATTCTCTCTCTCTTTTTAAGTGTTTGCCTTTGTCAAGTTCACCATCTATTAGCTCCATGTTTCTCTATAGAAAACAGGAGCTGAAATTTTAAACCATTAAAGCAAACTTCAGTTCAACTTGATAAACATTTTCTAAGCACCTACTCTCTACAAGAACTGAAATAAGAATTATGGAAGATTAAAAAAGATTAAGATACAATCCCTGCCCTAGTTTATAATCTGGGGTGTGTGTGTGTGTGTGTGTGTGTGTGTGTGTGTGTGTGTGTATGTGTGTGTGTTGGGGTGGATAAACATATGCAGAAGTTTGTTCATGGTAAGTATGTTAATACACAAATTAACCAAGAGCTGCAAGAGTTCATAGAGAAATATCCATGCCTGCTCTTTCTTTGCTCTTGAAAAGTGGATTTTGACATTTAAAAAATGAAAAATAGGACAGAAGAGATTCCAGTTCCTAAAAAACTGTGGTTTTTCTCAGTGACATTTTATATCCTGCTTAACAATTAAGTTTCAGGGAAGTTTAACTAAGGAGCTTAAGTAGACTTGATATTCTCAGAAAATTATTATTCCTATTTAGGCCTGTTTTCCCCAGAATTTCTTCATAGCTATATTTTTCAACACATCTCATCATTTCCCCCCCTTTTAAAAACTAGTGGTACCAAAAAGAGGCTTATTCTTTTTTGATTGTGAATCTAAGTCATCCATGGAAGACAATGACACTGTTATGTAAATATTGAAGAGAACCTACTAGAAGCAATCTGTAATGGATTTTTTAGTCAATTTAATTGAATAAAACTTATCTTGGGCTTCCCTGGTGGCGCAGTGGTTGAGAGTCCGCCTGCCGATGCAGGGGACACGGGTTCGTTTCCTGGTCTGGGAGAATCCCACATGCTGCGGAGCGGCTGGGCCCGTGAGCCATGGCCGCTGAGCCTGCGCGTCCGGAGCCTGTGCTCCACAACGGGAGAGGCCACAGCAGTGAGAGGCCCGCGTACCGCAAAAAACAAAAAAACAAAACAAAAGAAAACGTATCTTGCTTAGGAATGACTTTTAAAAATAATGCCCATAATAGTCACTATGCAAATTTTTTCACCTGGCATCTATTTGAGACTTTAATAGTGAGGCTCTAGAAGTGATCTCTAACTTCTCCCTGAGTTGTAATTACTATTCAAAAGGACATATAAATACTATTTGGAAATGACAAGTAATGAGAAAATTAGTCTTTTACTCGTACCCCATGACCTTGCAAATGACTCTTTGTGCCAAAAATTACAGCAATATTTGGACTGAATTCCTAAAGTAAATCAAATGACGTTGAGTCACACTAAGGCAAGCACATTGGAAGATTAATTTTTAAAACAAGCTAGAAAAAGTGGTCTTATATTAATGTAATTTTATTACTTGAGTTTTTCCCAGAGCTTAAAGAGTTTCTAAGTTTCATAGGGCAGTGCTCACCTTTGGAAACTGGCAGGTGTGTCCTCATTGTGTGACATTGAAGATTATTAAAGCAATTATGAGTATATGTTCACCATCATATAAAACAAGTCTACTTCATTAATAATGCTGGTGTTGAATTTTTCAGAAACTATTATTTGCCCCAAATTCTGTGAGTTATTTTCTCTGTGGATTGAATCCTGTGTTTAATTCCTTACCCACGGCTTTTCTGCAGCCTCCATTCTCATACTGCTGACTGCCTTTCACTTGAGAGCAAATCTTGGAGAACTAGTTAGGTGGGTTTGTTTTCTCTTGTTTTGTTTTTTAAATGAGATAATGAAAAAGTTCTTCTTCGAATAAAGGTGCACTAAAGGTGCACTGGCAAGTTAGAAAGCTAAAAACTAGTGAAGAAAGTTTTTTTTTTTTACATCTTTATTAGAGTATAATTGCTTTACAATGGTGTGTTAGTTTCTGCTTTATAACAAAGTGAATCAATTATACATATACATATGTTCCCATATCACTTCCCTCTTGCGTCTCCCTCCCTCCCACCCTCCCTATCCCACCCCTCCAGGCTGTCACAAAGCACTGAGCTGATCTCCCTGTGCTAAGCGGCTGCTTCCCACTACCTATCTACCTTACGTTTGGTAGTGTATATATGTCCATACCTCTCTCTCGCTTTGTCATAGCTTACCCTTCCTTCTCCCCATATCCTCAAGTCCATTCCCTAGTAGGTCTGTGTCTTTATTCCTGTCATACCCCTAGGTTATTCATGACATTTTTTCCCCTTAAATTCCATATATATGTGTTAGCATACGGTATTTGTCTTTCTCTTTCTGATTTACTTCACTATGTATGACAGACTCTAGGTCTATCCATCTCATTACAAATAGCTCAATTTTATTTCTTTTTATGGCTGAGTATTATTCCATTGTATATATGTGCCACATCTTCTTTATCCATTCATACGATGATGGACACTTAGGTTGTTTCCATCTCTGGGTTATTGTAAATAGAGCTGCAGTGAACATTTTGGTACATGACTCTTTTTGAATTATGGTTTTCTCAGGGTATATGCCCAGTAGTGGGATTGCTGGGTCATTTGGTAGTTCTATTTGTAGTTTTTTAAGGAACCTCCATACTGTTCTCCACAGTGGCTGTATCAATTTACATTCCCACCAACAGTGCAAAAGTGTTCCGTTTTCTCCACACCCTCTCCAGCATTTATTGTTTCTAGATTTTTTGATGATGGCCATTCTGACTGGTGTGAGATGATATCTCACTGTAGTTTTGATTTGCATTTCTCTAAAGATTAATGATGTTGAGCATTCTATCATGTGTTTGTTGGCAGTCTATATATCTTCTTTGGAGAAATGTCTATTTAGGTCTTCTGCCCATTTTTGGATTGGGTTGTTTGTTTTTTTGTTATTGAGCTGCATGAGCTGCTTATAAATTTTGGAGATTAATCCTTTGTTAGTTGCTTCATTTGCAAATATTTTCTCCCTTTCTGAAGGTTGTCTTTTGGTCTTGTTTATGGTTTCCTTTGCTGTACAAAAGCTTTTAAGTTTCATTAGGTCCCATTTGTTTATTTTTGCTTTTATTTCCGTTTATCTAGGAGGTGGGTCAGAAAGGATCTTACTGTGATATATGTCATAGAGTGTTCTGCCTATGTTTTCCTCTAAGAGTTTGATAGTGTCTGGCCTTACATTTAGGTCTTTAATCCATTTTGAGCTTATTTTTGTGTATGGTGTTAGGGAGTGATCTAATCTCATACTTTTACATGTACCTGTCCAGTTTTCCCAGCACCACTTATTGAAGTGGCTGTCCTTTCTCCACTGCACATTCCTGCCTCCTTTATCAAAGATAAGGTGGCCATATGTGCATGGGTTTATGTCTGGGCTTTCTATCCTATTCCATTGCTCTATCTTTCTGTTTTTGTGCCAGTACCATACTGTCTTGATTACTGTAGCTTTGTAGTATAGTCTGAAGACAGGGAACCTGATTCCTCCAGCTCCGTTTTTTGTTCTCAAGATTGCTTTGGCTATTCGGGGTCTTTTGTGTTTCCATACAAATTGTGAAATATTTTGTTCTAGTTCTGTGAAAAATACCAGTGGTAATTTGATAGGGATTGCATTGAATCTGTAGATTGCTTTGGGTAGTAGAGTCATTTTCACAATGTTGATTCTTCCAATCCAAGAACATGGTATATCTCTCCATCTATTTGTATCATCTTTATTTTCTTTCATCATTGTCTTATAATTTTCTGCATACAGGTCTTTTGTCTCCTTAGGTAGGTTTATTCCTAGATATTTTATTCTTTATGTTGCAATGGTAAATGGGAGTGTTTTCTTGATTTCACTTTCAGATTTTTCATCCTTAGTGTATAGGAATGCCAGAGATTTCTGTGCATTAATTTTGTATCCTGCTACTTTACCAAATTCATTGATTAGCTCTAGTAGTTTTCTGGTAGCATCTTTAGGATTCTCTCTGTATAGTATCATGTCAACTGCAAAGAGTGACAGCTTTACTTCTTCTTTTCTGATTTGGATTCCTTTTATTTCCTTTTCTTCTCTGATTGCTGTGGCTAAAACTTCCAAAACTATGTTGAATAAGAGTGGTGAGAGTGGGCAACCTTGTCTTGTTCCTGATCTTAGTGGAAATGCTTTCAGTTTTTCACCCTTGAGGATGATGTTGGCTGTGGGTTTGTCATATATGGCCTTTATTATATTGAGGAAAGTTCTCTCTATGCCTACTTTCTGCAGGGTTTTTATCATAAATGGGTGTTGAATTTTGTCGAAAGCTTTCTCTGCATCTATTGAGATGATCATATGGTTTTCCTCCTTCAATTTATTTATATGGCTTATCACATTGATTGATTTGAGCACATTGAAGAATCCTTGCATTCCTGGAATAAACCCCACTTGATCATGGTGTGTGATCCTTTTAATGTGCTGTTGGATTCTGTTTGCTAGTATTTTATTGAGGATTTTTGCATGTATGTTTATCAGTGATATTGGCCTGTAGTTTTCTTTCTTTGTGACATCCTTGTCTGGTTTTGGTATCAAGGTGGTGCTGGCCTCATCAAATGAGTTTGGGAGTGTTCCTCCCTCTGCTATATTTTGGAAGAGTTTGAGAAGGATAGGTGTTAGCTCTTCACTAAATGATTGATAGAATTCGCCGGTGAAGCCATCTGGTCCTGGGCTTTTGTTTGTTGGAAGATTTTTAATCACAGTTTCAATTTCAGTGCTTGTGATTGGTCTGTTCCTATTTTCTGTTTCTTCCTGACTCAGTCTTGGCAGGTTGTGCATTTCAAAGAATTTGTCCATCTCTTCTAGGTTGTCCATTTTATTGGTATAGAGTTCCTTGTAGTAATGTCTCATGATCTTTTGTATTTCTGCAGTGTCAGTTGTTACCTCTCTTTTTTCATTTCTAATTCTATTGATTTGAGTCTTCCCCCTTTTTTTCTTGATGAGTCTGGCTGTTTAGCAACTTTGTTTATCTTCTCAAAGAAGCAGCTTTTAATTTTATGGATCTTTGCTATCGTTTCCTTCATTTCTTTTTCATTTATTTCTGATCTGATCTTTATGATTTCTTTCCTACTGCTAACTTTGGGGGTTTTTTGTTCTTGTTTCTCTAATTGCTTTAGGTGCAAGGTTAGTTGTTTATTCGAGATGTTTCCTGTTTCTTAAGGTAGGATTGTATTGCTATAAACTTCCCTCTTAGAACTGCTTTTGCTGCATCCCACAGATTTTGGGTTGTCGTATCTCCATTGTCATTTGTTTCTAGGTATTTTTTTATTTCCTCTTTGATTTCTTCAGTGATCGCTTCGTTATTAAGTACTGTATTGTTTAGCCTCCATGTGTTTGTATTTTTTACAGATCTTTTCCTGTAATTGATATCTAGTCTCATAGCGTTGTGGTCGGAAAAGATACTTGATACAATCTCAATTTTCTTAAATTTACCAAGGCTTGATTTGTGACCCTAAGATATGATCTATTCTGGACAATGTTCCATGAGCACTTGAGAAAAATATGTATTGTGTTGTTTTTGTATGGAATGTCCTATAAATATCAATTAGGTCCATCTTGTTTAATGTATCATTTAAAGCTTGTGTTTCCTTATTTATTTTCATTTTGGATGATCTGTCCATTGGTGAAAGTGGGGTGTTAAAGTCCCCTACTATGAATGTGTTACTGTCGATTTCCCCTTTTATGGCTGGTAGTATTTGCCTTATGTATTGAGGTGGTCCTATGTTGGGTGCATAAATATTTACAATTGTTATATCTTCTTGGATCGATCCCTTGATCATTATGTATGGTCCTTCTTTGTCTCTTCTAGTAGTCTTTATTTTAAAGTCTATTTTGTCTGATATGAGAATTGCTACTCCAGCTTTCTTTTGGTTTCCATTTGCTTGAAATATCTTTTTCCATCCCCTTACTTTCAGTCTGTATGTGTCTCTAGGTGTGAAGTGGGTCTCTTGTAGACAGCATATATATGGGTCTTGTTTTTATATCCATTCAGTCAATCTGTGTGTTTTGCTGGGAGCATTTAGTCCATTTACATTTAAGGTAATTATCGATATGTATGTTCCTATTCCCATTTTTTAAATTGTTTTGTGTTTGTTATTGTAGGTCTTTTCCTTCTCTTGTGTTTCTTGCCTAGAGAAGTTCCTTTAGCATTTGTTGTAAAGCTGGTTTGGTGGTGCTGAACTCTCTCAGCTTTTGCTTGTCTGTAGAGGTTTTAATTTCTCCATCAAATCTGAATGAGATCCTTGCTGCGTAGAGTAATCTTGGTTGCAGGTTTTTCTCCTTCATCACTTTAAATATGTCCTGCCAGTCCCTTCTGGCTTGCAGAGTTTCTGCTGAAAGATCAGCTGTTAACCTTATGGGGATTCCCTTGTGTGTTATTTGTTGTTTTTTCCTTGCTGTTTTTAATATGTTTTCTTTGTATTTAATTCTTGACAGTTTGATTAATATGTGTCTTGGCGTATTTCTCCTTGGATTTATCCTGTATGTGACTCTCTGTTCTTCCTGGACTTGATTAACTGTTTCCTTTCCCATATTAGGGAAGTTTTCAACTATAATCTCTTCAAATATTTTCTCAGTCCCTTTCTTTTTCTCTTCTTCTTCTGGAACCCCTATAATTCGAATGTTGGTGTGTTTAATGTTGTCCCAGAGGTCTCTGAGACTGTCCTCAGTTCTTTTCATTCTTTTTTCTTTATTCTGCTCTGCAGTAGTTATTTCCACTATTTTATCTCCCAGGTCACTTATCCGTTATTCTGCCTCAGTTATTCTGCTGTTGATGCCATCTAGAGTATTTTTAATTTCATTTATTGTGTTGTTCATCGTTGTTTGTTTCATCTTTAGTTCTTCTAGGTCCTTGTTAAATGTTTCTTGCATTTTGTCTATTCTATTTCCAAGATTTTGGATCATCTTTACTATCATTATTCTGAATTGTTTTTCAGGTAGACTGCCTATTTCCTCTTCATTTGTTAGGTCTGGTGGGTTTTTATCTTGCTTCTTCATTTGCTGTGTGTTTTTCTGTCTTCTCATTTTGCTTATCTTACTGTGTTTGGGGTCTCCTTTATGCAGGCTACAGGTTCGTAGTTCCCGTTATTTTTGGTGTCTGTCCCCAGTGGCTAAGGTTGGTTCAGTGGGTTGTGTAGGCTTCCTGGTGGAGGGGACTAGTGCCTGTGTTCTGGTGGATGAGGCTGAATCTTGTCTTTCTGGTGGTTAGGTCCACGTCTGTTGGTGTGTTTTGTGGTGTCTGTGGACTTATTATGATTTTAGGCAGCCTCTGTGCTAATGGGTGGGGTTGTGTTCCTGTCTTGCTAGTTGTTTGGCATAGGATGTCCATCACTGTAACTTGCTGGTCGTTGAGCAAAGCTGGGTGCTGGTGTTGAGATGGAGATCTCTGGGAGATTTTCACCATTTGATATTATGTGGAGCTGGGAGGTCTCTTGTGGACCAGTGTCCTGAGGTTGGCTCTCCCACCTCAGAGGCACATCACTGACTCCTGGCTGCAGCACCAAGAGCCTTTCATCCACACGGCTCAGAATAAAAGGGAGAAAACGTAGAAAGAAAGAATTAGTAGAAGTAGAAAGAAAGAAAGAAAGAAAGAACGGAGGGAGGGAGGGAGGAAGGAAGGAAGGAAAGAAAGAAAGAAGATAAATAAAATAAAGTAAGATAAAATACAATAAAGTTGTTAAAATAAAAAATAATTATTAAGAAAAACAAAAACAAACAAACAAACAAAAAAACAGACTGATAGAACCCTAGGACAAATGGTGGAAGTAAAACTATACAGAGAAAGCCTCACACAGAAGCATACACATACACATTCACAAAAAGAGGAAAAGGCGAAAAAATCATAAATCTTGCTCTCAAAGTCCACCTTCTCAATTTGGGGTGGTTCATTGTCTAAAGGAGGGAAGGAAGGAAAGAAATAAAGAAAGAGATAAAGTAAAATAAAATAAAGTTATTAAAATAAAAGATAATTAAGAAAAACAAAACAAAACAAAAAAAAGAACAGAAGGGTGGAACTCTAGGACAAATGGTGGAAGCAAAGCTATACAGACAAAATCTCACACAGAAGCATACACAATACACACTCACAAAAAGAGGAAAAGGGGAAAAAATCATAAATCTTCCTCTCAAAGTCCACCTCCTCAATTTGGGATGATTCGTTGTCTATTCAGGTATTCCACAGATGCAGGTACATCAATTGATTGTGGAGCTTTAATCCGCTGCTTCTGAGGCTGCTGGGAGAGATTTCCCTTTCTCTTCTTTGTTCTCACAGCACCCAGGGGCTCAGCTTTGGATTTGGCCCCGCCTCTGTGTGTAGGTCGCTGGAGGGCGTCTGTTCTTCGCTCAGACAGGAGGGGGTTAAAGGAGCAGGTGATTCGTGGGCTCTGGCTCACTCAGGCCGTGGGGAGGGAGGGGCACGGAGTGAGGGGCGAGCCTGCGGCTGCAGAGGCCGGCCTGACGTAGCACCAGCCTGAGGCACGCCGTGCGTTCTCCCGGGGGAGTTGTCCCTGGATCACGGGACCCTGGCAGTGGTGGGCTGCACAGGCTCCCTGGAAGGGGGGTGTGGATAGTGACCTGTGCTCGCACACAGGCTTCTTGGTGGCAGCAGCAGCAGCCTTAGCATCTCCTGCCTGTCTCTGGGGTCCGCGCTTTTAGCCGCGGCTCACACCCATCTCTGGAGCTCCTTTAAGCAGCGCTCTTATCCCCTCTCCTCGTGCACCAGGAAACAAAGAGGGAAGAAAAAGTCTCTTGCCTCTTCGGCAGGTCCAGACTTTTTCCCGGACTCCCTCCCGGCTAGCCGTGTTGCACTAACCCCCTGCAGGCTGTGTTCACGCCACCAACCCCAGTCATCGCCCTGCGCTCCAACCGAAGCCCGAACCTCAGCTCCCAGCCCCGCCCGCCCTGGCGGGTGAGCAGACAAGCTTCTCGAGCTGGTGAGTGCCGGTCGGTCGGCACCGCTCTTCTGTGCGGGAATGTCTTGGCTTTACACCGCACCCCCGTTGCTGCGCTCTCCACTGCGGCGCCGAAGTTTTCTCCCTCCGCCACCCGCAGTCTCCGCCCGCGAAGGAAGGGGCTTCCTAGTGTGTGGAAACCTTTCCTCCTTCACAGCTCCCTCCCCCTGGTGCAGGTCCCATCCCTATCCTTTTGTCTCTGTTTATTCTTTTTTCTTTTGCCCTACTCCGGTACGTGGGGAGTTTCTTGCCTTTTGCGAGGTCTGAGGTCTTCTGCCAGCATTCAGTGGGTGTTCTATAGGAGCAGCTCCACGTGTAGATGTATTTCTGGTGTATCTGTGGGGAGGAAGGTGATCTCCGCATCTTACTCTTCCGCCATCTTCCCGGAAGCCCTCGTGAAGAAACTTTTGAAAGGAATTCAGAAATCCTGCTTCTGAGAAAATAGATATAAAGGCATCACATTTTGTACAATATTGAACAGATGTACTTTTGTTTAGTCTTATAATCATTTCTTTTCTTTCAGTCTTTCACCTTCAAGCCTGAACCATGACATCAAAAGCTTCAGAGAAGGGGAGGGCGGGCCCCCATCGGGACGTCCTTTGGACTAAGTGCATCACCAATATTCTGCCGGGTACGTCCTGGTCAGAAGAGAAGATAAAGAGGAGATCCCATCCTCGTGGGAGGAAGGAGGTAACAGAGGCAGAGGGAGAACATGGTGACCAAGTGTCTGGGTGACCTTGTCTAGGCTAAAGTGCTAAATGGGGAGACATTTTAGGTACAGGGAGGGCAGGGATGAAAGAAGAATGGCTTTTGCACTATTTCTTCTTGAGAGAAAGAAATCTCACAGGGTGATTCTTCCCATAACAGGGTGGGCAACTACAGGGTCAGGTAGGTGGAGTGAGGGCCTGATTCCCCTGAATATCCCTTTCTAGAAGTTCCTAAGAATGCTACAGAGAACTATCTAGATAGCTAAAGGCACTGATATGTGAACTTAAAGGGAGGGGTATTAATGTGTTGGGGCAAAGTGACACTAAGCAAGGGTAGGCTGGCCCACCTGGGCTGAAGGTAGACTGGAAGTTGAAGACCAGACCTCATCAGACCCAGCTGAGAGAGAACTGAGACAGATCAGGCCCAGTAGTTGCGGTGGGGTTCCCATGCCTGGAATAGGCGATGGAAGGCAGGGGATGGTGAATATGTATCTGGGGTCCCACCGCCATTCACTGAGCTGCCATCCTGGAGGAGCCGGGGAAGTGGAGGAAGTTTACAATATGCTCAGGCTTCTCCGCAAGCCTGATACCTAAAGATGCTCTTTATTTAATGGAGTTTACCAACTGAATTATATTTGTGTTTCTCTCTCTTAGCAGGGTGGGGGCCCATAAGGAATGTCAACAATTCTAGCACATCAATAAGCAGTGGGGTTTCTGAGCACACCGAGTGCAGGATGATAACATTTACAAGGCTGCCAGACAGGTCTGGCCCCCGAATCCTGGGGCCTATTAATGTAATTTATGTTACTTGAGTTTTTCTCAGAGCTTCAAGAATTTCTAAGTTGTAAAACTATGCAGTAAACTTTGGGTGGTAGGCAAGACCATGATGTTGGTATTAGTGCAGCGTTTGAGCTTTTGGCAGTGAGAAGGTCTGCTCTGTGACCTTGGGGAGTGCAACCCCCTGTGAGGAGAGGGGATGCTGGGGGGTGGGATTCAGTGTTTAACGCACAGAGTCTTAAGGAGAAGCGCTGGAGAAGCCTGCACTGGCTTCCCGTTCTTCTGCAGTGCTCTAGCTGTCCATCTTCCTCTCCCCACCTCCAGGATGACTCTTCCTCTTCTTTCATTTTCAGTGGGTCCTTTGTCCCTGGTTGGAACCACCTGATGGGCAGGTTGGGCCCAGGGACCCAGAGCAAGGGCCTCTCAGATAAGCTTTCTAACACTCAAGTAACTGCAGCCACCACTGAAGAGAGCACAAAGCCATTTCCTGTGAGGAGAGTTCATTTCTTCCATAATGCCTGCCCCAAGAATCAGAACCATAGGGTAATCAAAGTCTGGCCAAGCAGTTCTGGTTTGTTCCATTTCAGTTTGCTCTTTGACGCCACACTAGAGGGCAACATTCCTAGTTTTTGAGGGAACTGTCCCTTCTCCCTCCTTGTAAGTGATTTTTACTAATCTTATCTTCACTGTCAAGTATGAGAAAAAATGTACAGACCTCCATTGAGAGATTTCAAATTGTATGAATCTTGTGGCAGATTATTCATGAATTCTTGCTATTCAAATGTCACACCCTTCCTTTTTCCCCATAAAAGACACGTGATGTGCAGTGGGTGGTTTGCAGAGCCCGAAGTAACCCACTTTGTTAATTAAATGCTGCTAATTGAACAGACTGAAAAAAAAGATCTGACAAGAAAGAAAAGGCAGCCATGTTAAAAAATGCCCCTTTGAGAACTCAAGAGAAAAGCAATCACTAATGTTTGCCAGGGGAACTGATGGCAGTGGAAATAAATGTATTTTTAATATGCATTTAAAATAACATGTTATTGATGAAGATAATGGAATACATAGAAACAATACAAGTTCTTGAGACCGTGATCTTACATTAGTGTGAGGGGGCTATAAAGATGGTGGAGAAAAATCCTTCAGGCACAGTTAGACTGGGAGATTCATTTTGTGTAAGTAATTCCTGCCCATAGAATCATCTGTCCTTCAGCAAAAATGCAAGAACTGTCTTCTTTCATGATTCCGGGCAAGAATGAGTGGATAATTTTTTTTTTTTTTTAAGATATTGGGGGTAGGATTTTATTAATTAATTAATTTATTTTTGCTGTGTTGGGTCTTCGTTTCTGTGCGAGGGCTTTCCCTAGTTGTGGCAAGCAGGGGCCACTCTTCATCGCAGTGCGCGGGCCTCTCACTATCGCGGCCTCTCTTGTTTTGGAGCACAGGCTCCAGACACGCAGGCTCAGTAGTTCTGGCTCATGGGCCTAGTTGCTCCGTGGCATGTGGGATCCTCCCAGACCAGGGCTCGAACACGTGTCCCCTGCATTAGCAGGCAGATTCTCAACCACTGCGCCACCAGGGAAGCCCCAGAGTGGATAAAATTTTGAGGAAGGTAATTAATTTGCAAGATGTTGTCAATAAAGTAAGAGGAAAAAGTAAGATGTAGGAAAGTTTCCTCCATTGTGGAATAATTTATTTTTCTTGTAGTTGGTGTGGGCATTTTTAAAAATTGAAGTATAGTTGCTGTGCAATATTATATAAGTTACAGGTGTACAATATAGTGATTCACAATTTTTAAAGTTTATACTCCATTTATAGTTATTATAAAATATTGGCCATATTCCCCATGTTGTACAATATATCCTTGCAGTTTATTTTATACCTAATAATTTGTACCTGCTGATCCCCTACCCTTATCTTGCCCCATCCCGTCTCGTCCCTCCCCCTTCCCTCTCCCCACTGGTAACTGCTAGTTTGTTCTCTATATCTGCGAGTCTGCTGCTTTTTTTGTTATATTCACTAGTTTGCTGTATTTTTTAGATTCCACATATAAATGATATCATACAGTATTTGTCTTTCTCTGTCTGACTTACTTCACTTAGCCAAGTGCCCTCCAAGTCCATCCATGTTGCTACAAATGGCAAAATTTCACTCTTCTTTGTGGCCGAGTAGTATTCCATTGTGTATATATATCACGTCTTTACCCATTCATCTGTTGATGGACACTTAGGTTTGCTTCCATATCTTGGCAATTGTAAATAATGCTGCTATGAACACTGGGGGGCCTGTATCTTTTCAAATTAGTGTTTTTGTTTCTTTCAGATATATACCCAGGAATGGAATTGCTGGGTCATATGGTAGTTCTTCTATTTGTAGTCTTTGGAGAAACCTCCATACCGTTCTCCACAGTGGCTGCATCAATTTACATTCCCATCAACAGTGTAAGAGGGTTCCCTTTTCTCCCATTGTGGAATAATTTTTATGTGCTAGCCAAGTGCCTAGCACATAGTATTTACTGAACAAATAATTGAGTCATATTTATAGCATACAAGAAAGTAAGTTTCCTAAAACCAACATTCGACAGCCACATGATCCCAGGGCTATCTAACTGACCCTAATTCCATGGTATCCACTATGTCATGCCACCTTCTGATTACCTTTAGCACCTACATTGGATGTACGGTCAGCTCTCTGTATCTGTTGATTCTGCCTCCTTGAGTTCTGCACCCATGGATTCAACCAACTGCAGATTGAACATATTCAGAAAAAATTTCAGAAAGTTCTAAAAAGCAAAACTTGAATTTGCTGTGAGCCGACAACTATATTTACACAGCATTGACATTGAATTTATATCTATTTGTATATAAATTTGTATGTATCTATAGTATTACATTGCATTAGGTATTTTAAATGATCTAGTGATGATTTAAAGTATACAGGAGGATATGTAAAGTATATGGGAGGTTATATGCAAATATCAATACTACACTATTTTATATAAGGGACTTGAGCATCCGCGGATTTCGGCGTCAGTGGGGGTCCTGGAACCAATCCCCAGTAGATATCAGGGGACAACTGTATCGTGGTTTGGTGTGAGTTGCCAACAATGAAAATATCTGGGGGAAGAGTTGCCAAATGAAATAAATACAGGCTTCCCAGTTAAATTTGAATTTCAGATAAACATCAATTTTTTTTAGTGTAAAGATGTCCCAAATATTATTATGTGGTTCCTGCTGGATCCAGCACTCCATTCTTTCTCTTCTGTCTTGATTCTCATCAATTCATTCACTCAACACATACTTTAATGGGCAGCTTCTCTGTGCTGTGTTCTGGATGTGGGGAGAAGAGGCAACAAAACTGACAAGTTTGCTGCCCTCGTGGAGTGGGGAAGTAAACCAGGTAAAGAAATACCTCACGGACTTTCAGAAATGGCAAGGGCATCAAAGCCAAGGAAAGGGAATGATGGGTGGTGCACATGAAGAATGGAGACTGTGGTTAAGTCCCCATCCAGGAAAGACATCTCTGAGATGGTGACATCTGATTTGAGGAGGGAATGAAAATGTGAGTCACATGGAGATCTGGGACAAAACTGTCCAGCCAGAGAGGACAGCAAATATGCCAGAAATCTAAAACAATTTAAAACGATTTAAAAATTGTTCATTTTTAGCAATACTCTATTCCCCACTCCCACCCCCAGCAACTATTATTATTATTATATTTTTTAACATCTTTATTGGAGTATAATTGCTTTACAATGGTGTGTTAGTTTCTGCTTTATAACAAAGTGAATCAGCTATACGTATACATATATGCCCATATCTCCTCCCTCTTGTGTCTCCCTCCCTCCCACCCTCCCTATCCCACCCTTCTAGGTGGTCACAAAGCACCGAGCTGATCTCCCTGCTATAAAATAGCAATTATTTTTAATTGTCCATTTTCTGTATCAAATCAGCAGAGGACACAAAGGAACTGGCTGACAGGGCTTCTCTGCTGCAGCAGGAGATACTATGGGCAAAATGCTGTTTGTTCTCGTGGGGAATTTTTTTCTGAGAAAGCCCCCCCTTGATAATGAGAGGCAGCATCTTGTGCAGCATATGTCATCCACCCAATAGGCCTTTGAACAACAGAGAGCAGAGTAATCAGGCTGCTTTACGGTTTAACTTAATCAGTTAGACAAGGTACTAGCTTAATCATATAAACAGCTCCTATAAGGCACATTTCCCCAATAAAATGCAGGATAAAGGGCCATGGGGAATACTGACCTTAGTTTCTTAATGAAAAATGCTCCCACATCCTGGCGTGTGGGCCCATATGGTTGGCCACATGCTAAAGGGAGCTAAAGCCCTAGCTTTTGCATTAGATCCCGTCCCCTTATCTACTCAGTGGCATTGCTCTGGAAAGTCTCTTTCTTGCAACCTTCAGTTTCCCTCTCTGCTGCTAATAGCATAAAGTCATGCTCTCATTTCTCCCATCTTTTGAAAACCCTCTCTTGACCTTGTATCTTTCTCCAGCTATTGTTTCATTTCTGGGTCCCCTTTCTATCAAGAGTCCTTGAAATAAGTGTTATGCTTGCTGGCTCCTCTATCATGCTTCCTTTCTGTAACCCTCTCTGATCAGGCTTCGGGTCCTACCACTCCAGGAACACTGCTCTTGTCAAGGCCCCGTGATCCACTCTGCTGACGTCAAGGGTCAGGCTTTGCCCTCGGTTTTTGAGGATGGATCACTTTCTGCTCCTGGAAGCAGTTGGAGTCCAGGCCCCTCATCCCTGGTTCTTCTCCTGTCTCATTTGAAACTTTCTCAGCGTCCTTTGCTGGTGTGTCCTCATTGCCCCAACTTCTAAATGTTGGATGTTCCAGGGTTTGGTTTTCAGACTTTTCTTTCTACACGTGTCCTCTCTGTGATTTTATTCCATCTCTACACTTATGTGTCTCAGGTTTATATTTCCAACCCGGACCTCTTCCTTGAATGCCAGTCTGCCGTATGCAACTACTTTTTCAACTGCTCACAGGCACCTGAAACGTCGTCTGCCTCCGAATCTTTCCTGGGCTGCTATCAGCATGGTCCTCATCACCACTGTCTCTCACCTGATTAACTGCAGCAGCTTCCTAACTAGTCTTCCTGTTTCTACCCTTGTTCCTCTACGGTCTATTCTTGAAATGGTAGTCAGAATGACCCTTTTTATGCATATAGATCATATCCTCCCTGTGCTTAATGCCCCAACTTTTCTTTACTTCAGAGGAAAAGCCCAAGTACTGATGCTGGCTGCCAAGGCTTCCCGCTCTCTGGCCCCTTCTCTCTCCCCTGGCTCACTTTCTCTCCACCTACCTTGCTTCCTTGCTGTTTCTCACCAATCAGATCCACTCCCAACTCAAGACCCTTGTGCCCGTGTTCCCTTTCTTCACAGAGTGATCTTTCTTCAGATCTTTGTGACTCTGAGCCCTTTAAGCTCTCTGCTCAGATGTCAAATCATGTGTGAAGTCTCCACTGGCCACTCTACTTAAAATAGTATCCTCATGTCCCCAGCGTGCTATCTCCCTTCCCAGCTTTACCTTCTTCTCATCACCTGTAACCTTCTAACGTGTATATAAGACACACATGTCTGTATATGCTCCTTGCCCTACCTCTCTAGCATGTAAGCTCTTCGAGGTCAGGGATTTATGTTTTCTTCATCACTGTATTTGCAGGCACCAGAAGAATGCCCTGCAAATTCAGGTGATCAGAAAATATTTATAAAATGAAAAAAATCATGCTTTATCATTTAGTACATGATCAGCCAATGGGATCAAATATTTGGAATCAAGAATTAATCTGTTTGCCTTTCAAGAAGCTTTTCAGGAGTCAGTTGTTTTTCCTAAGTTTACTCTAATGGTTTATGAAGTTTCAATTATAAATCATACTGTAAATACAATTCTATAAGTAATGATAGTTTTAGTAAATCTATGTAATAGTGAATGATAATAAAAGCATAGTTTTCATCTGATTAAGATAATGATTGAAATTCCATTTGTACATTTTTTGTGTTGAAATAAATTAAATAGAAAAATTTTAAATAATCATTTTAACATAATAATGTGTTATATGCATAATGAAGTATTTATAACTCTTTACTCTTTGCAAGTGTTTTTCAGTAGAATACTTTCTAGGGACCATAAATTGAGCCGTCTGTATGCTGTAGAAGCCAGAGAATAATAGATGAGTTAATATTGCCCTCTAGTGGAAAATGTGAGACTTGCAACATTGGCATCTGATAATCATAAAAGACTCCATTCCAGTCCAGGGAATGCCTAGGGATTGGATGTTTCCAATTTATCATCTGCTTTTATAGTGTTGAAATAAAAAATTTAATTTGATATTTAAAATCTCAATTATATAAAAGACTTGAATAATCAAGGTACAAAAGACATATATAGGGCTTCCCTGGTGGCGCAGTGGTTGAGAGTCCGCCTGCCGATGCAGGGGACACGGGTTCGTGCCCCGGTCTGGGGGGATCCCACATGCCGCGGAGCGGCTGGGCCCGTGAGCCATGGCCGCTGAGCCTGCGCGTCCGGAGCCTGTGCTCCGCAACGGGAGAGGCCACAACAGTGAGAGGCCCGCGTACCATAAAAAACCCCAAAAAACATATATAACCAATCAACTTTTTAAAAAGTATTCACATTTCATAAGCAATCAAAAAATACAAATTAAGAAAAGAGAGGTATACCTTTTCATCTATCAAATCAGTAAGAGGGTTGAAAAGAAAGTGAAGGTGTGAGCAAAGAGGTATTTACATTGTTGGTAGGAGCATAGTTGGTATTGAGTTCTTAACCTGGAGTCCTTTTTTGAGGGGGAAGTTCCCTAAAATTGTATAAAGAGTTTTGTGTGTATTTGTCTTTTTTTTTTCTGAGGAGAGATGAAAGTTCCATCAGATTCTCAAAGCCCATGCTCCCAAATGTTAAGAATAAATGTTTAAATTATTTCTGGAGGGGATGGGGGAAGTTGGCAATTTGTACCAAAACATGTTCACCGGTATGGTATGTGCATTATGGCATTGTTTTGATGTTTAACAACTACAAACCACCTAAATGTTCAACAATAGGGAAGTTTCAAATAAATCACGTTCAAGCCCTAGGAGGGAGTCACTATGGCTATTACCAATAGTGCTATAGAATGAATGATTCTTTCACTTGTAAATTTTATTAGCAAAGGAACGAGTGAAGGAGGCTGGGTAGAGAAGCAACAATTCCTGAACATGATTTTTTTTTTTTTAACTGCAAGTCACCAAACAGAACTTCTCCAGTACAATGGCGCCATTGAAAGTCTTGATTAAATCTGTCTTTCATTTGATATTGTGTGCTAGGCATGAACCTTCCTTCTCGGTCCTCAGCAGAGGTGTGGGTGGGGAGGGGCACATTATAGTACTGTGAGAACATGGCATTGCTTATATAGATAATATTCCTACCAAAGAGGAATTGTGACTCTGGAACACAGTGAGTGCAGCAGTTACAACAAATGAAACAGCTACTAACAGGGCAGGATCTTCAAGATACAAGATAAAGAGAAAATAAGCCAGGAGCTGGACAGTTCTGCTTTCTTTGCTGTGAGTTTACATGCATGTTTTTTTTTTTAAACAAGATATTTTGCTTTTATTTTTTAAATTTATTCTTTTTTTTTCTTTTTTTTTTTGCGGTACGCAGGCCTCTCACCGCTGTGGCCTCTCCCGTTGCAGAGCACAGGCTCCGGATGCGCAGGCCCAGTGGCCATGGCTCACGGGCCCAGCTGCTCCGTGGCATGCGGGATCCTCCCGGACTGGGGAACGAACTCGTGTCCCCTGCATCGGCAGGCGGACCCTCAACCACTGCGCCACCAGGGAAGCCCTATTTTTAAAAATTTATTTTAAAAAATTTTATTTATTTTTGGCTGCATTGGGTCTTCATTGCTGTGCGCAGGTTTTCTCTAGTTGCAGTGAGTGGGGGCTACTCTTCATTGTGGTGCACGGGCCTCTCACTGCGGTGGCTTCTCTTGCTGTGGAGCACAGGCTCTAGGCGCACAGGCTCAGTAGTTGTGGCTCGCGGGCTGTAGAGTGCAGGCTCAGTAGTTGTGGTGCATGGGCTTAGTTGCTCCACGGCATGTGGAATCTTCCCGGACCAGGGATTGAACCCGCATCCCCTGCATTGGCAGGTAGATTTTCTCAACCACTGCGCCACCTGGGAAGCCCCTACATGCATCTTTGTTTTTAATTGTGGAGACCAAAGACCCTGGTAGCAGTGGTTGTCTCCGGGGAGGGGAGCTGGGGGTCTGGGAGGCACAGAGGGAGACTTCCTTTATTTTTAGTGCAAAGCTTTTGTGCATTCTGACCTCCCCCATTAAAAAAACTCCATCTGAGGATCACTTCATCAAATTACAGAAACAGAAAACTACAATACAAAAAAAATCTACCCAAAGGAAATCTTGTCATGGCAAAAACGCTTCCAGGCCTCAAAGTTTGGCTCCCTTGTTTTGAGTAACATCCAAATGTTTATGGATTTAGTTGAAACCCATCCTCAGGATTTTGGTCAAGTGCTGTCATGTTTTTTTAATTTCCTATTGCAGGATTTCTGAAATCCCGTCTGGTCAATGAAGTGATTTTTGGCTGAACTAATAACTGCAATAGATGAAAGTAAATAATAAATTTAAGGCATTAATTGCGGTGTTCCTACTTTTTAAAAAATCAGATAAAAATCCTAGAAAGATCTACTGTTTTATAGGAAAGTAAGATCCTTTCTCTTATATACATGAAGTTACACATTCATGCTCCAGGGCAGGTGGCTTGCAATATAAAAAGGTTGGCAACAAGAGTTATAATTAGGTTCTGCTTATTTCCTTTGGAGATGGAAATGAGAGTCTTATAACCTCTTATGGGTTGAATTGTGTCCCCCCCCTTCATCCGCCATTCATATGTTGAAGTTCTAACCACCACCCCCCCATCTCAGAATGTGATCTTATTTGGAAAAAGTGTCCTTGCAGATGTAATTAGTTAAGATGAGGTCATACTGGAGTAGGATAGGCTTTAATCCAATATTACTAGTGTCCTTATGAAAAGGGGAAATTTGGACACAGACATGCACACAGGAAGAACACCATGTAAATATAAATGCAGAGATTGAGGTAATGGTTCTGCAAGCCAAGGACAAAGATTGCCAACCAAACACCAGAAGCTGGGGGAGAGGCATGAAACAGATTCTTCCTCACAGCCCTTAGAAGGAACAAACCCTGCCAACACCTTGATCTTGAACTTCTAGCCTCCAGAATTGTGAGTTCTGGAAAAACAATAAGTTCTATTTTAGCCATTCTAGCAAGCGAGTATACCTCCCAATCCCAATGAAATGAAGCAGGAAAATAAACCTGCAAAAGAGAAGGCAGCCCACTCTAGAGTGACCAGAGCATCCCCCTCCCCCGTTTTTAAAATTTATAACTTTTTAAATGACAAAAGAAGACTCTATGTGCAAACAGCAAAAATGAGAGAATCCCATTCCCAAAGTAGCAATAGCTTAACAGGTGTAACCAATTGAGCAGCAACTACACATTCCTGCCCTGGTGCTGGATGCTTTACTTAAATTATCTTTAATTCTCTCAACAATGCACAAAGTTACATAATTCCATTTATGGAGAAGGAAACTAAGCCTTAGAGGAATAAGTGATGATTGCAAGGCAGCATAGGCAGTAAGTCCTGAGTTCAAGATTTGAACCCAGGTTTGACAGACGTTGCTAGTTTCAGAATTGCTAGACTGTCACTTCATCAACTGTAATTTTGAGATGCTTATTCCAACCTTTTTAAAGTATGCAGGATTTATCCATTGTTTTAGATAAAATGTGGAGAGGCAAAGATGGCACTGGGGACAGGCTGAATGGTGGTCCAGTCTCTAGAACCTCAGCAAAGGATCTATTGATTGAAAGGGGCTATTGTTTGTGTGTGAGTGCATGTGAGTGTGTGTGTGTGTGTGTGTGTAGTAGTAGATTGTGGTAGTCTGAGCTTATGGTAACAGGGAGAAGTGCCCCTAATAAAACTGGCATTTTCTATGAGACTAAAGAATATGACCAAAGTTCTTTAATCTATTTTTTCATCATTTTAAGGATGGAGGGAAGGTTCTGCTCTAGGACAGCCTCAGTGACATCTGGTGATTTTGTAACCTGAAGTCAGTTTATCAGCTCAAGTGAACTTTACTGGGTAAAATTATTTTCTTTTTGTTCACTTGTTGTACAGAATCGCTGGTTTACTTGAAATTTCTACAATTTTTTATGATAGCAGTTAAATTAAAAACCCTACAGTTTTTCACAAAATTCTTACATAATGTTAAAATTTATAATTTAATTGAATCCATATATGACATTTGACTATGGGAAAATGATATATACATTATAATACTTAGTGAATGTTTTGTGGAGTAGAATAAATAGTTCTCCATCTGAGTACATCTGCTTCCCTCCACAAAATGAGAGAAAACTTGTTTTTCTTCTTTTAACATATGCTGTTATTTTAAGGTAGAGTTTCATTTAAATGCAAAACATTGTTATTTAAAATATGACATGAAATCTCATTTGCTTTTATCTTCTGTTATACTTTCTAATTTAATTTTGCCATCTATTGGCCCCTTTCCCTTATTTGTGGGTAGTTAACTTCATTAAAAATTGTCATTTCTACATAAATTAAGACCTAGCAAATTTGTTGTATGTTAACACCCTTTAACAGTGGTGTATTTACTCACAATGTTCTCTCACATATTTTGAGAGATTTTTAAAGTATGTTGGTCCCAAAGACATCACTTCGGAGCATTATTTTTTTTTCTTTATTTCTGTTAAAGGCATATGTGAATAAGTATCAAAACCCATTAAACGCCTTCTCTTTGAGGACTAGAGAGTGTCTTTAAATCACTTTTACAATAGTATTTACTGCCCTGTTTTTTCAGGTGTAGAGTTTCCAGTTCACTCATACAAGTTCTCTGATGAGCTATCTAGGGGCCTATAACCCTGTTCTGTCTTTGGCATCGCCCAACGAGTTATTTGCCTTGCAGTGCAACAAAGCGTTTTAAACAAACCTCCTCTGTTCATCCAGACTCACTTTAAAAGAGCTCTGAAACCAATCCAGGTGCAGATGGCCGGGTGTCACCAGTGTTCCCAGCCGGCTGTAACTTCCACCACTGCCACCATTTTCCACAGTGAGATAGATGGAGTGGAAAATAATACTCATCTTCAAGAGAATGGTTCTTTCATGCATTCTTGGTTTCAGAGAACCAATCATTTACAAACAATTTACCACTGCAAGCTGGATGCCATTTTAGAGAAACATGAAGTAGAACAGAAGAATTCTGTTTTCTAATGATTGAACTGGCTGATTCCAACAAAGGCACTGTGTTGGGTTATTAAGTGGCTTGTGTTTTACAAACATCGCCAAACTGTACTGTGCCTGCACACACAGAGAAGCCAGGAGAAAACCAGTACCAAGATCCTTTTCCCTTTAGATGGTTGTCATTCATTGCTTAACTCTCAGCTTTCTTTACTAAAGCAGGTTACTATTACTGAATTATATACTTCAATAAAAATAAAAACTGGGAGAAAATTATTAAATTGACTCTATGAACAATTTCTAAATTTCCTACAGCAAATGATAAAAGCTGTGCCCAGCAGACTTAAACCTGAATGCAAGTTTTTGGTAAATTAACTAAAAGAATCCTTCTGGGCCAAAGTAGGTACATATGTCCAATATCTTTTCAACGAGTGGCTTCAGTCTCTACAATAGAAAAGGCACCATGGGATTGCTAAAAAAAAATCCATCATCTCATTTTTGTTTTCTGTTGCCAGGGGTTTATCACATAATTTTCCCCAAGTTTATTCCATAAAACTATTGAGTGGAGTATATTTAGGAATTAACTTTTGCAGAATCTTTAGTGATTTTTTCCAAGAAGATAGATAACGAAGCCATAGGAATTTCCCCGTCCTAGGCACGCTGTCTATTCTTTTGAATACAAATGAATTATGGACCTATCAAGAGGAGTTCGAGTAGGGTTTTATTACACATACCTTTTCTTTTTTCCACTTGTAGCTTCTTAGAGCACCGTAACTAGGGTATTTTACCACAGTTCCAACTTGTCCCAGGGAGTCTAAAGTCCACTTCACTGAGGGGCTCATGAGTATCCTGGGATGCTGAAAGTGAGGCTGCCCTAAGGGGTTATTTAGGTTTGAACTAAGCAAAGTCTCAGGGCACCTTATGACAGTCTTGCCAGAGTCAGTGGGTAGGCTATTTTATAGGTCAACTGAGAAAGGAACCAGCAGGACCACAGCTCTCACTGGTGAGACTTAAAAAGAGACTTTGAATTAGAAGATGGATGCTCATTTATCTACAAGACTGAAACTCTCCTCTTCTAAGATCTTGGGAGGTGAGATGCATAATCTTGGGAGGTGAGATGCATAACCATCTCCTAGGTAGAAGATACTCAAGACTATGAAGCCCTGACTTGGGACATTGTAAGGGGATACAGAAGAAGAACTAGGAGATGAGAATTCTTCCAGTGGGAAGGAAGATTTTTGGAATGAAGAGGCTTGAGGAAACATCAACACCAGCTGGATGGTAATGTCTCTCCTCCCAAGAAGTGATCCCTTTCTGAAAAGTGTCTGAACATGCCTGCACTGCCTGGTGAGCTAGTCCTGGGTCACTTAATAGTGGTAAAGGAGAAGGGAAGCCTGTTCTTCCAACTCCTCCCAGTCTCCAGGGGAGAGAGGGCTGCACCCTTTCAAGGGGATTGTGTCAGAGTTTTGTTGGGGTGGTGGTGGTGGTGGTGGGAATTACAAGAGCCAGGGAGATCCCACCCCAAAGCCACAGCAGGCAGTGGCAGACCCTCCCATGATGCTGGAGGAGCAGTCTGGAGAGGATGACGAGAGATGTCATTAACAAGGAAATTTTTGGTAACCCTGGTGACATCTAGAGGGGCAAAGGGGCAGTGCAAACTCCTGTATGGCTTTAGTAAGGGAAGAAGAGGGGGAGGCAATACAAAAGAGACTAGGAGTATGTACAACCATAGTCTTCCCAAAATCTTTAGAAAGTTCAGAATTTCGTCTGCTACTGATGATCAAGGTCTGTTAGTATTTTATAAGTGGAAACAAAGGATTCTTAAAGGAAATGGTGATAAGTGTTTTTCAATTTAGATTTTACAGTCTTTTTTTCATAGGCTGCAGTCACATAGGCCTTTTGTCAGTTCCTACAACTTTCCTGACTGAATATCTTTGCTTAGGCTGTATGCTCTGCTAGGAACACTCTTCCTCTGGCTTTTTGTGGAACTGGCTCTTTTTCACACATTATGATCATTTTTAAAAATTGAGGTATAGTTGATTTACAAAATTATATTAGTTTCAGGTATATAACATAGTGATTCAAAATTTTTATATAATTATACTCCCTTTATAGTTATTATAAAGTATTTGTTATATTCCCTGTGCTGTACGATATATCCTTGTAGTTTATTTATTTTATACATAGTAGTTTTTACCTCTTAATTACCTACCTTTACTTTGCCTCTCTCTCCTTCCTTCTCCCCACTGGTAATTACTAGTTTGTTCTCCATAACTGTGAGTCTGTTTCTTTTTTGTTAAATTAACTGGTTTGTTTTATTTTTTAGATTCCACATGTAAGTGATAACACACAGTATTTGTCTTTCTCTGTCTTACTTCACTAAGCATAATGCCCTCCATGTCCATTCATGTTGTTGCATAATCTCATATTTTTTATGGCTGAATAGTATTCCAGTGTGTGTGTGTGTGTGTGTGTGTGTGTGTGTGTGTGTGTGTGTATACACACCACATCTTCTTTATCCATTCATCTACTGATGGATACTTAGGTTTCTTCCATATCTTGGCAGTTGTAAATAATGTTGCTGTGAACATTGGGGTGCATGTATCTTTTTGAATTAGTGTTTTTGTTTTCTTTGAATATATACCAAGGAGTGGAATTGCTGGGTCATATGGTACTTCTATTTTTAGTTTTTTGAGGCACCTCTATACTATTTTCCACAGTGAATGCACCCATTTTTCTCACCAATAGTATACAAGGTTTCCCTTTTTTCCACATCCTTGTCAACATTGGTCTTTTTGATAATAGCCATTCTGATAAGTGTGAGGTGATACCTTGTTGTTTTGATTTGTATTTCTCTGATGATTAGTGGTGCTGAAAATCTTTTCATGTGCCTGTTGGCCATCTATATATCTCCTTTGGAAAAATTTCTATTCAGGTCTCTTGCCCATTTTTTAATGGGGTTTTTAATTTTTTTCATATTAAGTTGTATGAACTGTTTATATATTTGGATATTAACTCCTCGTCGGTCTATAATTTGCAAATATTTTCTCCCATTCAGTAGGTTGTCTTTTTGTTTTGTCAATGGTTTCCTTTGCTGTGCAAAAGTTTTTCAGTTTCATTGGGTCCCATTTGTTTATTTTTGCTTTTGTTTCCTTTGCCTTAGGAGACAGATCCAAAAAATATTGCTACAGTTTATTGCCTATGTTTTCTTCTAGGAGTTTTATGGTTTCTAGTCTTAAATTTAGGTTTTTAATCCATTTTGAGTTTATTTTTGTATGTGATGTGAGAAAATATTCTAATTTCATTTTTTACGTGTAGTTGTCCAGTTTTCCCAGCACCATTTTTTTAAGAGACCATCTTTTCTCCACTGTATACTTTTGCCTGTTTTGTTGTAGACTAATTGACAATAAGCACATGGGTTTATTTCTGGGCTGTCTATTCTGTTCCATTGGTCTATGTGTAAGTTTTTATACCAGTACAATGCTGTTTTGATTACTGTAGCTTTGCAGTATAGTCTGAAGTCAGGGAGTGTGATACCTCCAACTCTGTTCTTCTTTCTCAAGGTTGTTTTGGCTATTAGGGGTCTTTTGTGCTTCTATACACTTTTAAAAATTATTTGTTCTAAATAGTTCTGTTAAAAATGCCATTGATATTTTGATAGGAATTGCATCAAATCTGTAGATTGCCTTGGGTAGTTTGGTCATTTTAACATTATTAATTTTTCCAATCAATGAACATGGACTGGATTCCATCTGTTTGTGTCATCTTCCATTTCTTTCATCAGTGTCTTACAGTTTTCTGAGTACAGGTCTTTTACCTCCTAGGTATTTTATTTTTTTTTATGCAGTGATGAATGGGATTATTTCCTTAATTTCTCTTTCTGATGGTTCATTGTTAGTGTATAGAAATGCAACAGATTTCTCATATTAATTTTATATCCTGAATCTTTACTGAATTCATTGATGAGCTCTAGTAGCTTTTGGTGGCATCTTTAGGATTTTCTGTGTATAGTGTCATGCAATCTGCCAACAGTGACAATTTTACTTCTTCCTTTTCAATTTGGATTCTTTTTATTTCTTGTCTGATTGCTGTGGCTAGGGGTTTCAAAACTGTGTTGAATAGAAGTGGCAAGAGTGGGCGGCCTTGTCTTGTTCCTGATCTTAGAAGAAGTTCTTTCAGTTTTTCACCTTTGAGTATGATGTTAGCTGTGGGACTGTCATATATGGCTTTTATTACATTGAGGTATGTTCTCTCTAACGCACTTTCTACAGAGTTTTTATCGTAAATGAATGTTGAATTTTGTCAAATGTTTTTCTGCCTATATTGAGGGGATCGTGTGGTTTTTACTCTTCAGTGTGTTAATGTGGTGTATCACATTGATCAATTTGTGGATATTGAATCATTCTTTCATCCCTGGGATAAATCCAACTTGATTGTGGTGTATGGTCTTTTAAATATATTGTTGAATTTGGTTTGCTAATATTTTATTGAGGATTTTTGCATCTATGTTTATCAGTGATATTGGCCTGTAAGTTTCTTTTTCTGTGATATCTTTGTCTGTTTTTGGTATCAAGGTGATGCTGTCCTCTTAGAACAAGTTCAGAAACATTCCTTCCTCAGCAAGTTTTTGGAATAATTTGAAAAGGATAGGTGTTAACTTTTTTCTAAATGTTTGGTAGAATTCATCTGTGAAGCCATCTGGTCCTGGCTTTTTGTTTGTTGTTGTTGTGTTTGTTTTTTAATTACTGATTCAACTTCAGTACTTATAATTGGTCTGTTCATATTTTCTGTTTCTTCCTGGTTCAGTCTTGGGAGATTGTACATTTCTAGGAATTCGTCCATTTCTTCTAAGTTGTCTACTTTATTGGCATATAGTTGTTCATAGTTATCTCTTATGATCCTTTGTATATCTGTGTTGTCAGTTGTAATCTCTCCTTTTTCTTTTCTGATTTGGGCCTCCTCTCTTTTTTTCTTAGTAAGTCTGGCTAAAGTTTTATCAGTTTTATTTTATCTTTTCAAAGAATCAGCTCTTAGTTTCATTGATCTTTTCTTTTGTTTTTTAGTTTCTATTTCATTTTTTTCTTCTCTGATCTTTATGATCTCTTTCCTTCTACCAATTTTGGGTTTTGTTTGTTCTTCTTCCTCTAGTTCCTTTACGTGTAAGGTTAAGTTGTTTATTTTTCTTGTTTCCTCAGGTAAGCTTGTATTGCTGTAAACTTCCCTCTTAGAACTCCTTTTGCTGTGTCTCATAGATTTTGGGTTGTTGTGTTTTCATTTTCATTTGTCTCCAGGTATTTATTGGTTTCTTCTTTGATTTTTTTAGTGATCCATTTGTTAATATCATATTGTTTAGCCCCCACATGTTTGAGTTCTTTTTTTTTTTTTTTTTTTTTTTTTGCGGTACGCGGGCCTCTCACTGTTGTGGCCTCTCCCGTTGCGGAGCACAGGCTCTGGACGCACAGGCTCAGCGGCCATGGCTCACGGGCCCAGCCGCTCCGTGGCATGTGGGATCTTCATGGACCAGGGCACGAACCCGTGTCCCCTGCATCAGCAGGCGGACTCTCAACCTCTGCGCCACCAGGGAAGCCCCGTTTGAGTTCTTTGCAATTTTTTTTCTTGTAGTTGATTTCTAGTCTCATGGCATTGTGTCTGCAGAAGATGCTTGATATGATTTCAATTTTCTTAAATTTACCAAGGCTTGTTTTGTAGCCTAGCATGTGACCTATCCTAGAGAATGTTCTATGTCCACTTGAAAAGAATGTGTATTCTGCTGCTTTTGGATGGAATGTTCTCTATATGTCTATTAAGTACATGTGGCCATTGAAGGCCAGTGTTTTGTTATTAATTTTTCTGTCAGAATGACCTGTCCGTTGGTGTCAGTGGGGTGTTAAAGTCCCCTATTACTGTTGTGTTACTGTCAATTTCTCCCTTTATGTCTGTTAATTTGCTTTATGTATTTAGGTGATCCTATGCTGGGTACATATATATTTACAATTGTTTATCTTCTTCTTGGATTGATCCCTTGATCATTATGTAGTGTCCTTCTTTGTCTCTTGGAACAGTCTTTGTTTTAAAGTATATTTTGTCTGGTATAAGCATCGCTACCCCAGCTTTCTTTGGATTTCCATTTGCATTAAATACTTTTTTCCATCTTCTCATTTTCAGTTTGTATATGTCTTTAGATCTGAAATGAGTCTCTTGTAGGAAGCATATACACAGGTCTTATATTTGTTTCCATTCAGCCCCTCTGTCTTTTTATTTTTTTTTTTGCAGTACGTGGGCCTCTCACTGTTGTGGCCTCTCCTGTTGCAGAGCACAGGCTCCGGACGCGCAGGCTCAGTGGCCATGGCTCATGGGCCTAGCCACTCCGCGGCATGTGGGATCTTCCCGGACCAGGGCACGAACCCGTGTCCCCTGCATCAGCAGGTGGACTTGCAACCACTGTGCCACCAGGGAAGCCCCCTCTATGTCTTTTGATTGAAGCATTTAGTCTATTTACATTTAAAGTAATTATTTATGGGTATTACTTATTGCCATTTTGTTACTTGTTTTGTAGTTCTTTTTTGTTCTCTTCTGATTTGATGACTCTCTTTAGTGTTATGTTTGGATTCCTTTCTCTTTTTTTGTGTGTGTATCTATTATAGATTTTTGATTTGTGGTTACCATGAAGTTTATATATAGCAATCTATCTGTCTATCTATCTACACATGATTATTTTAAGTGGCTGGTCACTTAAATTCAAATGCATTTTCACAACCCTGCAATTTACTGTCCTCCCCTCACAATTGCTGTTTTTGACATCATATTTTACATCTATTTGTTTTGTGTATCCCTTAACTGCTTATTGTGGATATAGATAATTTTGCTACTTTTGTCTTTTAACCTTCCTACCAGCTTAGTAATTGGTTGATTAACTACATTTACTGTATATTTGCCTTTACCGATGAGCTTTTTCCTTTCATAATTTCCATGTTTTAGTTGTGGCCTCTTCTTTTTCTATTAGGGAAGTCCCTTTGACATTTCTTGTAAAGTTGGTTTGGTGGTGCTGAACTCTTTTAGCTTTTGCTTGTCTGTAAAACTTTTAATCTCTCTGTCAAATCTGAATGAGACTCTTGCTAGGTAGAATATTCTTTGTTGTAAGTTTTTCCCTTTCATCATTTGAAATATATTGTGCCACTCCCTTCTGGCCTGCAGCATTTCTGCTGAAAATTCAGCTGATAGCATTTGGGAGTTCCCTGTATGTAATTTACTGTTTTTCCCTTGCTGCCTTCAGTATTCTCTCTTTATTTTTAATTTTTACCATTTAAACTACAGTGTGTCTTGGTGTGGTCCTCTTTGAGTTGATCCTGTTGAGGACTCTCTGTGCTTCCTGGACTTGGATATCTGCTTTCTTTACCAGAGAAGTTAGGGAAGTTTTCAGCTATCATATTTTCAAATATCTTCTCTGCTCCTTTCTCTCTCTTCTCCTTCTGGGACCCCTATAATGTGAATGTTAGTATGCTTGATGTTGTCGCAGAGGTCTCTTAAACTGTCCTCATTTCTTTTTATTCTTCTTTCTGTTCATCTTCAGTAATTTCCATTACTCTGTCTTCCAGCTTATTGATCCATTCCTCTGTATCATTCAGTCTACTGTTGATTCCTTCTAGTGTATTTTTCATTCAGTTATTGTATTCTTCATCTCTGTTTGTTTTTTTTAATATTTTTTAACTCTTTGTTAAAAACTTCTAACTCCTCACTCTGTTCATCCATTCTTCTGTCTTCTAAATTCTTTGATCATCTTTATGATTATTACCTTGAACTCTTCCTCAGGTAGATTGCCTATCTCCACTTCACTTAGTTCTTTATCTTGCTCCTTTGTTTGGAATGTATTCCTCTATCACCTCATTTTGCCTAACTTGGTGTTTTTATTTTTATGTATCTGGTAGGTTGGTTACATTTCCCGACCTTGGAGAAGTAGCCTTTTGTAGAAGACATCCTGTGCATCCCAGCAATGCTCTCCCCTCTGGTCACCAGAGTTATATGCTCTTGGGATGTCCAATATGTGGGCTGCATGGGTCCTTCTGTTTTGGTCAGCTGACTATTGTGGGCAGTCTGGTAGGCATGGCTGGCTCTGGTCTGGTTGGTTGCCAGGCCTGGCCTTGTGTGGAGGTTGAAAGCCTCTGGTTGTTGGGGCTGGGTCATGGGGCAGCTGGCTGCAGAACCCCGGAGGGTCCTGGGGCTAGTACTGGCTCACTGTGGACAGAGTGGGGTCCAGGAGATCCTGGGGCTGGTGCCTGTCCCCTGATGGGTGAGGCTAGGACCTAGGGCTAGTGCTGGCCTACTGGTGGGCAGAGCCGTGTTCTGGGATGTGGCTCTATGGTCCAGGGGTCCCAGAGCTGGTGTCAGACTGCTGGCAGGTTGGGCCAGTTTCTGACACAGGACTGTGGGGTTTGGGTTGTCCTGAAGCTTATATTGGCCTGCTGGTAGACAGGGCTGTGGCCCAGCCAGTCCCCAAACTGCTGCTAGCCATGGCAGGCTGTGGGGCTACATTTGTCCTGGGTTTGGTGTCTGCCTGCTGGTGGGTCAGGCTGGTCCTGAGGCTACAGCAGCCTCACTGGTGGGTGACGTCTGGGTCCAGGGGATTCTGGGGCTGGTGCTTGCTCACTGGTGGATGAAGCTCGGCCCTGGGATCTGTGGCTGCAGGTCTCTGCTGGGGGTTTTGGGTCTAGTGCCTGTGCACAGGTGTGTGGGGCTGGGTGCTGGGCCCTCTGGTGGGCATGGCTGTGTCCAGGGGGCAGCTGTGGGCTCAGGGGTTCTTAATGCAGCCTGTCTGCTTGTGGATGGGGCTGTGTCACTGCCCCGTTAGTTGCTTGGCCAGAGGCATCCCAGTACTAGTGCCTGCAGGCTGGTGGGTAGGGGCAGGGCTGGGTTCTGAGGCTAATAAGCTAGAGGGAGAATTCCAAAATAGTGACTGCCAGCACCAGTGTCCATGTGGTAGAATGAGCTCCCCAAAATGCTTGCCACCACTGTCTGTGTCCCCAGGGTAAGCTCCCGTTGTCTCCTGTCTCTCTGGAAGTCCCTCCAAGATCAGCAGGTGGGTCTGATCCAGGATCCTTTCAAAATACTGCTTCTGCCTTGGGTTCTGGAGCATGTGAGATTTTGTGTGTACCCTTTAAGAATAGAGGCTCTATTTTCTTCAGGCCTCTGGGACTCCTGAAAGCCCCACTGGCATTCAAAGCCAAACGTTCCTAGCACAAGACTGGGTTGGGGAGCCCCGCGTGGGGTTCAGATCCTTTGCTCCTTGGGGAGAACTTCTGCAATTGTAATTATCTCCCGTTTGTGGGCTGCCTACCCAAAAGTGTAGGCTTGACTCTACTATGACTCTGTCCCTCTTATTCATCTCTTTGTGGTTCCATCTTTATATTTTTAGTTGAAGAAGATCTTTTCTGGTAGGTTCCGATCTTTTTCACTGATGGTTGTTCTGTATATTGTTGTGATTTTGGTGTGCCTGTGAGAGGAGGTGAGCTCAGGGTCTTTCTACTCCACCGTCTTCCCATTGTCCTGAATTTAAATGGTGTATCTTCACCTTATCTGATTAAACCTTTGCCTCTCTTGTAGTTCCCTGTTTATCTCCTTTCCAGCATCTCTCAAAACCTGTAATTTTTGTATTTTTACATTTCTTTTCTTGCTTCCTATCTTTCTATCTCATTGGAATATAACCCTTATGAGTGCAGGGATCTTGTCTGTCTTGTTCAACTTTGTTTTTGGTACTTAGCACAGTGTTTGGTACTTGGAATTTATGAAAAGAAAAAGTTGTCAATTGGTGAGCAAATGTAAATCTGGTATGTTTATACATTTAGTTGTGTTGTAAATGTTGGCAAGAAATTCTTGAAAAGTTATCATTGCCTCAGTCGTTTCAAGAAACACACCTCTTAATACAAAATTGTTAGAGAGCTTCTCAAGTCATTCTTCTGGTGTACTTCCTTTCCAAATGAATTGATCAACAGAAGAAACCTCATTTATGTCCAGACTTTTTTTTTTTTTTTTTGGCTGTGTTGGGTCTTCGCCATTGCATGCGGGCTCTCTCTAGCTGCGGTGAGTGGTGACCACTTTTTGTTGTGGTGCATGGACCTCTCAAAGTGGTGACCCCTCCCATTGTGGAGCACGGGCTCTAGGTGCACGGGCTTCAGTAGCTGTGGCATGTGGGCTTCAGTAGCTGTGGCATGCGGGCTTCAGTAGTTGTGGCTCGCGGGCTCCAGAGCGCAGGCTCAGTAGTTGTGATGCATAGGCTTAGTTGCTCCGCGGCATGTGGGATCCCCTGGACCAGGGCTCAATCCCCTGTCCCCTGCATTGGCAGGTGGACTCTTAACCACTGCGCCACCAGGGAAGCCTTGTCCAGACATTTTTTCATTGTCCTTCCTCCTTGACTACTTGCTAATGACTTAAAAAAGATGGTAGTCTGTTTTAACATCTCTCACCCCAGTGATTATTCATGTTGAGCTCTTGATTTGACTAGATGGAGGGTAGATGCTCACTTAGTAAGGGAGCAACTTTCACAGGTGAAGGGAATCCTTTCCTTGGTTACAGGTAGAGGTTTTCTAATACTTTCCCTAGTGTTGCTTCAAAAATCTATTGGCTGCCTTTGTGGGAGATAATTCTTCATGGGTTTCTTGTATTCCTGCACAATTTGTATCAGAATTCATTCTCAACTATCTTTGGGAGGATGTTTGTATGGCAAATAGTCTTGGAAGATAGCAATAGTGTTTATTTATAGGGTAGAGGGCAGATTTGTTTGCTTTTCAGGATAATAAAGATAATCTCTCTGGAGCAATGGTTGTGCAGGTTTGCTAGCAGTCCCCTTTAAAAGTCCCCTTAGGGATTTCCTAAGCTTGGGGCTCCTAAACTGGGATACAAACCTATTGTGTGTGTGATACTCAATGTTGGCCACTGGACCTTGCCCTGCAGAACTTGAGCTGGGTGGTAAGGAGAACAGATGTGAACATGAACTTCACGCTGCCTGCTGTGCTCTTGAGTAATAAAGTCCTTTATCTTTGATCCACAAGACTAATCACATCTTATTATCTGGGTGTACTCAGCCCCATACTTGTCTCTTCCCATTGAGGAGAAAGCCTGGGAGCTACATCTCCCAGCTTGACGGCTGGTTTCGTTAGGTTCTTCCATGGAAGGGACTCCCATGTGATACGAAGATGGAAATAAGCAGAAGCCCTTTGACTTCTGGCTCCAGCAGCTGTGGTGACCTGCAGGGCATCAGTGGCAGCAGCAGCCACAGAGAATGTGGTCCCACTGCGTGAGGAAGACCAGCATGGCTTCTTGTAGGTCCTGATCTCTGGACACCTCCTTCCCCTCTGGTCTCCTCTAGGCTCTCCAGCGATGTTGTAGCCTAACCCCCAGCATTCATTTCTTTTCTGTTTTAAATGACAGAGTGCTTCCTGTTTTTCTGACTGAACCCTTGTCTGATCTCCCCCCCTCCCCCGCCCATTTAAGGCTCTTTGGCAAAGTTGGTTGGAGGACAGCGTCCCTATCAAGGCCAGAAGGCTTCAATAAGCTTTTTCAGAAATTAAGATGAGTGGCTCCGTGGAGAAGATTTTGACCAGACTTATCTTCCCAGCCTCAGGAGGAGCTGCTAGAACACAAAGAATGTTGTGAACTTGCTCCAAAAAACCAGGACCACATAAATGTACTAATTAGATTAAAGAAACAAAATGGAAGAGAAGCAACTGGAACATGGCTGCAAGGCTTAAAGAAAAAGCTGCTTCATCTGCTGATAAAATGTGGGCTAATGACCAATCCTTAATTCTCTTTTCTTCCTTATGGGAGGAAGGAGTGAGGGGAGTAGTTGAAGCACCCAAAGTGCATGGGGAGCTGGACATGTCTGCTGCTCTAGCAGCTGTGGTGGAAACCTGCTCCATGACAGAAAATTCAGCTCACTCTGTCAGCCAAGCAGGAATGAGAAGGACAGGCCTGTAACTGAGATACTCACCTGGGTAAAATGATGAGATGTCTATTTCACTTGCTTCCCTTTTTTATCTCCAACACAAAAGCTGGTGTGCTTCTTAGTGTGGCTGAGTTCTTGCCAATGAGATTCTTAATCCAGCAAAACCAGTGGACACTTTGTGTCTGTTCCTTCTGAAGCTCATTGGAACATCTCTGGGAAAATCCTTGATTTGAAAAGGTTAGGATTTTATGAACACTTGGATTTGACCTCAAACAAAAACCTTGGATCCTACTAGAATTCTAGTTTCACCAGAAAGGAAAGAAGCTACATACATCCAGAGAGGACTTGAAACCATGTGCCCTGAGAATGGTTAAATTGGGAGGAGGTTGGAGCAGGGGAGGGTAATTGAAGTAGCATCTGTCCTAAATTATGTGACTCCCTATGTAACTGTTGACATTTCTCCTGATATTTCACAGCTGATCGTGGAGCTTCCACCACTAGTTTCTTCAACCAAATGAATGATGTTTTTCAGCGCAGGCAGCTCCTCTTTTCCGTCTGTTACGTGTATACTGATGCCATCAGAGAAAAAGTCCAACTTCTCTTCTGGAAACTGGAAGGGTTGTCAACAGTTTCAAAATGGTGCAGTGTATCTTAGCCAAGCAAAACTTTGCCTGAAAGAAAAATCGTGATACCCTGTGTACAGATGGGGTCCCTGGATGCTTGGCACTGCACTAGGCTTTCCTGCCTTGTGACATGTTGCAGTGATTCACTGTCTTTGACACAGGCATGTGTTGGCATCAAAACCCTGTCAAAAGTCCTGAAAGAAGCCCTGCTTACTGCTAGGAGAAGCATTAAATTCACAACTAGCATCTTTCAAGAGGTTTTGTCAAGAAATGGGAGCCAGATACAAAGTTCTTCTGTATTACACAATTTATGGTTTCCCAAGATCAAACCTTGAAACTAGTGGTTGGATATCAGACGGTAATTTCTTTTCTTTTGAGAGAAAAAGAAAGTAAATTTACTCTCAGTTTTGGCATGGGAGCAGCTCATTCATGGCCTGACTTTCCTGGCAAATAGTTTTGGTCACACACTTGAGTAAATCTTTTGATTCAAGTTTCTGCAGTGATAATTGTGGGTGCCGCTGAAAAATGACAAGCTCTTTGACCAAGCTGCTACTGAAGGTGGCCAAATGTGTGAATTTTCTGGTGCTGGAAGAAGTACTTTTGTAGTCTGGAAATGGAGATACTGAGAAGATAGCATTGTATGTAGACTCCTGGCAATATGGTAGAGTTTGTTTAGAAGTTATTTTGCTGAGATAACCTTAAAATAGGAGTTTGGATTTGAAATTCCTTCCTTGCTGACAAAGACAGCACCAAAGATTCAGACTTTGCTAAAGATACTGTGATGGTTAATTTTATGTGTCCACTTGATTAGACCATGGTGTGCCCAGATATTTGGTTAAATATTCTGGGTGTTTCTGTGTTTTTGGATGAGCTTCACATTTAAATTGATAGGTTGAGTAAAGGAGGTTGTCTTCCCTAATGTGGGTAAGCCTCATCTAATCAGTTGAAAGTCTGAATAGGACGAGAAGTCTGACCCTCTTCTGAGTAAGACAGAATTCTTCCTGCCTAACTGCCTTTGAACTGGGATATTGATTTTTTTTTCCTGCCTTTGAACTCAAATTGAAACATTGTTGCTTCCTGAGTCTCCAACCTGCCAGCCTTTGGACTGAACCTGTGCTGTTGGACCTCCTGGGACTTGCCGGCCTCCATAATCATGTGAGCCAATTTCTTATTATCTCTATATCATCTATATCTATATATCTATATCTATATCTTTATCTATATCCTCTTGGTACAATTCTCTGGAGAACCCTGACAATTACAGATACCACCACTGATGTGAAGCCAAAAGAGATAACTTGACTTGTGGTCAGTTCAGAGACCTGGAGAATCCTAGTGTTCCTTGACACAAGATTATTTTAATTTTGCAAATCAAATGATGGTTTTTTTTTTTTTTTTTTTTTTTTTTTTTTTTTTGCGGTACGTGGGCCTCTCACGGTTGGGGCCTCTCCCGGTTGTGGCCTCTCCCGTTGCGGAGCACAAGCTCTGGAAGCGCAGGGTCATCGGCCATGGCTCATGGGCCCAGCCGCTCTATGGCATGTGGGATCTTCCCGGACCGGGGCACAAACCCTTGTCCCCCGCATCGGCAGGCAGACTCCCAACCACCGCGCCACCAGGGAAGCCCGATGGTAGTTTTTTATTTCATTTACTGCAGAGAAATTGTTGTAACATTTAAGAGCTGACCCCCAAATTCCTCTTTGAGAGAACTGTCTGTTGGAAATCATTTGTTGATAAATGTGTAACTAGGATAGATTTTGTCACTGCTCAGTTGTGCCCAATGCTGGAACTGGTGACTTGCCCCTCTGTCTTCCAACTCCCTCTCTGGGGGACTTTTGCAAATCCTGGGCTTTTGAAAAATGAAGTGTCTATAGGACACATTTTGGATGTGGTAGAGTCCAGATAAATGTCCTTCTGGTGGATGACCCATGGGTGACAAGCCCTCCCCCATCAGCAATGAAAAGAAAGTCTCCATAGCCCCTCAGTGTATCAGTAGTAACTGAGCTGTCTGGCTCTCACTGCAATGGCCACGGGTGGTGACTGGGCATTGGCTCAGCTTCCATCAGCTTCCTTGCAGAAGATGCTTTAGGAATCTGGCTGCTCTTGATGATGACTCTGCTCATTCACTTGCCATCCCTCCCCCACCCCATCTTTGTGATTCAGCTCTTCCTCCTACTTCCTCTCATGTGCTCTAGTACATGCTCTTTTCCCTGTCACCTCCTTACCCAGTAATCCTCATTTAGTTCCCTTGAGGGACCTGTCTGCCTCTCCTTCAACTTTCTTTCTAATAAAGTATTCTGATTAAATTCCCTCAGGACTTTCCTGTTTTCCACGTAACAGCTCGTTGTAGATGTAAAACAGAAATCAAAAGTTGAACAAAATCCAGAGATCCAACAAAACCCCCAAAACTCTACACTGTGTGTTTTGCTTTTTGTATGCCTGCTTTTATAATTTGAATCCTTTTCAAGGCATCGTGGCTGCCTCTTGCAGATTGGGGAGGGTCGGTACAAAGAAGTGGTACAGAAACAACAAAGACAAGGTACAAGATTATCACTGGGTAAAAGGGGAGCCCTCTTGGTGTCTGGATATTGATGAGTCCCAAAGCTTCAAAGAATGACCACCACTGCTTTGTCTAATAGAAAGAAAAATTTAGAGTCAGTAAAATGGTACAACATTACTTGATGTGACCTTTCTGTGCTTTCCCCCAACCAAAAGAAAGGTTTGGTCACATCTATAAATAACACAAAAGCTTGTGTGTGAAAAGGGGGCCGAGATGGAGTTATTGTTGGATGGATAAGGTAGGATGTAAGGACATCAGAGCTTAGAGGTGAGGCCAGGCAAATGCCAGTTGGCGCAGAACTAGTAGAAACCTTGAGATTGAGCTTTGGATTTCATGAGCCATGAAATTATTGAGTACAAGAAAATTTTACCTAAAGGTCATGGGGGCAGCGAGGCCTCCAGCTGTCTTGAAGGTTACAATAATTCACATCTTTGTGATTAAGCACTTATTAGAAACCAGAAGTGGAAATAAGTTGGATATTAAAGCTGACAAGTGTGTAATGTCAAAGATCACTGTAATGTAACTTCTTATTCTTGCAAAATAACTTCAGGATTCTCATTTCTGAGCAGTCATCAAGCTAATTTTCATTTCACTGGAACGACTTGATTTATTTCACATTTTCAGGAAGTTGCCACTAATTTCTGCAAGAAAAAAAAAAAAAAAGAAATATACCAGTCAGGGTTGATAAAGCAGAAAAGGGTTTTACTGAAAGAATATGGGGCTGCTCCCAGAGTTTCTGGGAGGGCTGGCAGATGAGCCTTGTGAAGCCAACAGGAACAGTGGCAGACTAACCAGGCAGCCACAGCCACAGCCAAGGTTGCACAACAGAATCAAAGTCAGGGAAGCACGTTGCTGCCTCTAGAGGGCTCTGGATGCCTCAGTTTTCACCACTGTTGCTAACGGCGCTGAATATCATACCCAGCAGCTGCTGGCCCAGCCACCATAACGGATGTTGTGCTGTTCCTGCTTCTTTGTCCAAATTGAGAATGCCAGGCTGCTGCATTTAACTGGCCAAATCTGTGCCAGTAGTCCATGCCCTAAATGTCAGGGGTGCTGGGGAATAAGCATCTGTGTTTTGTGGCTCCCATGGTGGGAAGTAAGCTTGAGCAGTGAATGAGGTTAATATGGGTATAATATGTGAGGAAATCAAAAGAAAGATAGAAATTACAATCATATACAATATGGAGAAAAATTTTTTAATAAAGTGTGGTTTTTCTATGTTGCCTATGTGAAAGCAAGAAACATTCAAGGCAATAATATAAATTGTGTATAAAGGTGCCCATGGGTATTTTTAGATAAAATTATTTTGGGGATCAGATCCATAGGTTTCATGAGCTTTTCAAAAAGTCATTGTCTTTTTATACTTTCCCCAATGCCAGATTTTCTTTCTCATCTCCATCACCTAGAGAGTTTGAACACATTACACTCAAAGCTCAGAATGTCTCTTAAACATATGAAAAAAATGCTTAAATCCTCTCATAATAAGAAAAATACAAATTTAAATTACAGTGATACCATTTATTATCAATTATATTGGAAAAACCAAAAAGTCTGACATCATATTCTGTTAGTGAAGCTGTTGGGAAACTGACTCTTTCTTACATTGCTGATGGAAATGTAAAATTGTCTGACCTCTCTGGAGGAAACTTTGGCAATATAGAGCAACTACATAGGCATAATCTTTTTTTTAGGAATCCATCTCAAAGATACACTGGCAAAAAATACAAAATAACAAACGCACAGAGCTTTTCATTGAGGCATTATTTGTAATTCTAAATGTAGTAGGCAGAATACTTAGACCCACCCATTCTCTCCCCCCAACATATGTCTTGCATAGCTCCCTCCTCTTCAGGGCAAGCAGAATCTGTGAATATCATAGGATATCCCTCTCAGGATTAGGCTATATTATATGGCAAATGTAAAGGAATCTTTCAGATGTAGTTAAGGTCCCTAAACTGTTGACTTTGAGTTAAACAAAAGGAGGATTATACTGAGTGGACCTGACCTAATCAGGTGGGTCCTTGAAACAGATTCTCTCTCTCTTTTTTTTTCTCAACATTTCCTTGTACCCTTTTTTTTTTAACTTTTTATTTTATATTGAAGTATAGCCGATTAACAATGTTGTGATAGTTTCAGGTGCATAGCAAAGCGACTCAGCTGTACGTATACATGTATCCATTCTCCCCCAGATTCCCCTCCTATCCAGGCTGCACATAACATTGAGCAGAGTTCTCTGTGCTATACAGTAGGTCTTTGTTGGTTATCCTTTTTAAATATAGCAGTGTGTACATGTCAATCTCAAATTCCCTAATTATCCCTTCCCTCCACCTTTCCCCCACGGTAACCATAAGATCATTCTTTAAGTCTTTGAGTCCATTTCTGTTTTGTAAATACGTTCATTTGTATCATTTCTTTTTAGATTCTGCATATAAGTGATATCATATGATATTTCTTTCTCGAAGCAGAGATTCTCTTGATGGCTTTGGAGAAGTAAGCTCCACATGTGAGAGGACCTCTGGAGGGGGTTCTGTGGTTAGAACCTGAGAGAGGCTTCTAGTTTCTGAAAGTCATCCCAGATGACAGCTAGTGAAAAAAAAATAGGGATTTCACTTTACAACCATAAGGAACTGAATTCTGCAAATACTAGTGAAGGAGGAAGAGAACTGCAAACTTCACATGAGATCACAGCCTTGGCCAACATTTTGATTTCAGCCTGGTGGGATGCTAAGCAGAGGACCCAGACAACCTGTGTGTAGACTCCTGACCCAGAGAACTGTGAGGTAATAAATTTGTGTTGTTTTAAGTTACTAAATTTGTGGTAATTTGTTATGCAACAGTAGAAAATGAATACACTGACAAACAAAATACTACCAAATGTCCATCAATAGGGGACAGATTGAATAGACTATGGTATATCCACACAACTGAGTACTTTGTAGTTGTAGAAAGGATAAAAAGATCTAGGTGGGGAATGGTGTTTTTACATGCAATCTTTTGTATAAGAAAAGGGGGATAAGAGTACATACACACCAATGCTTACATTTTCAAAAAGAAACAGTGGAATGATTAACCAAAATAAACAAATACGGTTACTTAGAGGGGCAGTCAGGGACCAAGGAGGAGATGGGACTCATGTGAGACTTTTGTGATACACCTTATTGTCTTTTGACTTTGGTACTTTGGCTTACATAATTAAAAACAAAATTAAAGAATAAAAAGGAACTATTAAATATTAAAAACTAATGGAAATAAAACAAATCTAGCTGTATATCAATTTGATAGCATTAATCACACACATAAATGAATTATTTAAAGTAACTCTAAAGCACAGTGTTTTGACTGTTGTTTCCTGGTGGAGTGTATATATATAAGGAATGTAAGCATAGATTTATATATGTGCCCTGGGAAACTACTCACCTAGTCCAAGCAGGGTAAATGCAAGGGGTCCATACCCAGACATGTTGTAGTGAAAAGAGTAAAAGCCAACGACAAAAAGGAAATCTCAAAAGGAGTTGGGGGAAAATGGACTCTTTACATACAAGGGAACTTCCATAAGATTAACAGATGACTTCTTCTCAGAAACAATGAAGGACAGAAGGTAGTGTGATGACATTTTCAAAGAACTGAAAGAAAAAAATTGTCAACTAAGAATCTTAGATTCTGCAAAAAAGGTGAAATAAAGACATTCCCAGATAAACAAAAGTGGAGACAATTAGTTGCTAGGAGATCACTTTATCTGAAATACTAAAGACTTCTTCAGGCTAAAAGCAAGTGACACCTGGACTGTAATTCAACTGCACACCAAAACCCAAAAAGTAATGGTAAAGGTAATTATATAATCATAAAAGATGCTTATTTCTTTGAACTACAATTTAAAAGCAATTCTGTGAAATTACATATATAAATGAATTATTGGTCCTATAACACATAGGAATGCAACATATTTGAACAGCACAAAGGAAGTGAATGGGAGCAAGGCTATGTTGGAGTAAGGAAACGATGCCAGATGGCGACGTGAATGTATGGCGACAAAGGAAGAGAACCAAAAATAGTAAGTAAGGAGATTAATTTAACCAACTCTAGTTTATATACTTCCTCTCCTTTATTCTCTCAACTTCTTTAAAATAAAAAAATATATAAGATAATAAGTAGAATAACCTATTGTTGGGTTTGTAACATATATACATGTACAATGCATAACAATTACAGCTCAAAAAGGAGAAAAAGGGAATAGAGCTATACCCAAGAAAATTGAAAACATATGTCCACACAAAGACTTGTACACAAATGTTCATAGCAGCATTATATCATAATATCCAAAACTTGGAATCAACTCAAATGTCCATCAGCTAGTGAATGGACAAACAAAATGTGCTATATCTGTACAATGGAATATTATCCAGCCATTAAAAGGAATAAAGTACTGATAAATGCTACAATAGGGATGAATCTTGAAAACATGCTAAGCGAAAGAAGGTAGACAGAAAAGACTTCATACTGTATGATTCCATTTATATGAAATGTCCTTTATAGGCAAATCTATAGATTCAGAAAGTAGATTAGTAGTTGCCTAGGGCAGGGGATAGATTGGGGGTAGGAGAAATGAGGAGTTACTACTGATGGACATGGGGTTTCTTTGTAGGGGAATGAAATGTTCTAAAAATCCATTATGGTGATAATTGTGCAATTCTGTGAACAAACTAAAAACAAGTGAATTGTATACCTTAAATGGGTGAATAGTATGTGAATTATATCTTAATAATGCTGTTAAAAAAAAGTCTAATGAAATCATGCCAACAGTGCATAGCAGCCAACTGGAAAGGAGCTCCCAGTGCACAGGGCAATTTGAGCATCAAAAAGACTGACTGCATTGAATTGAAACACAGTATATATATATATATATATATATATATATATATATATATATATATAGTGAGTTTTAGTTTGTAAAGACAACAAAACAAATATCTCACCATTCACCACTGGAGGTTGCCAGACCACCAATCATTTCTGTGAAAAACTGAAAGAGGAAAAGAACCAAGCTTATCCTGCCTTACCTGTATGAATTGTATATTTATATAACTGAAGAGCTGATGAAAGAAAATTCTTTATAGAAGAAGTTCAGCCTAAAGGTACAGAGAGAATGGTAGAATAAGAAAATCACTGTTTTGCAACTTCTAAGGAAATAATGCTTCTGGGCAACAATCACGTATAAATAATAAAAGTATGAGGTAAAATTTGATGGGAAAATCTTATAATGGAGGGATCAGGGTCATATAATTTGAACCCTCTGATTTCATCCTTTTAAAAAATAACAGCTTTATCGAGAAATAATCCACATACAATAAAAATTCACCCTTTAAAGTATACAATTCAGTGGTTTTGAGTATAATCACAGAGTGGTGCAACCATCACCACTATCTAATTCCAGAACATTTTGTTAACACTTCAAAAAGAAACTTGATCCCTATTAGCAGTAAGTCTCCATTCCTCCTTCCCACCAGTTTTTGGCAACAATTAATCTATCTCCTCTCTCTGTGGATTTGCTTATTCTGGACATTTCATTTAAACAGAATCAAATGATATGGCTTCTTTCACTTACCATAATGTTTTTATGGTCATCTGTGTAGTAGCATGTATCAGTATTTTGTTCCTTTTAATGGCTGAATAATATTCCATTGTATGGATATACCACATTTTGTTTATCCATTCATTAGTTGATGGAAATTAGGTTCTTTCTATTTTTGGCTATTGTAACACTGCTAAGAGCATCTGTGTACAAGTCTTTGTGTGGACATATGTTTTTAGTTTCTTTTGTTATATACCTAGAATTGAAATTGGTGGGTCATATGGTCACTTATGTTTAACTTTTTGAGGTGATTCCATCTTATCAGTAAAAGTAGGATGGTAAAGTATTATGCGCTTCATAATATGATGTAAAAAAATATACAGCATACATACAAAGTATTCTGATCTAAGTAACTGAATCTGAATATAATCAAGCATGTAGATCAGGAATATGTAAACTTTTCTGTAAAGGGCAAGACAGTAAATATTTTAGGCTTTGTGGACCATACAGTCTCTGTCACAACTTCTAAACTCTACTGAGAAGCATGAAAGGAGGTACAGACAATGTGTAAATAGAAGACATTGCTTTGCCCCAATAAAACTTTATTTCAGAGCAGGCAGCAGGTCACATTTGGCCCACAAGTCATAATCCTTGTTTGAGATTTTATAGAAAACCTGGCGGAGACAGAAACACATTAAATCAGCCAAACTTGGAAAGTGAGACAAGTGACATGGTTTTTTCAAAAAAACATTACTGGCATGAAAATGACTTACATTCTGTTTTTTCCATAAATGCTCTCTTTTTTTTTTAATCTCATGCTGTGTGTTTCTTGAGTGAGTAATAAAAAGAAGCTTGGGTGTATCTGAAGGAACATAGTGGCTTACGACGTATCTTTCAGTGACCTTATTGTGCTGCTACTTCTCCTAATGGTAAAAGACCCCTCTGTTTGGACCAATTATAATTCTTCATCCCTATGGTGACAATAATCTCACCAAGATGTGAACATTTATCTAAGGCAGACCAATCAGAATTTTCCCTTCAACCTTTATTTTTTCAAGGTGAAGCTGGGATAGAAAAGCTATATTTTCTCTCTGGTTGTGAGAATATAAGAATGCAAGCCCCAAGACAGCTCTAGTCAGTTTCAGGTTTCGGTAGCCTTTGATCTTTAGAATGAAACCAATCTGAAAGGAGAAGGAAAAGTGTATATGTGTGTGTGTGTGTGTGTGTGTGTGTGAGAGAGAGAGAGAGAGAGAGAGACAGACAGACAGACAGAGAGACAGAGAGACAGGGAGAGAGAGACAGAGAGGGAGAGAGAGAATGGAGGGGATTGGAGAGATTTATTTCCAACCAAAGAATTCCATTTAATATGGTCATCTTAAAAGATTTTTGAAAGGATTAGACATAATACGTATAAAATTGCTGACATAGCAGACTTTCAACAAATGTTGTTTTTTAAAACTAAATCACAAATTGCTTATGTTTTATACATTATTATTTTATTTCCTATGTTTATATGCCCTGTCTTACAAACACATTGTCAGTTCCATGAGGGCAGGAAACATGCATATTATACTTCCTTGCTTTCCAGAGGGTCTAGCATGATCTTAGTTAATTTCTGTAAAAAAGATATTCTTCATTGATAAATAAGAACATGAAAATGTATTATTTGATTATAGAACTAGAATGACCTTAATATCTTCCAGTGAAGGTAGACTTGTTTTCTGTGAATTTATCTCAAGTTAGAAGTAGCATTTATTTTTATTTATTTTTTATTTATTTTTTTAAAAAAATAACTTTATTTATTTATTTATTTTTAACTTTGGCTGCGTTGGGTCTTCGTTGCTACGCGCAGGCTTTCTCTAGTTGCAGAGAGTGGGGGCCCCTCTTGTTGCGGAGCACAGGCCCCAGGCGCGCGCGGGCTTTAGTTGTGGCATGTGGGCTCAGTAGCTGTGAGCTCGTGGGCTGCAGAGCGCAGGCTCCATAGCTGTGGCGCCTGGGCTTAGCTGCTCCGCAGCATGTGGGATCCTCCCGGACCAGGGCTTGAACCCGTGTCCCCCGCACTGGCAGGCAGACTCCCAACCACTGTGCCACCAGGGAAGTCCCTATTTTTATTTTTTAATTTTTTTAAATGGAAGTCTCTTCTCAGGTGTATTATTGTTTTTTTCAGTTAGTGGAAGAAGCATGAGTTAAATTATAAAATTTTTTTTCTTGGAAATTCATGGATGAGATGTTATTGCTCATGTAATTTAGGTTCTAATGTTGAATATTTAAGGCACATTTTTAGCTTAATTGCTGGAAAGCAATACCACCACAAGTTAAATAGTTTAAAAATAGAAAAAGATATAAAATTATAGTGAACATGTCATTTGAAGTAATTTGCATTCTAAACAAAGTCTGAAAGAAGTCATTAGAGTTATTCAGAGCAATTAGTTGATGGTTTTTAAAAGACCCATGTAATTTGAATTTGTTTACTTTATACATTTAAAGGCTTTACATATATAATACCAAAATTGCTGTCCTAGTTTTTAAATAAGTGAAACTCTTTTATTTTTTCTAAAAACCAAATTGTTAGAACCCTAAAAATATCTATTGCTGTTCTGAATATAAAGCTTACTTACTAACCAAGTATGATGTCAGTCCCACATTTCAAAAATTTTAAACAAATATGAATATGTCCTAGTTGTAATATCTAGGTGAGGCATGTCCTATAGCTTCCTCTCTTTAGCTAATGATAATTTTTAACAACTTTCTCATTCTTAGGAAATATTAGAATTAAATGAAAATTTGTCATTTCAATAATAATAGACATTTTCTTATTTATACTTACATATGAAATTTCTTTTCCAAAAAAGTTGTCCTAAGAAAATGTTTTCTTCCTGTGGTTCATGTAATACAGGAACATAATTTGATTTACGTAAGTTATAGGAAAAAAATAAACTGAGATGCTTTCACTTGAGCTTGAATCAATATTTAATTTTAAGTAAACAAATACTTAAAAATTGTAATCTTGGGAATTCCCTGGCAGTCCAGCGGTTAGGAGTCTGCACTTCCACTGCTGAGGGCTGGGGTTCAATCCCTGGTTGGGGAACTAAGATCCTGTAAAATGCACCGCGTGGTCAGAAAAAAAAAATTGTATTGTTTACTGCCATTTCTGTCCAGGATGGATTAGCAAGCACAGGATTTATCTTAAACAACGAAATAAGCAGACAAAATATATGAAACAATGGCTTTCAGATATTGGACAACAGGCAGTACATGAGAGCGATCTCTGAGAGAAGGGAACAAACAAGGTGAGCCCTATGATTGCTCAAGCTACAGGCTAAAGAGAGTTTCTGGGCTTCACTGCAGGGTGCGGGAGTCCATACAGAACCTGGCAGACTCCCTTAGTTGAGGAGACAGAGTGCAGAGTTCATGGTGGCCAAGCCACTTACAATGGAAAGAGCAGAGTACTCGAGAGGAAAGAGCTGCACAGCTAGAGAGTTCTAGAGATCTGGCTTTCAAATGTTTATACAGAAAGGTTCAGACTAGTCAGAATAGTCCATGGAGCTCACACAGTTCCAGGAATAGTTTGTGTTTGTACCAGCCAGAGTGAAAAGCTTCTTTATTCCCAGGGATTGATAAGAGAGTCAAATAACCCTGGATGAGGGGTAGACAACTATGACATGTGGGTCAAATCTGGCCTTTTATGTACAGTTCACAAGCTAGGAATGGTTTTTACATTTTTTTTTTTTTTTTTTTTTGCGGTACGCAGGCCTCTGTCTGTTGTGGTCTCTCCCGTTGCAGAGCACGGGCTCCGGATGCGCAGGCTCGGCGGCCATGGCTCGCGGGCCCAGCCGCTCCGCGTCATGTGGGATCTTCCCGGACCGGGGCACGAACCCGTGTCCCCTGCAGCGGCAGGCGGACTCTCAACCACTGTGCCACCAGGGAAGCCCGGTTTTTACATTTTTAAAGGATTATTGAAAGCAAATGAAGAGTATGCCACAGATTATATGTGGCCCATAAAACCTAACTAGTAACCATGTGGTCCTTTACAAAAAAAGTTTGCTGAACCCTATCCTGGACTAAAGGCTGTTCTAAACCTGCCTAATAAGGGTTAAAAGCAAATCTCAAAAGTATCCATTTCCAAGTAAATTAACCACATCCTAAAACATAACCTAAAAATACTTAAAGGGAAAAAACTAGTATCCATTTCCAAGAAAATTTCTGCATCCCTGAACAATGTCCATAAATATTTAAAGGAATACAAAGCATCTAGTATCCGACAATGTAAAAATCACAATGTCTGGCATCTAATAAAAAATAACCACGTATTCAAAGGGGCAGTAAAAGATGACCCATAATGAAGACAGATGTCAATTAATAGAAACAAAAATGGCATTGATAATAGAATTTTTAGGAAAGGACAATAAATCAGCTATTATAAATACACAGTGTATATTGAAAAAGGTAGAGAAAAACATGAGCATGATGAAGAGAGAAATGGAAAGTATAAATAACACCTAAACTAAATTTGTAGAGATGAAATATATGATGTTTTAGATAAAAATATACTGAATGAAATTAATAGGTTATTAGACACTATTAGGAGGAAAGATTAGTGAACTTGAAGACATAGTAATGGAGACTATCATAAATGAAACAGAGAAAAGAAGATGGAAAAGTGAATGCAGCATCAGTGCACTGTGGGAAACCTTCATGTATCCTCATATATATGCCATAGGAGTCTCAGAAGGGGTAGAGAGAGATGCAAGGAGGGTAGAAAAAATGTCTGGAGAAATAATGACAGAGTATTACCAAATCCCATAGACAGCAAAAGCTCAGCAAACCTCAATCAGAAGACACATGAAGAAAGCAACACGAGGCAGATAATCAAATTGCTTAAAAGCAGGAATAAAGAAAAAATAATTAAATTAGTCAAAGGAAAATAACATATTCCATACAGAGGCACAAAGATAAGCATGACAAATAAAGAATGCAAACTAGAAGATGGTAGAGCAACACATTTTAAGTACCAGAAGACATAATACCCCATCATTCTAGAAATCTTTACCCAATTAGAATATATTCATAAAATGAAGGTAAAGTAAAGATTTTTTAAAAGGCATACAAAAGCTGATAGAATTTATTACCAGCAGAGTAGTACAACAAGAAATGCCATAGAAAGTCCTTCAAGGAAAAGGATGTCAGATAGAAATTTATACCTACTTAAAGAAATGAAGAGAATCAGAAGTAAAAACTATTTATGTAAATATAAAAGTTTTTTCCTTATTTAAGAAAATTCATTAAAAGATAATTGACTCTTTAAAGCAAACATAGTAACAATGTATTGTACAGTTTATAACATAATTTTATGACAGTATGGGTAAACTGTATGACAGTAGTGGCATAAGGTCCAGGATGGGGGAAATGTAAGTAGATAGGGGTCTACTGCTGTCTGTAAAGTGGTGTAATATTAGTTGAACATAGACTTTAATAACTTAAATATGTATACTGTAATCCTAGAGCAAATCCTACATATATTAAAAAGATGTTTATTATGAATATATTATGAACAACTTTATGCTAATTAATTAACAAGGTTGCAGGATACTAAGTCAATATACAAAATACAAAATTAAGTAAACAGTATCTTTACATTAGCATCAGTATATGAGATATTTAGGAATATATTTGACAAAAGATGTTTAAAAACTGTATACTAAATACTAGGAAACATTGTTAAGAAAATTTAAAGGAGACATGAATAAATGGAGGGATATACCAGGCTCATGTATGGGAAGAGTCAATATTATTAAGATGTCAATTCTACCCAAATTCATATATATATATATAGTTTTTGCACTGCCACGAGGCATGTAAAATATTAATTGCCTGACCAGGCATCGAACTCACGCCCCCTACATTGGAAGTGTGGAGTCTTAACCACTGCCCCACCAGGGAAGTCCCCAAATTGATTTATTTTTAACTCAGTCCCAATCAAAATCCCTGAAGAAATTTTTAGTAGAAATTGATAGGCTGATTCTAAAATTTATGTGGAAATGCAATGGACCTAGATATCCAAAACAATTCTGAATGAAGCTTTTTTATACTACTGGATTTCAAGAGTTTTTATATGGCTACAATAATCAGATAGTGTCCAATACTGCCTTGCTAACTATAGCCACTATATTGTACAGAAGATCTCAAGGATTTATTCAGCTTGCATAACGGAAACTGTGTTTTTTCACAAATACCTCTTGTTTTCCCCTCCTTCCAGGCCCTGGCAACCACCAATCTATGCTCTACTTCTATGAGTTTGACTATTTCATATTCTTCATAGTAAACAGCACATTTTTATATACTTAAAAATGTGCTGAGAGAATAGATCTTATATTAAGAGTTCTTATTACACACACACAAAATAAATAAAGAGTGTGGGAGGAAACTTTTATAGGTGATGAATATGTTTTTAAAAATTATATATGGACAGATATGTTTATTGCACAGATTGTGGTGACGGTTTTATGGATGAATACTTCTCTCTAAATTCATCAAGCTGTATACATTAAATATGTACAGATTTTTTCCTTTTTTATTTTTCACTGTCTCCAATTACTGATTTTTTCCCCCAACTTTACTGAGGTAAAATTGATAAATAAAATTGTTAAGATATTTAAAGTGAAATATGTATAGATTTTTTTATGTCAATCATACCTCAATAAAATGGCTAAAAAATTGTCATAATTGGCATAATAATAGTTACCCAGATCAATGGAACAAAATGGAGAGTCCAGAAATAAATCCACCCATACATGTATTGATACAATTGGATTTTTTTCTTTATCCTTTTACCCCACTTTTTATTCTTCTTCATAGCATTCATCCTTGCCCGACAATTCAGTTGTTTATTTGATAATTATCTGTCTCTCTCAACTGGATTTATTTTTATTGTGGTAAAAATCATACAACATGAAATCTCTCTTCTTCACAAAATTTTAAGTGTACAGCACAGTATTGTTAACTCTAAGCACAATGTTGTATAGTAGATCTCTAGAACTTTTCCATCTTGCATGACCTGCATTCTATACCCATTGAACAGCAATTCCCCATTTCCCCTGCCCCCCAGCCTCTGGCAACCATCATTCTACTTTCTGTTCCGTGAGTTCGACTACTTTAGATACCTCCTATAAGTGGAATCATACAGCATTTGTCCTTTTGTGACTGGCTTGTTTCATTTAGTGTGAGGCCCTCAAGGTTCGTCATAGTAGCATATGACAGGATTTCTTCCTTTTTTATGGTTGAACAATATTCCACTGGAAGCATGTACCACATTTACTTTATTAATTCATTGATGCATACATAGGTTGCTTCTACCTCTTGGCTATTGTGAATAATGCTGTGATGAACATAGGTGTGCAAATATCTCTTCAAGATCCTGATTTCAATTCTTTTAAATAAATACTCAAAAGAAAAATTGCTGGATCATGTGGCAATTCTATTTTTTAATTTTCTTTTTGGAATCTGCATACTGTTTTCCATAGCGGTTGCTCCATTTTACATTCCCACCAACAGTGCACAATGGTTCCAGTTTCTCCACATCCTCTGCATCACTTGCTATTTTCTGATTTTATTTATTTTTTTGATAATGGCCATCCTAACAGATATGAGGTGATATCCCATTGTGGTTTTGATTTGCATTTCCCTGATGAGTAGTGAAGTTGAGCATCTTAATATATTTGTTGACCATTTGTTTGTCTTCTTTGGAGAAATGTCTATTCAAGTCCTTTGCCCATTTCTTAATTGGGCTATTTATTTAGTTTTGCTACTGAGTTTTAGGACTTATATATTTTAGATTTTAACTCATTATCAGATATATAGTTTGCAAATATCTTCTCCCATTCCGTAAGTTGCCTTTTTACCCTGTTGGAGGGAGGAATTACAAAGGGGCACAAGGAAACTTTTTGGAGTGAACGTTTATTATCTTGAGTGTTGTGATGATTTCACGGGTATATCCATATGTTAAAACTCCTCAAATTATGTACTTTAAATTTGTGCAGTCTGCTGCATGTTAATTATATTTCAATGAGTTGTTTAAAAAAAAAGAAAATAGTAAACAAAAGTAAGAGAACTTCATCAACCCCAGAAATTTACATTCACTTACCTAAAGTTTTTTTTGTTTGTAATTACATAAACAATTTATATATTATGTATAAATTTATAGAACAGTTGATTTCTTCATCTTGAAATTTTTTTTACATGAATATGTATTAAAAATATTCAGAGTTACCAGTACTTTCTTATTCATTATATAACACACCATAATTAAATATATACCATGCCAAATTCTGGGTAAGTAAAATGGATTAACTCAAATTAGAAATTAATCCAATGGAACAATCTTTGGCTTAACATTTTTAAATGTGCTTAATATTGTCTGATTTCACAACTGAGAATTTTTACATTTTTGAGTTCCAGCCTAATCAGTTTCTCCCTTCATCCCTTTATGAAAGGAGGAAATTGAAAGCCCCAGGAAAGCTGGCTATGAGCAGAGAGAAGCCAGTCTGTTTCGTGCAGAGGAAAACAGGCTCTGGGACTTTAGTACTATGACTCTTCCCCTAAATCCCAGTTGTGGAAGTAAAATACCAATACAGGCATTGGAAGATAACCAGCAACAGCAATGGACAAAATACCTACTATTGGCAAATACTAAAAAGATAAATCAACTAAGGTAGTAGGAAAAATAGGTAATGCTTGTCTCACTACAGTTTAAAAAATTCCTTTACATACATTATTTCCTTTAATGGACACTAGTCGTGGTCCCTGGAACAAAGCAAGTGCTCAATAAAAGCTTGACAAATGAATAGATTGAAATTCCTAGCAGTGTCTAGCAGATTGTAGGCGCTGTATATTTGGAGATAATTCTGCATAATCTCTCACATCTGTACATCTTGTGGGCAGAGGAACTGACTACCTATGTTATGAACTATCTTTTTGAGGATATTTATGTAGTAATCAGCCTTGGAAGATAGAGATAGTATCTCCCTCCAAAGCAATGGGCAGGTTTGCTTACTGTTCAGTATAATAAAGATGTCCCTTTTTGGAGCAAAAGTCACACAAGTTTACTTCCCATTATAAAAGATTTGGGATCCTTATGCTGAGGGTTCCTCTCCTGTAATGCACTGTATTTCACATGTAGGTATCATTTCATCTTCTGGATGTCACGTTGTGGGAATTGAGGCTTGGGAACTGGCACAAATGATGGTACTCAGGTTGTTGCTATCGCTCTGAACAATAAACTGCCCTTTGTCTTTGGCCCAGAAGTCTCACATCTTCTACCAACATCCATCAGACTGTGGGAGGCTAAGCTTTAGTTTGCAAGTAGGTTAAAATCTCAGGCCCTTCACAGTTCTTGACGCTATACATGCTTTTTGCACTAAAGTGCATAATCTCAGGAAAGCTTAAAAAAAAAACAGGATAAGTAGCCTTATATTGGATAAGGAAAACAAAGAAGTAAGTAAAATCTAACCAAAAATACAACTTCCCCACTTCGCAGAACAGAGCTACTATTAAGAGGCAAAATAGCCATCATCTTGCATTGGGGAAGAATAAGTGAAAGAGCTAATTGATGGTAATGTCAAAACAATTATAGGGACCAGAAGAAAATACAGAAATTGGAAAACAATAGAATCGTAACACATGGAAAGTTGAAAATTAAGGAGAAGTTGATTCAGGAAGCTCCCGAAGAAATGTTATGTCATTATGCAGGCATCAATTCTTCTGCAATCTCTGGAAAGAAAAAAAATATCACTGAGTGGTTGTTTCTGAAAGAGTGAATATGGTGGGAGAGAGATCTACTTTGTATATTTTGAATTTTGTACCATCTTCAGGTAGTACTTATTCAAAAAATACATGTATAAAATTTAATTTGAAAAGCTTTTAAATGATTTTTTAGGTAAGAAGGCACGAATTGTTTTGAGACTAAAAAACCAAAAAACACAGCAGGTACTTTATCTTTTAAAAGATTTACTGAGGAAACAGTTTTTTTGGTTTCATGGAGATAAAAAAAGTCTTTACCTTTGGAACACTACTTTTGTTAAGGAAATTCTTCAGAATAGGCTCTTTCATTCCAGGTTTGTAAGAAAAAAAATAGCCACCTATTGCTATCGAGTAGAGGTATGAGGTTACCTTGAATCTGAGAATACGTGCATTGTGTTCTATTTGGTAATGTCAATTAGATGTACATATTTTACTTCTAAAAGAGGGAACAGAAGTAGTTTTCCTAAAAGATATTCAATCAGGACTATTAGTGACCTCTATTTCGGTTTATTAAGGATTGAATAACTATGAATTCGAGACGGTCTCTTCAGGAGCATAGAGCTTGCTTTTTAGTTGTGCTTCTGGGAAGTCAAGAGGGTGTATTCCAGCCAAGCTTGCAGCAATTGTGAGAGAGGCTGTTGTTGACCACAAAGTGTGGCTCGTGCTTGAACTTCTCTGGCCCAGTACCAGCAGGAGAACTGTAATAGGAACAGCAAATGGGGCATTTGTCTGGGTGGCTCCACTGCCATTAGTATTAACTGCAGGGGCTGCTGGGATGTTTGAGGAGGCTCAGATAGTTATAACTGAGAATGAACACTTTAGATTAAGTAAATAATGCTGAGGTCCTTAGATATATCTCAGGAACAGACCCCTGGGGTAAAGATGGGACCTCCTGCAATTGTAGAATAGCACTTGGAATTATACTAGTAGTGAAAAGACCTTCTTTGTTACTCCGAAATGTTGAAATGGAGTTTTTTGATTTGATTACTGACTTAAACATGTTTAAATTTGTTTAAATATGCTCAATATTTTTTTTAAATTTTTTTTCAGACAAAATAGACTATTTTTTTAACTTTATATTGGATTATAGTTGATTTACAATGTTGTGTTAACTTCAGGTATACAGCAAGGTGATTCAGTTATACATACATATATATATATATATATATATATATATATATATATACTCTCTTTCAAATTCTTTTCCCATTTATGTTATTAGAGAATATTGATCAGAGTTCCCTGTGCTATACAGTAGGTGCTTGTTGGCTATCTGCTCAATCTTTAGTAATTTAATCATTGGCGATATTGATACAGTAGGAACTCCAGCTTGGGTCTAAGTGGGATTTACCTAGAGTGAAATTGAGGGTTGGGCCTGCCAGATACTTGTTTGCAGGAGCCTTGAGGAATCTTATTTGGGGAAGAATGAGTCAGTTTTGCTGAAAACACTCAGTGAACCAAACTTAGGAGGACATACTCTGCATTGTATGTAGTTGCCATTGGATTCATGTTTGAGTCCCGTGTAATTCAGAAAGGCTGTGAGAAACCTAGGAAGAGCGGTTTCAGTGAAAGTTTCATAAAATATTGAGGCCAATCCCAGGAGTGATTTGGAATGCTGCTAACAAAGGCAAAGAGCAAGGAGAGACTGTTTCTGTCCTACTTTGCCTTAGAGCCTTGCATGAAGTCTCTGAGGAAGCCGGGCAGCTCTGCTGTAAGCCTCACCAATATGTTGGATTGTGTGCAGAGCCTCCTTCCTCAAGTTGCTTACTTCCAAACTGAAGCCTCATTGAGTACTTATTGGTAGAGACTAGGTCATGTGAGTGAGTGTTTTGGGTTCCACCTTGAAGATGCAGGACTCTTACGCTTAAAAATATTTTTTAAAAAAATTATTAAAGGGCTTCCCTGGTGGCGCAGTGGTTGAGAGTCCGCCTGCCAATGCAGGGGACATGGGTTCGTGCCCCAGTGCGGGAAGATCCCACATGCCGCGGAGCGGCTGGGCCCGTGAGCCATGGCCGCTGAGCCTGCGCGTCCGGAGCCTGTGCTCCGCAACGGGAGAGGCCACAACAGTGAGAGAGGCCCGCGTACCGCCAAAAAAAAAAAAAAAAAAAATTATTAAAAAACAAAGAGACGCCTGTCAGAAAACTTACAAGTGTCCACTACAGCATGTACCTCCACAGTTTTTATGAGAATTAGATATTCTTATTTTAATATGCAAATAGAAATAGTTTTGAAAATGTTTTTGTGATATCTACACATTGCTTTAGATGTGGATAATCACCTGGACCAGAGGTCGTAAATTTAAAGTGGGATCCAGATACTTCTGGGGTTGTATGGAAAATATTGAGTTAGCGTTAAGGAATGAAAAGCTGGTAAGCATAAGGACTAAGAACTCTCCTGGGGGAGGAATTCATTTTTGAGATAAAAGTTGCCACTGACCATATATCCAGGGAAAACTAATTCAAAAAGATACATGCACCCCAATGTTCACAGCAGCACTGTTTACAGTAGCCAAGACATGGAAACAATCTAAGCGTCCATCAATAGATGAATGGATAAAGAAGATACGGTATATATATATGCAATGGAATATTACTCAGAGCATGTCTGATATTGAATTTAAAATGATTGTTCTGGAAAACAGTATGGAACTTCCTTTAAAAACTAAAAATAGGGCTACCATATGATCCAGCAATCCCACCGCTAGGCATATATCCAGAAAAGACAAAAACTCTAATTTGAAAAGAGACATTTCTCCAAAGAAGACATACAGATGGCCAATAGGCACATGAAAAGATGCTCAACATCGCTAATTATCATATAAAAGTAAATCAAAACTACAGTGAGGTATCACCTCACACTGGTCAGAATGGCCAGCATCAAAAAGTCTACAAATAATAAATGCAGGAGAGAGTATGGAGAAAAGGGAACCCCCCTGCACTTTTGGTGAGAGGTAAATTGGTGCAACCACTATAGAGAACAGTATGGAAGTTCCTTAAGAAACTAAAAATAGAGCTACCATATGATCCAGCAATCCCACTCCTGGGCATATATCTGGAGAAAAACATGGTTCGAAAGGATACATGCACCCCAATGTTCATTGCAGTGCTGTTTACAATAGCCAAGACATGGAAGCAACCTCAATGTCCACTGACAGATGAATGGATAAAGAAGATGTGGTACATATATACAATGGAATACTACTCAGCCATAAAAAAGAATGAAATAATGCCATTTGCAGCAACATGGACAGATCTGGAGATTATCATACTAAGTGAAGTAAGTCAGACAGAGAAAGACAAATATCATATGTCACTTATATATACAATCTAACAAAATGATACAAATGAACTCATTTACAAAACAGAAATAGACTCACAGACAGAAAACAAACTTATGGTTACCAAAGGAGATAGTGGGGTGGGGAGAAGAGTAAATTAGGATTTGGGGATTAACATATATACACTACTATATATAAAATAGGTAAACAGCAAGGACCTACTACATAGCACAGGGAACTATATTCAATATCTTGTACTAACCCATAATGGAAAAAATCTGAAAAACAATGTGTGTGTGTGTGTGTGTGTGTGTGTGTGTGTGTGTGTATAGCCGAGTCACTTTGCTATATACACTTGAAACTAACACAACATTGTAAATTAACTAGATATCAATTAAAGAAAAGTTGCCACTGAGGAAGGAGAATTCTAATGCAACCTGTCTATGTATTAGATTTATCTCCCAGGCTAGCCCTCTTTCGTCTCATGTTTGAGTTCTATGTGGAGCGGGAGAGAGAAACAGAAAATATTTTACACTTAAATCTCTTTAAGGCATCCAGAGAATAAACAGACATCCAAGTGGCTGTACACAGCGGGGAGTGGTATTTCCCCGGATTCACAGTGCACCGTCACCTCCACTGTTGGAGGGGGAGCAGAGGGGCGGGTCCAGTAGAGACTTGGGGAAGGTGGGGCACAGTGGACCATGCGGGGCCTGTGGTGCCACCTGGCAAGACACCCATGAGATGTCTTAGAGATACTTGGGGGTGGGGTCTTAGGACATAGATATGAAAGTAAGTAAAATATGAGTAATTAACTTTTTTAGGCAACCTGGAAGCTGGAGAAAAATCAGGTTATACACATATTTCATTTTTGATCCATCAATATATTGTTGGGGTTGTTTTGTGGGCAACTGGGATTGTTTCCATATGCAGACTAACTGCTCTGATGGAATTCAAATAACTGAAGAAGGTTTTCATTTTAATTGGCATCTTACCATGTATTTAAAACAAACACTTAGACATTAATGTATATTAGTGAGGGATGCAGATTAGCAAAAATTAATTGATTTTATGGAGGGAAACTATAAATCTGTCAGACCTTAAGAAAATATATGATATAAAAGAAAATATTTTTAGTGTTTAAATTGAATTGCTGGTATATTGCAATATTTCAAAGGTCCCTGGTGAGAGATTTGCCTATATTCTTGAACTCTACTTTATTGAAAAAAATCCCAATGTTATAAAACTTGAATATTTTCAGGAAGCAAAAAGCATTTTCAAATATAAGTTGTTCAAGGAACATTAGGTCTCTTATTGCTTGAATTAATGAGAAAGAAGCTAAATGGTTTTAGAAAAAGGTTTGAAGCAACCAAAGAGATAATCTTTCTTTTTTTCTGGTAGTCAGTCTGAATGATTAACAAGTATAGTGAAATGTCTAGCTGTTGAAAATTTGACTTTATTTACACATTAAATTACAAAATAGAAGGAAGCTCTCTGCTATTTAAATTTTCCACTATAAGGTTTATAATTTTACCAGAGTTGAAAACAAATGAGTATTTTTGCAATGAGATTTTCAATTAGAGAGAGGATGAAACAAAACTTCATACAATTAAAATCTTATAAAGTATAAAATTAATTTCAAACTGTTTGGGACTTTCCAAGTTCCATGGTACTAATGAAACTTTAATTTTTAAATAGGTACATTTAAGGGAAAATTATATTATTAAAATCAAAATGCTCTGATATATGAAGACTTTCTGCAGTCCTCTTACTCAGGGAAGCTTTCTCCTTGAACTCCTTCTTCTTTCATGTTTGCTCAAAGGAGTCAGGGTCAAGTGTACAGACCTGTTACATGAGATACACATCTGAAAAGTAAAGGTCAGAGGGAGATGCAGTGAGCTAAAGCAGAGAGGTTTTCTGGACTGAAGCCCAACAGGGAAGATTTACTTGGAAAGAAAGAAAGCTGACAAGCTCCTTCAGCTCAGGGTCAGGAATATAATCTGCTTGGTGATGTAGCTGTTTTATAAAAAGAGCTTTATTCTGGGCCTTCATTGTTTTCCTCCTAATAAATTAGTTTGAGTACAAATGTACCCTGAAGAGGAACATAAAACATTTTATGAAGTCATCTGGTTTTATTTATAACTATATATAATGCATATATTATAAAATACACATTATAAATATATATTATGATATATATCATATATGTATGTATTATAATACACAAATATATTTGTGTATTTGTTTTTCTGCTGCTCATAATTTAAATTTCACCCTAACACATTTTCTTTTTCAAAATTTAATACACGGAAAGACTCCTTTAAGTGATTGTGATGGCCGTTAAAGAAAAGTTAATATTTAGGGACTGTATGAGTTAAAAATGCTAATTCTGTGCCAGAGTATGGCAGGGTTCTGGTGAGAGCTCTTTTCCTCGTTTGCAGACAGCTGCTCTCTTGCTGTGTCTTCACGTGGCAGAGAGAGAGTAAGCTCTCTGGTATCTCTTCTTACATGAGCACTAGTCCCATCACGAGGGCCCCACCCTCACGATCTCATTTAAACCTAATTATTTCCTAAAGGTCCCATCTCCAAATATCATCACATTGAGGGGTAGGGCTTCAATATATGAATTTTGGGGGGAGGAGCATAATTCAGTTCATAGTAACTACATAAGAGGTGATAAGAGTATAAAGATATGGTGCATAAAAAGCAATCACAGCCAGTCCACAGTGAGTTGAAACTGTCCAACAACTTCTTGGAGAAGATTATTTTCAATTTTTTAAGTGTAAGTAAATGTAATGAATTATAAATGCAGCTACATGTATTTTATCAGCACTACTGAGGGCTTAGGCAATGAGGTGTTTTAAGCTATCTAAGTTTAGTGGTACATAAATCCATCCAGTGCCAGCACATCAGAGAGGGTGAAGAATTACAGGCTGGCATGGATTCCTAATGTGACTCAGCCTAGTGTGTGATGCCTGTTGAACACTCTCAGATGAATTGATGCAGATTTCTGTGGTCCACGCTCCTTTAAACTTCATGCTCAAGGTTGTTTCTTGTACTTCAATGATAAAGTCCTACACAAATGCCCAGAAAAGAGAAAGGATAAAATTCACAGGTACGGGCTTCCCTGATGGCGCAGTGGTTGAGAGTCCGCCTGCCGATGCAGGGGACACGGGTTCGTGCCCCGGTCCGGGAAGATCCCACATGCCGCGGAGCGGCTGGGCCCGTGAGCCATGGCCGCTGAGCCTGCGCGTCTGGAGCCTGTGCTCTGCAATGGGAGAGGCCACAAAAGTGGCCCACGTACCGCAAAAAAAAAAAAAAAATTCACAGGTACATGTGGACTAGAAATGGTACAAAACAGGCTTATGCGCTGGGCTTTGACACCAGACAGAGCTGGGTTTGAATGCTGGATCTACCTCTCCCTGGCTGGTTCTCTTGAGCAAATTTCTTAACTTCTCTGTGTTCAGTTTTCTCATCTATGAAATGGGGATAACAGTACTTCCTGCACACGGTTTCATTTACTAGTAAATTAATAATTAAATACAATTATTAATATGTTAATATTTACAGCTTTCTCTGTAACCTTCTAACCACAGTGAAGATGGGTGGGTCTTTGCTCATTTAGCGTCTCTTCTCCTGCTGTCTAAGGAGAAAGGCTATCCAGGCAGATTTGGTAATAACAGAGGGAAAATGATAGAAAACCAGACAGTCAGAGCAGCAGGCCAATCGCACTCTGACAGGGACAGCACGCATCAGGGACTCAGGCTCATCAGAGCACACTCTGGGAAACAGCAGTGTTGAGGCACTGGGAAACACAGTGTTGAGGTGGATGAGGACAGTCACAGTGGTGGGATGTGGGAGCGAAGGGTGCACTGGGAGGGAAACACTGTGTCCATGGGCCCACATATATTTTAGTAGACAAAGTCTGGATTGGAATCCAGATTTAACTGCAACCCAGCTCTGGACTACGGGAGTTATGATTCAACAGGAAGCGTGTGCAAAACTCCTAATGCAGAGCCTTGCACATACAAGTGTTTGCTAGCTGGACATTTTAGTACATTTTTAGAGACAGACAGCACCTGAGAGCCACCTACTCTAATAGTTCTCTAACTTCACTGTGAAAGTGTTTGTATAAAACGTAGGTCCTGGCCCCCATACCTATGGATTCTGGCACAGAAGGTGTGAGATGGGACCAAGAAAGCTCCCTTTTTATCTCGTATTATGCATTTCTTTATCTTTAGTAAACACTTCTATGATCCAGGTGGTCTACAGACTATAGCTTGAGCCTAGACTCAGATGCTGTCATTTGGTAGTTCCTGGAGCTATTCTAGAGAAACTCTCTTTTATGTGCACAGTAAAGAATGTACAAGGATATTTATTGTGACATTTGGTAGAGGTTAAACGTTGAAATAAGCCTAATAGCTTCCAATTGATAAATAGTACACAAAAGTGTAGTGTATTCATATGATGGAATGTTAGGCAACAATTAAAGAGACTAGGGGGGAGCTGTGTTCTGATGTGGAAAGATCTACATTTACTTTCATATACTTTGTGAGGAAAATATCTACTTCTACTGCTATACAGGAGATCTGAACAAAGCTATTACAATTTTGTTAGGTAAAGATGTTTTTAACTCCAAGCAGTATAATGGTTTTAGGTATTTACAGAGAAAAAGAAATGTAAGTAACCTGAGAAGCGAACTCTGTGCAGGTCATGGGGCCATTACTTCAACTTTAAACCATCTTCCACTGTTATTCACTTTCTATGAAGATGAGTCCAATTCTAAGATATATTGCTTAGTGAAAGCAAGTTACAGAGCAAGATGTACCATGTGGAACTATTTATTAAACATAAAGCAAACAATACTATTTTTTCATGAATAAATATATGTATGTAGACATAGGATGTAAATGCTTAAAAAGGTTTGGAAGGATTCAAATGTGATAACAGCGCTCCTCTTTGGACAGTGGGAATAGCAGACAGCAATTGGGGTGTTGTTGTTTGTAATGTTTTATGCATTTACAGGACAAATGTATTGATATATTACTTGTGTAATTAAAAATCTATGAAAAAAGACCTGGAGGAGACCAACGCTTCCATTTTATAGAGGAAACAGATATTTGCTTGCCAGGGCTCTCAGAGAGCATGGTAAACCCAAAGGGAGAATTCAGTGTGCTTGATTGTTTATTTCATGGCAGTAACTTTCTTCATCATTCCCAGTTGAACTCATCAGGCATTTTATTTTTTATTTTATTTTATGTTTTTTTGGCAGTACGCGGGCCTCTCACTGTTGTGGCCTCTCCCGTTGCAGAGCACAGGCTGTGGACGCGCAGGCCCAGCGGCCATGGCCCACGGGCCCAGCCGCTCTGTGGCATGCGGGATCCTCCCGGACCGGGGCACGAACCCGCACCCCCCCGCATCGGCAGGCGGACCCTCAACCACTGCGCCACCAGGGAAGCCCACATCAGGCATTTTAGATGAAGATGTGGTAGACATAGACATATATATATCCTTATCATCAGGAGTCAGTGGTTATGAAGGAAAGGCCAGCTGGGACTGGGCTGGGATTCTCTAGGTAGTGGCTTGATTAAACTTGCATTTGTCAATGTCCAGCAGTGATCAAGACCCCAGAAACACTAAAATGAGGAGGAGACAGATAGCTTTCAGAATTAATTTATAGTGAGAATTAATTAATTAATTAATTAATTAATTAAATTAATTAATTTATAGTCTATTAATTTATAGTGAGAAATATAACCATATGGCTGCTGTGTTTGTATTAGCCTGACCACAGCATACTCTCCAAGCCAGCAAGCTACAGCGGAAGCCGAATGATAATTAGAAACCCACTTTGTAACTTACCATGAGTAATCACTATGTCAAATTATTTTAAGCATTATGATCAACACATTCTCTCTGAGGGCAGAATGAGGAAGGACTTGGTGAGTGTGGAATCAAAACGAGAGGATTTACATGAATCAAATATTTCATGGCTTCTGGTTAAGCTAACCAGCTGCATCCAGCTCATAATGGGGATCAGGTTACCAATGGGACCAGAATATTGAAGTCCCATTGCCTTAGGTTCCTTGGGCCTGTCTGGATGGGTTCCAATCCTGTTTGTGCCTCACAAATTCCTTTTTCTATGTTCTGATGGTTGATTAGTCCCTTCTATAGCACCAGTCCTAGGTATGTTAATATATTTAATCATATCACCATTTTGCTGATCTGGGATTTAATTTGGTTTTCTTTGTATCTCTCCTCTGATCTATTCTGTGTTGCTTTCACAGTCTAACGCTTGTTGCCATCTCAGAGTCTCTGCACTTGGGCTGCTCTTGCATTATCCTCTGATTTCTCCTTCTCCACATTCAAATTGAAGCAGCTTAAAGTCAGTTTGTTAGAAGGACCTTCCCTGAGCAGTCAGTCTAAAGAAGCCACTCGTTCTCTGTCACTTCACTTTATTTTAGGTTGTGTGTAATGCTCATTGGCTTATTAGTAAATGATATTTACTATTTACATCTTTGTGTTTTAATTTTTGGTTGTCTCTCCCATTAGGATATAAGATCCATGAAGGTAAGAACCTTGTCAGCCTTTCTTCTTCTCTATTCCCAGCACCTAGAAGAGAGTCTGGCACTTGATAGGTTCTCATGAATGCTTGCTTACTTGTTTGCTGAATGAATGATCTTTCAAGAGACCAATGGTGCTTTTGTAATGTATAAGTTCTTGGGAACATCTTATTGTAATCCCAAACAATATGACAAAGTTATCTTCTTAGAAATGAACCTGGCCAAGAATCTACAAGTCTTGGTCAATCCTCAATGGGTGTCAGGCTTATGAAGTAAAGGGGAAGGTTGGGCGGAATGTATTTGTTCAGAAATGTCACCCAAGTGATTGTTCTCCTGCAGTGAGGGCTCAATCAGTAGCGGAAGCAGATGCCTTTAAATACCCAAATGCTGCCTGAATAATAGATTCCAGTGGAGATTCTCCAGAAAACTGTGACATTTACTAAACAGGAGAATTGTTTGACACATTGGTGCCATGGTCTTAAAGTATTAGGATGAAAGATAATCCTGTAAACCAAGAGGAATGGCAGAGAAGTTCAGGCCAGTGAAGAGCTAAGGCTTTAATATTCCCAAGATATTTGCATTTCATCAGATTTCAGAGCCTTTCTTCAGAGTCAAAAAAAGTCACCCCTCCCCTCATCATAGGGTACTCATCTCTCATTGGGTAGGGGCAAATCTTGAAAGGAGTAAAACAGACCCCTGTCTGATGGTGAATGAGATTGAATTTTCCAATGTGCTATCCAGGAGAGGGATTACTGATAAGGAAACATCCATAAGGTAGGTGATGATTACAAACATGGATTTATTTTATCTTCTATCAGGTCTTTTGCAATAAGATCCCAGGCTTAAAAAAGTTGTGTTGATGTAATTTGCCTCAAGGAAGTAAGAATATGAATAGACATGATAAAAGCATGCAATTGGTAGAAGGCAGTCTTTCCTCTGTTGTATTAAATCTATTTTTTGTATTGATTTTTGAAATGTGGAAGGTTGTGGTATGGAGTATAAAATCATTCTTAATTTTAAAGTCTCTAAGTTTGTGAATATCCATGAGACATGTAGAATAAATAAATTCTAAAGGGAGATTATAATATATTGATATTACTGAGGTCAAACTACATATTTTTGGTTCCATGCAATATTTAACTCCCTTTCAGAGATGAAGATCTTAAAAATCAGGTTTTGTTTAGATTACAATACTGTGGTATATCTTCAGTTAAGATGATGTAGGTAGTTGTATCAAAAATGTGGTTTCTATCATAATAATTATCTGGTGAGAAAAGATAGTTTGCTTTCAAAAATATGTTATGCCTGTGGTATTTTAGGGAACAATTATGAACAATAATAAAAATTTAATATGCATTTAGCTTCTTATGATAGAATTAGTGGAGCATTACATTTCTAGATCTAATGGTCGTTTTATTTTCACCCCCTCTGTAAAGGATTTATAATTCATGAATAAAAATTAACTGCTGGATATGGGGATATATGTATATGTATAGCTGATTCACTTTGTTATAAAGCAGAAGCTACCCACCATTGTAAAGCAATTATACTCCAATAAAAGTGATAAAAAAAATTAACTGCTGACTTAAACTTGACTTGAGGGTTTTCAGGACAGAAACTAATTTTTATGTATTATGTTCTTTCTACCAGTGTTTAAGGCAAATCATTGTGGCCATCTCTTTTTGATCCTAAATGCTATTTGCATTTTTGAAATTTCATAAAGAACTCTGTCATTTATTTTTCTATTTTTAAGAAGCCAATTTTTCTAATAACATATCTGTACTAAAAAAAAAAGGAAATGCTATGCTTCTGTGAGAATGAAGTCAGGCAGATCATTAAACAGAAGAAATCTTATCTAAAGATCTTTCTAAGAAATAATTTTCCTTCTGAAATTCGCATTTTATTCCTTCCTCTTCTTTTCTTCCTCCTTAAGTTCTTTGGCAGAAATCTAAAATGAAACTAATTGCTTTACTTTTTAATCTTTAAAAAACAATTAACTAGAGATATACAAAATAGTGCTTAATAAGGCCAAAGGTAGGAAAGAAGATATTCAATTGAAACATCACATCCTTTATCCCTTATCTTTTATTGCTGAATGAAAACTAGACACTTGGCTGCTTTTTTCAATTTCTGGAATTGATAAGATATTAAGCAAGGGTCCATACTAGAAAAGAAACTTAATTTCATTTATGTGATACCTACTGTAGTGATATGACATTTACTATAATTTAGTCTTACTGCGTAGCTTATAAGATTTGAAATCTAAGGGCTTTGTATAATCTCCTTCCAAGTGTTTTAATTGACATTCTGCTATAATGAACCCCATAGACCATTACCTGGCTAATTGCTTGAGTTACAGTGCTTATTCTTTGTCCTTGATCTTTTGGGGTATTAAATAGCATGGCTGTTCTGGAGGAGGAAATGGACTACTGGTTTGCTTGTGAAGCACTAACCTCTTGGTAGCTTTTTCAGGGACAGACTCCCTTCTGTTCTTCTCTGGGCTGATACCAAACCTGATGCTCATCAGAGATCCCTGTTATTCTGGGATTCTCAGCTTTCTCTAGGAGAGCCCTTGACCTCTAAAGTGTCTTCCAGAGCCACTGCCACAGGCAGAGCTTTCCATGACGTGCCTCTCAAGTCCTGGAATAATAGGCCCTGGACCAGGTGACAAAATGAGGATGTAACAATATTTAATTTATTATGATTAATATTTAATCATATCGAGCGATATGATTAGCCAGGGTTTGTTGGGAAAAGAGTCTTAATACTTTAGAATTAGAAAAGGGTTTATCATTCTGGCTCATCTAGTCCAAACTCATTGTTTTTAATGGTAAACTGACTTGCCCCAGGCCTCTCACAGCTGTTAGTGACCCAGGTTCTTGGCTTCATTTTATGGAGTTAACAGAATCCATATCCATGATGAAGTCTTGGAAATTAATGCCAAATTATGGAGTTAGAGCAAAGCAGGAAAGTGCTAGAATCAGCATGTCTGTACGACCCAGAAAAATGCAGTGTGGCCAATATCCTTGTTTCCTGCCTTTTTTTGGTCAATGGTATGGGTCAGTGACAATGACCTTATGAGTGGTGGGAAGTAATTAACGGTTTTTCAAAAACTTTTGGAAATGTTTTAGAGGCAGGGTAAGGACCAACTCCGTTACCGATAGGCCTAGATTGATTTCTCTTAGTAACTTATGATTAAAATGTTTCTATGGGGCCTGCTCTTGCCTTGATCTAAGATGCTAAACAGCTGTTACTAGTTCGGATTCCAGTGGGCAGGATAGGAACTGATATCTTTTGGGATATATGTAATGTCTGTTGGCATCCTCAAACGTTTTACTTTCCTAATGTTTGTTTATAAGACATTCAGAGCACTGGAATAAGTTTGGAACACTGGATTTTAGAAAAAGGGAGATCTTAAACACTGCAGAAATGGAAGACAAATAGAAGTTTGGTAATTGGAAATATCTTTGTATAATAAAGCATTTATTTCATGCCATATCTTTAGTAGATTTATTTCATATTTGAGTTCCCTACATATGAGCATGTGAGTAAGCTGATAAAAGGTTCAACACTAATCTTTCAACACTGAGAAGCAAGGCTACCAGCAGAAGGTAAGCTACTAGTGATGAAAATTTTCATCCATCATGTTATCTGAAAAATACCTTTTGCTTCAAAGACAAACTCCTTGTCCTTGCTTTTTTATTTTTATTTTTTAATTGAAGTATAGTTGATTTATGATGTTTCAGGTATACAGCAAAGTGATTTAGTTACATATACATATATACATCTATATACTTTTTAGATCCTTTTCCAGTACAGGTTATTACAAACTTCTTTTCTTTAAACCCTCCAATCTGCTAGATTCTGTATCCTCAAGGTTGTCCAGAACCTCCCCATCAGGGTACCTCTGGCTAATTTTCCGGTGGACCTGATGGAGCACGAGTGAACTGGCTTCCACTCCTTTCCATAATAATTCCCTGCTGAGGAACACCCATGATGGACCTTCTGCTTGGTCGACAGAAACATGAAGTGGTTTGCTTAGGTTTGGTTATACTTATTTAAATGGGTGTCTAAATAATTTATGTCAAGGAAGTTGAAAAATTTCAGTGAAATCCCTGCTTCGTGAAGAAAGTTTCTAACATGGAAGCCAGTTTGGCTCCACCATAGATTTTTGTTAACATGCCAAAACTTAACAAAAATATATCATGGGAAAAAAAAAAATATCATGGACATAGGTAAATTTTAAATTCAGTTTTTTAGCAGCAACTTCGATAGATTATTAACTGCCACCAGGACCAACTAATAAACAAGTAAGGGAACAAATCAATCATGTTTGGGCCCCATTGCTTTTTTCTTTTTATTAATCAATGGACTTTATCTTTTAGAGCAGTTTCAAGTTTACAGAAAATTGAGCAGAAAGTACAGAGTCCCATGTGCCCATCCCCCCACCCCTCACACGCAGTTATCCACTGCCTTTTACAATCAGTGGCTCATTGTCTACCCACCCAGTCACACTGTCCCTTTTCTCACCTCCTCTCTCTCTCTCCATAAAATAGGAAAACCACTACAGCAGACACACTCAGAATCCCTGTGAGGGAAATAAACAAAGATGAACCAGAGTAGTAAGAATTTCATTCTTGCCTTTGCCTAATTCCATTCTTAAAGGTTTCTTTTGGTTTTTGGAGATCTGGGGGCCAGGGCTTATTTTCATGCCTAAATTAAAGTACATTTATAACCTGTCTGCTCATCCGTGTGGGTCGAGTTGGCTTTTCTACCAGCCGGTCACCTGAATGATTATTTCCTCCTGCCTTAGCTTGACTGCTCCCAGCTCTCCTGAATGTGATTCCTTCTCTGCACCCAATTCTGTGCCACGGGCCTCGCCTGCCACTTAGAACATTTTGCTTCCTGTCATACTACCTGGATTTAACACAAAGTGGGCGGAGAAGAGGTGTAACTGAAAAAGTGGTGGCATACATAGAAGGAAAAAAGCATCCACATTTGCTGCCGGACTTTTTTTTTTTTTTTTTAAATGGTGTTAGACTCTGAACCAAAGCTAATCCCTTTTATCTAACTGAAAAATGATGAGAATATGTTTTTATTTTACTGCATACTTGTTAAATATAAGAAGCATTTAACTGGGTAGAATATATATATTCTATATATATATATATACATATATATATAGAATATATATATATATATATATATATAATGTTATATTCAATGTACTTAATAAAATTGTAATGGATTCACTTATTTTGACACCCCGGGAGAAATAGTCTCCCACTGGATAACGGAAATTATGATGCTTTTGCTGCATCTCTTGACACAAAGGGATGAGCAAGCCTTATTAGAGCTGATCACAGTCACTCTGGAGCTGCCCTTAAAAAATAAAGTGGGAAATAGGAATCTCTAGTTGCAAAGTTTCTCTTCCTTCCTTTTGATGGTGTTTTATTTGTGAACTCAAACTCTGAGCTCAAGGAGGCCTGCCTGAGTTTGCTGGAAGCATTCAGGCAAGAGAAAACAGCTTCTCAGAAATTCTCCCTAATTCATCCTTATGGCTGCATAGCATTGAGAGCTCAACAGCAGGCACCTTAAAAAGGAAAAGAGGAGATTATTCGATGGATGTGGCTCTCAGGGAAGGAGAAGGAAGTAGTGGCAGCAACTGGCCCTCCCTGTTTTCCTCTTCCTGACATCCTTATATAATATGCTCTGTTGTGGGACCTTCTTCCTTGGGGTAAACATGCCTGAAATGAGTGTGATGTTAATGATCTCACTTGTCTGCAGCTCTTGACTCTCAACACCACTTTTGGTTACTTGTTTAGGCGGAAAGGTCACAGGGGGCTGCCGACATCCTAGGAACAAGCCCTGAAGTCATCCCATTTCTTGACTAGGGCTCAGCCCTCTAATAAAACTTCCTCTTTTCCTCATAACCTTCTTTTCCCATATAGGTTGTTACAGAGTATTGAGTATAGTTCCTTGTGCTATGGTAGGTTCTTGTTGATTACCTTTTTTATATATAGTAGTGTGTATACCTTAATCCCAACCTCTTAATTTATCCCTTTCTCCCACATTTCCCGTTTGGTAACCATAAATTTGTTTTCTATGTCTGTGAGTCTGTTTCTGTTTTGTAAATAAGTTCATTTGTATCATTTTTGGGGATTCTACATATAACTGATGTCATATGATATTTGTTTTTCTCTATCTGACTTACTTCACTTAGTATGATCATCTCTAGGTCCATCCATGTTGCTGCAAATGGCATTATTTCATTCTTTATTATGGCTGAGTAATATTCCACTGTATATGTGTACCACATCTTCTTTATCCATTCATCTGTTGATGGACATTTAGGTTGCTTCCATGTCTTGGCTATTGTAAACAGCACTGTGATGAACATTGGGGAAAGAGGCACTTTTCAGATAAAAATTAAAGTAACACTTGTTTTCCAGAATGGGTTGACCTATTAGTTGTGAATTAACATCAACAAACTGTTGTAAGCCACCCTCATCTCCTATTGCCTGGACTGCAGCAGCTCCCATGTGCTTTTACTGCTTATTGTTTTGATCCACCTGCAACCATCCTCTACACAGAAGCCAGGGTCTCGCTCATGCTTTAATTTTCAGTGACTTCTTAGAGCTTGTAGAAGAAACCCCAAATCCTAATGATGGTCTACAGCACCCTACAAAGTGCATCCTGGGTGACCATGACAGTAATCTCTCTTCCTCACTCCATATGGTCAGGCCTCCAGTACCAAGGGCACACCTGGTTCCTGCTGCTTGGAAAGTTCTTCTCCTTGCTCTTCCTGAGACTGGCTGCTCTGATTCATCAATGCTCCTTCCTCAGGCCTTCCTAACTTAAGTATCACTTCCTTAGATACGCTTTCTCTAGCCACTTGTCTGAAACGATCTTTCCTTGTCACTCTTTATCAAATACCCCTATTTATTTCTTCCATAGCACTATTACAGTCTGAAATATTGGATTTTTTTTTTACCATCAGATATTTATTACTCTCATTGGAATGTAAGTTCTATGAGAGCAGATATTTTGTTCTATGACTCCTGCATATAATGTGTCTACACAAAATAGGTGTTTAATGAACATTTGTTGACTGAAAGAATGAATGAATGTGAAACATGGGTATGAGAAGGAACACAGCATGGAATATTGTTCATAATGAAGTGTTGTGAGAAATTAAAAGTAACTGTTCACATAGGAAAGGAATGCTATATACATAAACGTCCATCTTATAATCTTATATAATGATACAAGTGTCAGAAGGGAAGAATTCTCTACAAAAGGTCGAAAAAGGCCATCACTGTTACAGCCCAACAACATATCCATACCTATCTGTGTGCCTAAAATTATTTCAAAAGTCTTTATAATTATACTGGAGTCAGCATTCAAGAATGCAACTGGGATGCATCACTGGTGTGGATGATGTATTTGCAGGCTCAGAACATTGTGGGAGGATCTTTTGACAAAATTTTTTGGGATATAATTGGATCCAGCTAATTTCT